>NW_009258754.1:5815879-5822949 GCF_000687185.1 Egretta garzetta
CAGTTTTTCTCTTTGTAAATTACTTCTCTTGTTCCTGCCTGCTCAAATTCACAGTGCAGTTTAATAAGCAACAAAACCCACAAAATCCCAAACCACCCCAGCCCCCAAACTCAGCAATCACCTGTATTAGGCAAGGTACCTCCTTTACAAACTGGAATGCTACACTGAGGCTGTTCAGGTTCTCAAGTACATACACACCATGCAGTCCGACAGAACTGCTAGGTCTGAGTGTATTTGCTTTCTTTATCAAATTGAGTAATGAACATACACCACCATCACACCACATACCACAAGATACAGCTTCCCTCCCCAATTTGCTCACAAAACGAGGAGGTCTTTGGTCAAATTCCATGGTCAAGACTCAGGGTATAAAATGCCTCAGAAACTGCACCAGTTTCCAAACTGCCATGAACCAAAAGCTTCCAAAGACCCTCCATGGCAGCACGCAGCTTAGAAATGCTGCAAGGAGTTTAAGAAGAATTTCTTTTCTCACGGCAGGACTGAAGACTGGAAAGCCACTAATGGGGCAAATGCTTTCCAAATATTCCCTCCCCCGCCCCGCAAGCAAGCCTTTAATACATGCCAAAAAAAAAAGGTTCCCTGCACAGTCACTGTACAGCAACCACATATGACTCAGAGTAAACAAAGTGGAGTAACTCCTCACACAATCTGTTTGTCCAGACTGGATCATTGCATCACCTCCATATAATGCATGATTTTAAAACTACAGGTTAAATCAGCTGGAGTTAGCAATCAACTATCATGTCACTATCATGTGGAGGTAAGGCTTTTACAGGGAAAATATCTTCAAAAAAAAAAAATTAATCATGTAGCCCATAAATGCCACTAATGGACTCTTCCTCATTTCTGCTTGCAACTTCAGTCACCCATTTGTGTAACACATTATTAAGAAGGAGCAATTCTGAATTATTAAAGTGTCACAGAATAAGTATGAAATAGTTCAGGAACTGTTTCATAATTCTTTAAAAATTCAATATTTAGTTTCTTTACACTTAAGAACCTGTTCTGCTGTCTATACAACTCTGTGTACTACTCCATCTGTAAAGTATTAGTGATGTAGCAAGTGAATGCTCTGAATATATATCCACAACCTTTGTAGTGTGCTGTACACTTACACAACTTTGATATAAAAAGGAATGAGGTTGGGAAATTGAATGGTTTACCTGCTACAGCACAGTAAGTTCTTTTCGAGATTGCTAACGTAAGATCTCACCTAGCAAACACCAACTTCTAGAAAACATTTTACTTGCAAGGTAATATAACCTCACTTACCTGAACAGTCATTTATTTCATAGCAATAAAATGATCCATGCAAAAAAGGCTCACTTACGTATGTTTGCAAGACATATGAGCTTCACATGTTGTGGGGAAGTAGAGAAGTGTAACTGTAGTGGTTCCAGAATGCAAAATAATATGCAAGAGAACTATGTCCTTCTCCTATAGAAATAAGGAGAAAAAAAAATTCCTCACCTGCGTGGCCTAGTTCTGGGAGACATCATCTCATTTCCAAGGATATGGTATCGCCTGGCCTCGTGCAGCAGTTGATAGCACTCTGGGGAATTCTGAATCAGCTGGTCCACTTCCACAGTCTGAACAAAGTAGTTTGGGTGTAACAACGGGAGCCTGACGTGCGTCAGGAGTTCATGTAACACTGGTCTTCGCAACTCAACTGCCCGGTACACCCAGCGCATGACAGCTTCAAACACCATCTCTTCCTTACTGATCACCAGTTCATCACTGCAAATGTAATCAATAAGCTCATCTTTCCCCAATTCAAGGAATTCTTCATGCTGGGACACGTCCTCAAACGTCTGCAGCGCAAAATTCCTGCACTTGGTGAACAGTGTCTTAAGCGAGTGCGTATCTGCAAAGCGCTGGATTCCCAGGCAATTGCAAGGATCCAGCTGTTCTTCCAGGAACTTGGCACAGGCATCACGCAAAACACTAATCTGAAAGAGACTCGATGTTTCGAAGAGATACTGCACGTTCTCTGTAGTGATTTTCACCTTGCCAGTGTATACATACTGTAAAAAGCAATCCATAGCTTCAGCAAAAATGCCATTGATCTCCACTAGCATCTCTCTGCTTTCCCTATGATCGTTGCAAAACATAGCTCTGAAGTAGCTGCTGCAGGCTGAGAGAACCGCCCGATGGCAGGGAAACTCCCTTCCTTCCACACAGATAATAACATCTGTGAACAACCGGCTGTCTCGAAATTCATTGAAGATCTGGAGAATGCTTTCAGCATGGGATGATCCCGAGGAGAAGTCGAAAAACTCTGGGCCTGACAATGATTTTGGGTCCATTTCAAAAACTTTCCGCTTAGTTGCAGGGGAATCTCGTATCCCACTATCCTCTCTATTCAGTCTGCGTCCCAGTATTAGTACCATTGTTACATCAGTTGGCTATAGAGTCATTGAGAAAAGTTTGCAGAGTTTCTCCTTCGCAGTGCTACGGTCTGAAAAATTAGAACACTTCAGTATTCAGTCTGATACATTTCATTGCGAGAATTAGACAAGATACTTGTTTCATTATTCTAAGAATCGGTACAATTTTTGACCTTTACTAGAGGTGACACCTGCAAATTCCTGTGCACCTTGCGCAGGGCAACGCAGCATTAGATTTCCTGGATAAAGATCCAGAGCTTGGGCTTTTCTCATTTTTCAGCATAATCCTCCTTTCAGCTGGAGCCTCCAAGTACTACTGCAACAGCATTAGTCAAAAAGGAGGGGAGGGGGGAAGACCAGAATTTTCAAAATAAAAATTCAGTTGAGAAGTCACTCCATTTTCATTATGAAGTCTATCATAACGTAGTCTTATAATACTAGTGTTTAATAACATTGTTATCTCATTGAATAACCTTGACCGGAAGTTCTTACCTGTTCACTCCTAGTACCTAAAAATTAGTTCACTGATAACTAAGATTCAATTAAAAATTAGTGTAAACTGCTAGCACACAAAACAGCATGAAGAAAGAATTACATTTGTTTGTGCAAGACTACTAAAAGAACCAAGGGCAACTTTACTGAGGACATGGAAAAAAAATAGTTTGTTTTCCAAAGTACTGCTAGGAAAAAAGTATGAGCAGAACCTTTTGCTCAAACACTTCCCAGTTTCAACTACACAGTGTCCAATGTTCCCCCCAGCATGCAAACGCACACTCGAGTTATCAGAGCACTGAAGTTACTAAAAATCAAGTAGTGTATGCCAATATTAAAGTTTGTAGGTGAAAGAAATGCAGCTGATTTTGCAGATAGTGCATATTAGAGGTAATGTGACCAACCAATCTAGCACCAATAGCGCTTTCTGCCACTCCTGAGCTTTAAAATGAACTGGATGGATGTCCACCAAAGCGTACCGAGGCAGCAAGAGGCTGGGCAAAACGCCCTCTTGGGTCTGAGACAGGTATCATTCCCAGTGCTTGTAATATTTATTTGTACGTCCAGAAGGGCATGCACTGAATTACTTTCAAGCTTATGGAAATAAGTTTCCCTCCTTCCCCACTAACAGAGTCAGTGAGCAACAGCTCCTCACAGCAATTTCACCTCCTGATGTTGTAGCATCTTTAGAGCTGCACTTACCCATCCAAGCCTGGCTAAATCACTTAATATAGAACACAATGAACGTGCTTTTTTTACACAGCACCTTTAAAAGGCACCATCTTAACAAAGAGCAAGAAAAGAACGTGTGTTGTACATTTAAAACCTCTTTTCTCCGTGATTAAAACTATAATTTTCCATATAATTTTTTTTTACACGTATTTACAAGGTAGATTCTTGGTATGGCTCATTTACCCTACAAAATATTTGATTTGAATTAAAATAGGAGCAGTTGTCACTTTGATGCCTGAAAAACACTGTTGCAATGAGCCTATCTAATAACCCATTGCTTCATAGTGATTTTAACGAGGCATAATGGACAGTCTAATCTGCCGCCGATGTTCTATCCAACGTATTTCACAACCATTTTACCCTGTAATGACGCAGGCCGCTAAAAACCAAAACCAACAACAACCACCACCACCTCACTAGCTCTATTGCTAACACTCTAACCCTTAGGTTGAACTTTATCTGTGATTAATTCCATACTACTGAGCATGAGAAAGTGGGCAGAAATGAAGCATCGGCAGTAGAAAAGGGAAATGTGACAATGAAAATATAAATATAAACCTCTAAGGCTTGATTCCAGTGTCACAGATTTAAATCAGCATAATTTCACTAAAACTAATGGAGCATTTCCAAAGCAACGTTAGCCTGGAATCATAAACAAGACACTGGCATATTGCATGAAAGGGCAAAACACAACTACTAAGTAAAGAAAGCTTCAAGATTATATCTTTCTCATTGCATGGGAAATTAAGACTTAAGATGACACTATATTATGCGATCACTAATAAATGGAAAGAAGGGCTCTGGGTTAAGACTGCTCACTGAAGGCAGCATGGTCTTCTTTATGCTTGGAACAACATGAATTAGTGTTCAGCAAGTCATTTTTGTTTGGGGTTTTTTTTTTAAAGTCCTGATGCTTTAAAGAAGTGGGAGACTAAAAAAAAATAATCCAGGGAGCAAGAACTAATCAAGGGGATAGATATTGCAAATTCAAAGTAAGAGAATAAAAAGGAAAAAGAATTACACTCCTTTGCAGAAATTACTGCTTTTGAATATCCTGTGCTTCAATTTCTATTCAGTTCATTACTTCTGTAGGTTTGCTTAAGCAAAGTAAGTTTATAAGACTCAGTAACACTATCACTGCTCAGCTCTGTCAGACATACACATGGCCTTCTGGCAAAGCTTACTCTGGCAGTTTCAAAATGTCACCATTTTATGTCACCACCTGCCCCACATTTCAGCCCCAAAGCCAGGAAGACAGAGGGGAATCTGTGCCTGAATCCAAGCTGCTTAAGTGCGCAAAGGAGGGACACACAAGGGCATATACCTGTCTGCACCTTCTGCTTATATAAAAGGGACCTACACATGGCTACAGACTCTGAATTATAAAGCACCGATCACTTAGAGAATTTATCATTGAGATCTCTTCAGTAAGTTTAAAAGAAGCAAAAGAAAAAACAAAAGACATTTTTCCCCAGAGACAACTGTTGAAAATTACTGTATCAAAAACTACAAAATGCATTGGCTTGCTTGCCTGAGCAGGGATCAACAAGGATGGACCTTAAGCAAATCACCCATTCAAAAAACTGGAAGGGGAAAAACAAATCACATTTTCTATCAACAGGTTTGAAAAACACTTTACCAATACAGACACTGCTCCGACGCGGATGTTACCTGCACATGCTTGTCTCTAAATTAAGCTGGGTTCACCAGAAGATCAGGTTCCTCCATTTCCTTAGTCTGTATTGTCTGTAGGCTTGTCTACACAAGATGCTCCTTAGAAGTAACTAAGAGCCTGGTAGTAACCTCAGAGGCTGGTAAATGAGGTCTGTAAAAGGTTTGCCCTGACACCTTCCGTCAGGAAATCCTCCCATGCAAATTGCTTTTATGTTGCATTAAACTCCTCCTTCCTCCACTGCAACATCCTCATGTAGTTTACCCCTGTCCCCTCATCAGCAGCTCTGGCAAACAGCTAGCCATTTTCTGGTAGAGCTGTTTTTCTGTCACTTCTGCGTCACAGAACTCCTTTGGTCCGTTAGCAGAGCTGACAGAAGGCAGCAGAGGAAACAGGCAGCCAGGGTCGGGAAACAGGCAGCCTTGGGTAGCACCCAGTCATCAGGTGTGCCCAAGCCCCACCTCCAAAGCTCACCCGCAGGGTGTAGTTTCAAGAGTACCTGAAGCTGAGCTGGGCTTCTGCTGCTGCCAGTGGAGGTGGCTGCCACGACCGGTGACCGTCTGTAAAGGGAGAAAAGGAGGTGCTGGAAACAGGCAGCTGCCCTGGGGAAGGGCAGGAACCACCAGCATGGCCCCAGCAGCAGCCCGGCACGCTGATGGCACCGGGACGTGGCCTGCATGGCCGAGCCTGGCAGCCAAGAGCTTGCAGGCGAGTCTACTATTACCTGGTACTATGGCATTAGCAACAGCAACCCCAAGGTAACGCAACCAAATTTGGTAAAATAAATGGTATTTTCATTCCAAAGCGTGGGAACAGTAACTCAGGTTTGGCTGATTCTAGTTATTTATATTCTAGTTATTTGATATGTGATTTCAAGTAACGGGGTCTGCAGATGTGCTTCACCTCAGATGTCTGGTTACCACAACAGTCAAGCTCCCAGTTGTATCTACTGCAACACACTGGCTAAACCACAACATGTGCTCTAGTTTTTTTCTTTTAAAGGAAGGGGAGGGAAGCATAACCCTTCTGTCCACCAAAAACCAAACAGCATTTATTTTTCCTTCTTCTTGATTCATGACATTAAAAAAAAGATCAAAAAGTTGTTGGTTTTAAAGGGCTTTCTTTTAAAAAGAAAAATTATTCTGGTTTTACAACAGAAATTTAGGATTTGAATGCCTTTAAGATAAATGAAGTCTTTAAGAATACTGAGTAACAAGTAAACAAGAATTCCAAGTGAACAAGCTGACATGGTAAGGAGTTAGTTACACTGTGCAAGCTTTATTCTAATGCAAGACACTCTCTGGATAAAAAAATACACACTCTGAATGCCAAAATTCAGTAGTAATCACGCCAATGACACACACACAAAAAAGCCTTAAGTGCCCTCAAAAATCACCCAGCAAAAACAGGAACTGATTCGGCGGGAGACTCACGGTTATTAAGCAGAACAAAACAAAAACACGCAGCGGGAGGAACGCCTTCCGACTGCGCAGCAGCCTTTAGGGAACCTTTCTGTAGGTGGTGGCCTAGAAGGGGGCACAGCCACTGGGGGGAAATCCCCCCCAGGGCACCGCATCCTGGCGTTCATCTACGGGCAGCGACTGGGACAAAGCCAGCGTTCTCCCACCGTGGTTTCGCTACCGTTCTGACACATACCCACATTTTGATTAAAAAACCCAAGAACCCAAACCACGCAAACCCCGCACAAAAGCCCCCGTCACCGCTCACCCCCCACCACGCGACCCCAGGGCCCAACGCCCGCGCCG
>NW_009258754.1:5824405-5824880 GCF_000687185.1 Egretta garzetta
AGGGCAGCAGCTTTCCCCCTCCCGATGGGCTTCCCATTGCGGGGGCCGACGGGGAACGCGGGCACCCCGGCGTTCCTGACCGGACCCTCGCGGTGAGCATGCAGAAGCTTAAGGTGCGGAGGAAGAGGTGCGTTGGGATGGCACCCAACCGAAAACCCTCAACAAGAGCCCTCTCCCAGACTAAAGGTGTAAAGACTAAAACACCGGGTCTCTGTGCAGCTTTCCAGTCTGTACTGCCAAAATCGAAACCATCAGTGTACACAAAAAACTCAATCAAAACAGGATCTTTGTCTACCTGAGCTACAGCTTCACCTAATTAATAGCAAATTTCCAACCGACAAAACTTTTCACCAGTTCCTGGTCAACAGTAACAGAGCGGCGTGCCCCTTTCCCTGCTAACGGGAGAAAGGCAAAGTTAATTTTAAGCTGGGACACGCAGACCACTGCTGTCGCAGCTGCAGGTCGCGGCGGGGGG
>NW_009258754.1:5824986-5840273 GCF_000687185.1 Egretta garzetta
CCGCAAGACCCCGGCTGTGGAAGCTGCAGGTCGCGGCGGTGGCAGCCAGTCAACTGCAAATACAAAAGCAGGACCCTGGTGTCATCGCTGTGCAATCTCAAGAGCAGGTCTGAGCCTGTCCTGGAGCCCAAATTCACTTCATATCCAAACTATTTGGACACCAGCCCATGCTCCGACACAGGCTGATGGAACATGCCTGGGAGTATGGAAATTTATTTTTGCTCTGCCCTTTAGCATAAGCAAACTTGCAAGTCCATAACACAGAGTAGCGAGGCAAGGGCAGGGACGTGCATGCTTAAATTAAGTTCATTACCAGCTACTAAATGAGGCCTTATGCAACGCTGTGGAGCTGCTGTAGGCAGGTAACTGGCTGCGTTCTTCCTAGAAGGATGACCTCTTGCTCTTGCCCCTTACCACCGAGGGAAAGGAAGAAATATCAGTTCTTCTATTAGATACCACCTACTTTGCACTCCTAAATGTTAGATATCAATCCCAGGCATAATATATCTTTACCTTTTAGTAAACCTACACAAACTTCTGACCTCAGGATATTCTTCCTTTTGCCTCCTCAGGGCCTCCCCAGGAAGCGTACGCAGCCTTGTGCTCTTTGCAGTAGCTGATGGTGCTCCTTCACTGAAACTTTTGGAAGAGCAGCATTTGCTTAAGACTCCAGGATTGCTCCTCGCTGGAGCAAACCACTCTCAGATTTTCATAGGCTAAATGAGCTCCGCTTTTCCCCGGGGTCAGGTATATTGCAGCTTTGCAGAACAGTTAGCGTTAGTTTCTGAAAATAGACTGAAAATGTCAATTGATTTTGGTATGTAAATTGTTTTCATGAAGATCTTAAAAAATTGAAACCTTCAGCCATTTTCCTGCCAAGCTAAAACTCAGAACTGCTTAACAGATTTAATTAGAAGTGAGACCATTTGGTCAATTTTTCATCCTCTGGCTGGAAAAGCAAGAAGGACCCCAAACAACATAAACAGCAAAGAGAAAAACAACAGACGGTTCACCTTGAATAGTACAGTTGCATTGCAATAACTTATTTCATCCACTGAGTATAAAAAAGATTAGTAACCTGAAGCGTTACTTGTTACAAAGACATGAAATCTAAAAAGTATATGACCTAAGAAAAATGTTTTGCTTAAAATAGCGCTCTTATCTGATACATCCTCGTGTCTGCCTTTGAGCCTGTAACTCTTGGGGTCAATACGACTGCGTAGAGTTCATTTCAGAAAACATAAGTGGGATGAAAGGAATGAGTCATGGGAAGGAGAAAAAATAAAAGAGGGTCAAGATATCTCCGAACTGGCTTGAGGGAGCTGACTGAAGGCAGTATGTTTACTTCAATAAAAACTGCACGTGGCAAAAATACCTTGTGTGAAGAGGGTAAATGGAGCATTTAAAAAGAAAATACTAATTAAAAATCCTCATTGAGCAATCAATTGTTTCATAATGTGCACATGTATGCATGCAGTCACATCCAGGCACTTCCAGTTCTGAAAGCCAACGTCACCAAGGATGTCTGAAATTAAGGATACTTGAGTTGCTACTACATCCTACTGGTCTTCATTCCTCTGCTAGCAGGGGGATTGGCTGTTCTTTCTCAAGCTGCACCGAGCATTTCTCCTAAAATAAGCAGTTGCACGCTGCCCGAGAAGCTGAAGCCAATTATTAAAGATTACTCATTTCTATAAAGCTTTGTTAATACTTTTTTAACAATGCAAAGTACTTGTAAAGCATTTAGGCCAATATTTTCTGAAGAGGTCAGTGATTTTGGAGATTGTGAAGGCATCTTCAGGGCACTGGAAAGGTTAAAACCTAAAATTAGAGGCCTGCGTGAAAATTTTGGCATGCATCCACCGATGTTGATGTGTTTTTCTGGTGGTGTTGAATTTGAGTACCACCACCATCGGGCACTTTTCAGACACATTTCAACGATGCGGTCTGCCACCTAAACAGGTCAGTGCTTTCCTCCAAATACAGACATTAACTATTTGGGGAAGTCGTGTCCCAGTATGCTCCTGAGAGTTTTCCTCTTCTGTGGGGAGCGTCTTAACTCCTTACCATATTTTTCTAAAACTAAGCAAACCCCAGATGGTTTTCAAGAAAACAAAATCAAAGAAAGCCCATGAGTTCTTTTAGTAGCTATGTACTGCTGATGGGCACCTATCCTAACCAGTCTGGGGAAGGGCTCGGAGCTGAATGAAGGCAGAGATGAAGGTGAGCCGCAGCAACCGAGAGAGGGAAGCTGAAGGAGAATACGAAAGAGGAAAGCGGTGTGAGTGCCACGTCCCCTACCCTGATCGCTAATCAGAGAGAAGAGAGCAACATTAAACAGTGAGCAACATTAAAACCCTGAATGCAATATGGGGGTTCTATGACCAGATAAAAGAGAGAATTTAGACATTTGAGTTAAGACAAGGACGAGTGCAGGCTAATGACTGACAATGAAAAAGCAACAGAAGGAACATTATGAAGAGCAACGAAGGGAACAGAGATGAAACAAATCCTTCTCAGCACAAGGAGGGAGAACAGATTCTGACATTGCTAGAAAAAGTTTTAGTGGACAGAAAGCTTCGAGAAGAGGTGTTGTTGAGTGACAACATCATTGCAGGTCCTGACACAAGTAGGCACAAAACGTAATGACAGCAGCCATTTGGTCAGGATACAAACAACAGTCAGTACTGAGCAAACAGAAAGGTGACATTAATAGAAATTTGTGAGGAAGAGCAGAAGAGTGAGTTCAGAAACTATTGAGGAACTTGGGTTTTGAGTATGCCAGGAAAAAGCACTAAGGTGCAGTAAGTGAAAAGGAAGAGGTGTGTGGAAATAGCATTAAAAAGAAGAGGCTGGATTTAGATGAGGATGAAAGTACAGCAAAGTCTCTTCACATGATAAAAGACCTCTCAAAGAAATATAGAGAACATACTAAAACTTGCTAAAATTACTCCCTTTGAACAGACTTCCACCATCATCCTGCCAGAAGCCCTGTGGGTCACATTGACTTGAGCTGGGATAACAAGTATTTAGGGTGGGGGGTGCTTTTCCAGGACCAGTCCCTTTCAGCCTCTCTTCCCATCAGCTGTGTGAAATGGCAGCTGCACCAGGAAATGTCACCTGCAACACAGATTGCTGCGCTGGCGGTTGAATAGCAAAGGGCCCTGGCAAACCAATAATCCCTCTCCCCAGACACCTCTTATTCATCTTTTCCATTTTCACTGCCTCCTGGCTGACTCTGTAGATCCCCCTTTCCTCTGGCCCCACACGCTGCATGTCCTAACCTTTTGCTCAGGCCGGCAATGCTTCCCTGGGTGTCTGTCTGCAGCAGTGAGGCAGCAGGATGAGTGCAGACCCTGTCACGGGGGATGAAATGGGGCATCCACTGCAGCCAAACGCCGTGTTCATCCCTGCACGCCCAGTGCCAGGGCTGGGTACCGTCTCACACCTGTACGCTCAGTGCTCACTCCTGCTCAGCCGGGGAGACACTGGGATTACAGCAAGCGTGTACTTGGCTTACACACAAAAGCCCCCTGGCAAAACGTCAATAACATGTTCACTGATTCAGCCCTGCAATTAGCATTGCATGTCCCCCTGTATACTCCGGTCCTCACTTGGCCAGCCCATGTTCCTAGCACGTAAAATCCCCTTCTCTTCCCACTCATCTCAGTAGCTATTCACCACTGTGCGTGCCTCAAAACAAGGCCCAAGCCAATAGTGCTCCTGTGCAGAAAGTGTGTGTCTAATTTTCCGCCCAGTATCTCCCATCTTCCAAGCCTGGGCGACAACTATGGGAGTGTAATTGCAGAGCTGTGAAGAATGAACATTGCATCACTGCTGCTATAAACACTGAACTATTTCTTTTTTTGCAGCACTTACAGTACCGAGACATCATGAAACCAGTGCCTAACCGAGGGAGATAGAGTCTGCTGGTGTTTGTCTGGTTCTTCTCTTCAGGGAGAAATAAGAAGCAAAGAAATAAAAGTTGTCTGCGTTCTTGTTGGCCACACAGGCAAAGACTTGAAGGGAGTTGTTCTAGCAGAATGGCAGACAGACGACGTGCAATCACTAACCTAGCGAAAGACTGGGGTAGGTGCCTGCAAAAACAGTTCCCCGAGCTGATGTGGTGTTATTGCTGTGTTCCCACCCAGCCCTGTAACCTCAAGCCCAACCACAGCCCCACAATTGTTCGCATTAAGTATTTTCTCACAAGAGTATTTTTTCACACATCCGCACACCACAGGCCTCCTCTTTATGCCACGCTGCCACAGAGCACCCTACTGCAGAACTCCAGCTTTGCCCTTCCGGTGCAGAAAGTGTGTGTCTAATTTTCCGCCCAGTATCTCCCATCTTCCAAGCCTGGGCGACAACTATGGGAGTGTAATTGCAGAGCTGTGAAGAATGAACATTGCATCACTGCTGCTATAAACACTGAACTATTTCTTTTTTTGCAGCACTTACAGTACCGAGACATCATGAAACCAGTGCCTAACCGAGGGAGATAGAGTCTGCTGGTGTTTGTCTGGTTCTTCTCTTCAGGGAGAAATAAGAAGCAAAGAAATAAAAGTTGTCTGCGTTCTTGTTGGCCACACAGGCAAAGACTTGAAGGGAGTTGTTCTAGCAGAATGGCAGACAGACGACGTGCAATCACTAACCTAGCGAAAGACTGGGGTAGGTGCCTGCAAAAACAGTTCCCCGAGCTGATGTGGTGTTATTGCTGTGTTCCCACCCAGCCCTGTAACCTCAAGCCCAACCACAGCCCCACAATTGTTCGCATTAAGTATTTTCTCACAAGAGTATTTTTTCACACATCCGCACACCACAGGCCTCCTCTTTATGCCACGCTGCCACAGAGCACCCTACTGCAGAACTCCAGCTTTGCCCTTCAGCCACACTTAATAGCTCTCTCCTCAAGCCATTTGCCAATGCCAGGACCAATTAATAGGCAGGAGCATTGCACCTCTTCATCTCTGAGACCTTCAGGCACTTCACAAGTTAAATAAATCCTTTCTCCAACCCAAGTGACCATGAAAAGCTTTGCCTGCCAGTGAAGCAGAAAACAAGGCAGTTTTCAAAAAAACATTATTTTGAACAGCGTGTGCATGCCACTTCCCCAGATTTGGGAATCTCAGACTTGCAAGCTTTAAGGTAAAGTTAATCCAGGAAGAGTTGATTCTCCAGAAGCTCCATGATTTCTTCCTCCTCTGCTTGCAGCCAGATACACTGAATGGCACAGCACCTGCTTTCTCAGACACGTGCCGCTGCTTTGCCATTACCAGCACTGTGGTGCAAAGCAGTTTCTCTCCAAGCTGACTGACAGGACTTGGCTCTCAAAGGATGGAGGAATCATGGGATGCCAGAAGGACAATTGGCAAGTCTGTCCTTGAATACCAGACTTCCTGCACCCAGCAGAGCAGCACAGAAAAAAACCCCCTGCTATCCAGGTATCACTGGTGGGACTCACCGGCCCAGCATTCCCAGCCTGAATGCCGCTGCCTTGTCCAAAAGTGGTGGCTGCCTTGGGCATGGACAGTCGAGGAGGGTTGTGGAAACAGCTGCTGTGCCAACAGAGCTGCTTTGGAGCGGCACCCAAAATCCCAGCCCAGCCCAACACCCTGGTCACCCCCTCCTTTGTAAACAAGCTTTCGAGCACCTGCTCTGAGGTCTAAAATAGGACTGTTTCTGGACCTCCTATGGAAAAGAGTTGCGTGCTTCTCTAAGGAAAGATCTCAGCTCTATTAAAATGCTAAGCCAGCCTAAAGCAAATTCAGATCACCGATCCCAGACAAAGATCTGTCATATGAAGACAGGAAGGAAAATGGTAGCCAAAAACACACTTAATGAAGGTTTGCAGATTCCAGTGCAGTAGCTAAATCAACATGCTGTTTTGCCAAGAAAACATTGTGAAATCTGCCGTTTACTCTTTGATCCTAAGCCTTCCCTACCCATCCATGCATAAGCAGTATCATTAGACAGAAATTATTGTAAAACTAAGATTGTGTAGTCGGTGAGCTTCTGGTAATAAAGAGATTGTTTGTCACGTCACGGCTGGCTACTAGACTTTTCTGGCATACGTTAATATGGTACTGAACCCTGAAGAAAAAAATGGAAGATGTAAAATATTACATATGGTATGGCAGGCTTCCTTGGCCTTTTTTATTAACATTTTTATTTATAGGAGACAATATTTTGTAATTGTAAAAGGGGAGGAGAACTGAAATGAGGAACTGGTCATTACTGTAGGCAGGAAGCAATAAAAAGGCAAATACATGTCTCATTTCTTTAGATGTTTGCTGTATTTATATTCTTTTCCCTAAAATTAAATAATCCTAATAATGCCCATCTTTTTTCTAACACAGAAACACACTCGCAAGAATATGAAATTCTGAAGCACTTCTGTCTTTCCCTGGGGCAGATCTCATGGAAATGGAAATTGCAGTGGAATATTAAAATTATCCATTCTTTTTTGAATGGGAAAATTAAGGTTTTTTTAAAGCAACATCGATTGGCAGAAAAATGAAAGTAGCATTTCTAAAGTTAAAACTCTAAAATTAGAAGCAACCAACTTTTAAAAGTTACCTGCTTTCTCAAGTCTAAGATGACTTTGGTCCCCTCTTTCTCCAGTGTCACACCGCCAAAATTTCACACGTAGTCAGATGCACCTCAGCTCCCTCCCCAACGCTCAGTAACACTTAACACAGCCGGAGAGCTGGGCTCCACCTCCTGGCCCTGATACCAGCCAGCACAAGGATCTGTCACAGTTTCCAAATTCACAGCCTTGCGGAGTTCCAGAGCTCCTTGCCTGGCCTGGTGCAGCTGTCCCAATGCCCTACATTCCAGAGAGCTTTCCCGATTGATTGATTGATTGTACAGCCCCGGACATGACAGCAACCGAGGAGCTTTCACAGCACCTCCCGGGGCTCCTCGTCGTTCCTGCCAGGCGACGCTTGAGACGCTCGGGGTATGTGGATACTGCAAGCAAACCAGAGCCTCCGAGCTTGTGTAAGCACGTCTTGCCCTGTGCTCTCACAGCTTTCGCTGCACGCTCCTGTCCCGGGTAAACCACAGCCTACTGGCAGCGTGGCATGGCCAGTGCTGGCTCCGTAGGCTCTCTGCCGGCGAGTGAAGCTAAAGCGTACGCAAGTCCTGGCGTGTCCAGCTGAGGAGGAGCTTTCGGCCACAATCGGGCGCCCACTGCAGGGTGGCCAGCAGGAGCCCACACAGTGCTGGAGACTGTGGGAGAACCAGCCCGGACAGTGGGTGGGAGCCCTTGCTCCCCAGGAGCCTGGGGAGAGCCAAGCCCGGGCACATATTTGTACAGAGCATGGCACTGCCTGGCCTGCATTGCATGGGAGAAGGAGGACTTGGTCTAGAAAATTGAAATGTGTTTTTCTGGCCACAGCTGCTGGGAATCTGCTGTATACATAGAAAGTTGTGGCTGTGTTAAGCTAAAATTACCCTGATCAGCTTAAGAAACAAACTAGCAAAGGCACAGGCTCCTTCAAATTCAGTACATAGGCAGTTGAAGCACACTCAGATAATTTCCCTTCCTCATCAGGAAATACTACAACTTTTTCAGCACTTCCTCTTTTTATATTTTAAATTGTTGCACTTCACACAATACCTTTATTTGCATAAGGATATTAACAACTCACCTACACTGTTTCTAACTTTAAGTCATTCATAATTCAGTTACGTAAAATGCAATAACGATTTTTACTACTGGTAATAACTAGCAAAATGTACATTTCTAGAGCATAATCCCTGCTCAGATTAATATTTTTCCACCTGCACAGCTAGTTAGCTAATAATCTGTCAATTTAATTCCTCCACAGGCTGGAGGTAGCTGGAAGCTGTGAAGTAGGGCTCATTCACATTCCCAAGCCCCTGGCTCACACCATACAGAGTTAAGATTAAAGACCCTTCCTATATAACTAATGTCAAATTGTCTTGTCAACTGTCTAACGATGCTTCCTAAAGACCAGTTTCATACAAGTTTAGATTTCTTGCAAACAAAATAATTAAGACACCCTGCTGAAAAGTTGCAAAAGCTCCATTTTTTAACAGTATTTTAAAACTTGCTGAAACTTCAGCTGCTGTAACAGTGACATGGAACTAGCTGAGCGCTATAATACATTTTTTTAAACTAACATTTGGGTTCATCTGACCTTCAACATTCTTCTCACCATCAAACTGAAAGTTTAAAGGTTAGCTGTGAGCTAAATAAAATAGCTGTGGAGGAAAAAAATAAACTGGAAATGACACAAACATATGTACTGGCTTTGTACAGGAGAGCAAGTGTGTGGAGGTGTATTAAGTCAAATTGCACTTTGACCAAAAGTTATGTATTTATTTATTGAAAACATGCAAATTTCTGCTTCTTTCCAGTTTGCTTTCTTTTCCTGCCAGGGAGCCGACTGATTCTGCCCTTCATTATGTCAGAAAAGGAGACACGAGAATTAATTACAGAAATTTTGGGTTTCCAGTGAAAACCTCATGTTCCAAGAGTAGCAATATTTGCCAATGGCATCCTTAGTTTTCAGACAATTAGACAAGCTGGTAAATGACCCTTGTCAAAAAGAAATGGCTGATTCTGTCAGCTGCGGTGTGCACCGCACAAAATGTCAACTCCCCCTTGTAAAGTGGCCTGCTCCCTTCCCCTGTTACCATCTGTGGCAAAAAAAAGGTCACGTTTGGCTTCAGCCTGTTTAGATTGGGCTTCACTTGAACATTTTCTTCTGCTTTGGGTCCATATGCATTTCTAGTCTGCTAGACTTAGTCCTGCAAAGAAGGAAAGGGAGGTGATTCTGCCCCTCTACTCAGCTCTGGTGAGACCTCACCTGGAGTACTGCGTCCAGCTCTGGAGCCCTCAGCACAAGAAGGACATGGAACCGTTGGAACGGGTCCAGAGGAGGGCTACAAAAATGATCCGAGGGCTGGAGCACCTCTCCTATGAGGACAGGCTGAGAGAGTTGGGCTTGTTCAGTCTGGAGAAAAGGAGGCTACGGGGAGACCTGATTGCGGCCTTCCAGTACCTAAAGGGGGCCTATAGGAAAGATGGGGAACGTCTTTTTAGTAGGGCCAGCTGTGTTAGGACAAGGGGAAATGGTTTTAAACTAGAACAGGGTAGGTTCAGGCTAGAGGTAAGGAAGAAATTTTTTACAATGAGGGTGGTAAAACACTGGAACAGGTTGCCCAGAGAGGTAGTGGAAGCCCCATCCCTGGGAACATTCAAGGCCAGGTTGGATGGGGCTCTGAGCAATCTGATCTAGTTAGCAGTGTCCCTGCTCACTGCAGGGGGGTTGGACTAGATGACCACTAGTGGTCCCTTCCAACCCTAAACATTCTATGATTCTATGATTCTATGATTCTATGAAACACGGGAGCCTGAGGCTAGTCAGCAAGTGGTGTGGATACAGAGCACGCAGATCATCTCATTGGCCTTCCCAAGTAATAGGTTGAGTGTCTTTACAACCCAGGAAGGAAATCTGTGTTGCAAACTAGCAGAAGCCCATCACAAGGAACGTATGGACCACACTGATTCCAGGGCCAGAATTTCTAAGCGCCAGACAGTCCAAAAACCAAAGCAAAATTCGGCCACAGCTCTGGAGCATCACTCTGAGTGTGACCTCATCAGTTAGGTATGTGTGCATGGAACTGGCTGAGATCGACAAGCCTTAATGAAAAATAAAAGTCATCATTGCTTTAGACTTCAGTAAGATCTGAGACTAGGTTTATTTCCCATGGTTTGGGGTTACGCTGTCAGCATTTCACAGAGCCACTTAGCATATTCTATTAATAGATTCAAGAACTGAAGTTTCAGTCCAACCAATGTCCCTTACCATTCATTAACATCAAGCACGCACTAAAACACAGACCTCTACATAATTCACTACAAATTACTGTTTCCTCCATTTCCCAGCTCTTGCCAAGCAGAACAGCTCTCCTTCATTTCAAGAGCTACTTTTGTGGTCATATCAAGGTGTGGAGCAAGTGCTTGAACTATAGTGCTGTTACTTCTTACGGAGGCTACGTTTCTTACCTTGGCATGCTGGATGCTGGAGCCTGGCTGCAGCAGAAGATGGAGGTGCACGAAGAATACAAGATCAGAATATCACTAAGGACAACAGGCCTCTCTACTTCTTCTAGCATGGGCCTAGTTCCTTGTGTCCACTTATTGAGATCAAAGGTATAATTTACTTAGAGGAAGAATAATTTGTGCATAAACAGCCATTAACTAATAATACAGAGAAGATGCTTTTAAATTCAAATGGGTGGCACAGCAGCCAGTACTAGACAAGTGACCCAAGCATCTTCTTACTTACATAAACTGAAGCAGGAGGGAGTCTGATGCTGATGACAAAACCTCTTTGTGAGTAACACTGGCAAAATCTTTTAGAGAACAATTCAGGACTAAGTTAAAAGAAAATGGGGCACTTCTCTCCTAGTAGAAACTAACTTTAAGAATCACATTTCTTTCCCTGTTTGTGTACAACAGAGAAAGGAAATAACGGCTGCTATTTTGTTTCAAAAACTGATTATTGTGAGGGGGAAAAAGGGGAAGCACTTGTCTGCTCTCATGAAAAATCTGTAGTAGTGTACGGTGTTGAGGAAAGAACATCCTTCTTCAAGAGAGAAGGAAAAGAATGGGGAAGGCTGGTTACAGCACTCATCAACTACTGTCGCCTGCACCTACTACATTTCTTACGAGTCTCACCGTCAGCCTCATCCCTAAGCTTCAGTCCTTCCAGTTTCACTTGGGTGCATCTCATCTTGGGCTATAAGGTCTTAAAATACAGAACTAAGTGATGTCTCAGCTTGTTATGCCTGCAGCTGTGGGAGTGACCACACTGCACCCCCAGACTGCAATTCAGCTTCTTCAAGAAGAATAAACACTTATTTAAATAGTAGTCTTCCTCCACCACTCCCTCAAAAGCCTATGAGCAGGGGATCAAAGATTTCGCAAGCTCAACTGGCCCATCCACACGTCAGGGTTAAGGCTTACTGACCTCTATAGCCAATAACACGCATGGGAGTAATATGATTAGGTTAACAACCAGACTTTGAATACTGAACCCAAATAATCTGGCATTAACAGTTTGGTCAGCTGGGATCTCTCTTTTATCCAAGGTGAAAGCGCAGTTTGGAGTCACTCATCTGGATTGTTAGCACAATGCCTGACTATCCCACTACCCCTAAGAAAACAATAAATTGGAAGCAGCAGCTATTCTAGAAGCATCCCACTGACTTAAAATACTAGCAAAAACAGTCTGAGAGCAAAAGCTGGGAAGATAATAAAGGCAGCACTAGCAGAGTAACATTGCGATACTCTCAAAATAGGAAGTGCTTTTCAAAAGTGAGGGGGATGAGACAGGCCAGCCTCACAAAATCATGGTGGTTTGCCGACTTTGAACAACTGCAGCTGTCCAGAGGGAGGGATATGAGAAGGCTCAAGGAGTAGGTATTGAAATGGAAGGTGGTGCTGCTTCAGAAGAGGGAGTACAACTGTGATGAAACAAAGATGCCGACTTACAGTTTATAGAAAATTTGATCCACGAATTCTGAATGTGTTTGCAAAAACAAAAATCACAGTTGTTTCCCCATAGCTAAAATAAGAACATGCTATTTTAAGCTAGTGAACAGTATTCCAATATGTTGAAAACACGGACAAAAAACCCAGCAACTTTCCAGGGTTGGCAAGATTACCTTGGGCCTCAGCTATCTTCCTTTGCATTGAGCTAGAAAATAGCTCATGGTTAGGTGAGCCCTGATGTATGTGTGTCCAGCTGCAGCCCCCATCTCTGCCTCCACACAAAGGAACTGTCTCTGCATTAAGCGGTTGGCTGTGTGCCCCCCCCCGCAGGGTCCTCTGCATTGTAAGGCACAGTGGAACTGATTGCAGTGTTAGGACTTCAGGTAGAACTCAAAAACTTTGCAAGACTCCTCTTCTGCTGTTGTGTCCTCCTGTTGGAGACTAGCACCTTTAAACAGGCCACCTCAGATGAAAGAATGTTCCTTCCCACAGCCATCAGGAAGTGTGTTGAGGTCTGAAGATGTAGCTGTCAACAGGTTGCTGGGTGGCTTCAGCATTGCAAGTTATCTACTTGCTCCTAGGCAGCTCTGGTGATGATTTTTGTGGCACTGGGGGAAGTGTAAGGTGGAATAGCCACTGGTCATGGATCACATATACCTGGAGCAACACTGGTAGTCGCAAAGTGGGCATAGTCTGGAATAAGAGGAAGAAGACAAACAGCAAGGATGCACTCTGTGGGAGCTCTGCAGTGACAGGACACTCACGGGAGAGTTCCCTTCCAGGTCAGAAATACAAAGTCATTGCCATCTGCAAATTCAGCAACCTGCTCATTACCTAGAGTAGGAAGTTTCCAGATCCCAGCACGATACAAGGCTGGCTCAGAATCTTCTTTCTCAGCCTGGAAAACCTCCTGCCAGTCTTCATCTGGCCTCTTCCCTGAGGCAGCCACATGCTTCCATGGTTCTTTGCTGGTCCCTCTCAGACTTGCTAGATTCATACGGGCTCTGCTAGCTAAAGTACAAGGACCGTGAGAAGCAAAACAAGTAACAAGAACTGTCAGAAATAGGTTTCTATGTTTCTGCCTTTGTATTAAGAATGCCTCAGCTCCTTGCTCTTGATCTGTTGTTGGTGGGTGTCTCAGGTGTGATTTCTCCTAGCCCTCCTCTTAATCATTGCCCTACATCCATGACTTTTGCCAGGAACTGCCTGAATCTTTCACTCTCCAAGATGGGAACCAGGACCCCTGGCCAGTCTGGGCAGATTCACCTGGCATGGTCGAGCTTTACAGTACTGAAATGCCACAAGTGATGAGATGCTGGTTTCAGGAACAGACAGTTGAAAAAGGTCTGGTGTTGGCTACAGATCAATGTTTAAGCAGGGAGCATGATCAAGGAGTAACAAAGGATACAGAGGTAAGGAGGTCAGGGCAGGATGCAAAGCAGTCACTGAACTCAGCTCACCAAACATGTACAAACCAGATACACATACGTACCAGTAGTAGTCTGTGATGTTTCATAGCTCTGTAAACTTACTATTTGACAGAAGCAATGGATATATGTTATCTAGCCAGTAGTTCCAGCCAGTTATCTCAAGCTGGTACAGAATTGACATAGGTCAATTCATTATGTCTAAGCTACAGACAATAGACAAACACGTCATGGACAAGCCTTCGGCTTTTACCAGATTAAGTGGTTCATTTAACTAGCAGGTAGTTCTTCAATGAAAACAATAGGAGCGCAGCCAGAACAAGTTTCTAAAGGCCAAAAAGAAGAATGTATTTGGAAGCTGCTACCATAAAGTAACAAGCTGGATTTGCCCCAGTATTAAATAATGTGCTGCTGCTGTAGTCTTGGGTGATGGAGCAGCTCAGGCAAGCAGCTCCCTGATGTTGGGTTTGTTCCCTTATACTTGCAAAGACACAACATTCACCTCAGCGCTGCCCTGGTGCTTGTCCAAATAATGAAACTAGCTACTACATTTGGTGATTAGCCCCTCAACAAGGGATTCTTTAAATATTAGGCAGCCCTATAAAAACAGACTGACAGAATAAGAAAAGAGGGGAGGTGCTTGGCAGAAAAAAAAAATAATTTTAAGGGTTAAAAATACTTCATATGGGTTGGCAATAGCGCAGAAGGAGACAGACTGCAGATAGTGATCACTGCTACTACTAGTCAACACTTTAAAGTGCTTTCTACAGTGCAGTTAATGGGTAGCACGCTGACAATACCGCAGCTATCAACTGACCTAGTTACTGCAAGGTTTCCGTTCCCAGCACTCACAGCCAATACAATCTTACTTCAGCTTTCACAACTATTAATGCTTTGTTTAAAGCTTCAGCAACTGGAATCAAGTGATCACTGCTGAATCTCAGCTTTCACTTAAACAGATAAAGAAAATATGAAACTTCTCACCATCAGAGAAAAGCCTGATAAGATGAATTCCCTAAGGTCAAAAGTCATGACAATAAACAAAGAGAACCTAACCCAAGACAGGGTTAAAATATAGCGATTTTAAAAAGCACACCTGGTATTTTTGAGGGGTTTCCTTCGTTTTCTGATTGTATTCCTGGAGGAGTACTTGGTGGAAAGATGGGACTGGCTTTAAAAAAGGTAGCATTCGTTACCAAAAGTAAGCACAAAGGGCAGCAGGAACACATTTATGTCATCTGGGAAAGAAAAAAGCCAAAGTGCTGCACAGACTACATAAAATGAAGAAAAACCCATATTACAAGGAGATAGGAGAAAGCAGGAGGGAGATTTTTTGCTTTCCTTCCTTTTGATCATCCTATCCTATACAAGAATCTTCTCAATCTGGCACTCTCTGAATGCTGCTTTCACCTCCCTCTTCTAAGCCAAGTTTCCCTTAACACTGTGAGTTCTCTATACAAACTGGAGACAAAAGAGGAAACCAAACACACAATAAAAACATGAGGATTGGCCAAAGGAAGATTCCTAGAAGTAAGCATCACAAAGACAAGGTGGGTTAGCACTCAGGCTACCAAGGTTAGAGGTTAGCCCTGCATTCCTCTTGGGAAGGGGAGGGGGAGAAAGAGGGGGTGTGATTTTCTAACTCCACAGCATGAGAGTTCCCTAAGTGAGCCAGGGGATTTACCCTCTTACTTTCAATAGGCTGTGTGGCTTATTACCTCAGTCAGCTTGGGTCAGCTTCTCATCCAGGCAAGGTCCAAGTAGATCCAATTCAGCCTTAGGGGAAAGTGAAACCTTCAGCCCTGTGCTCTGTGTGCTCCTACCATGCTGGAGGGTCAGCCCCAGTGCTCCCCTGCAGCGTCCCCACTGCCAGGTTTGCAGCCCACAGTCCCACCACCATCCGTGTTTGTCCTGGGGATTGCAAGTTAGATGGCTCAGGCTACCTCCAGCAGTGGGGATGGTGGGAATGAGCATGCGTACAAAACTCCCTAGGGTCTCTCCTTTACCTCCCACTATTAGCCAGAATTGGTGGCATGGCATGGGCTGCATGGATCCATGTGGGACATCGTTGTGCCCGGCAGTGTGGCCTGAAGACCACCATCTGCGAGATCTTTGATGCTGCACCATGTCCCGGAGAGAGTTACGCTGATTTAGCCTGAAAGAAAAGCCATCCAGTGTTTGTCAACTAACACATCATGAGGGACAGAAACAGCCACTTGGAAGGCTTTCTGATTATGTGAGTGTACTATTAAAAACTAAAGCCAAACCCAAAACCAGCTCAGTGATTAATAATCACATACCTGGAAAAAGAAATTTAAAATACGCTC
>NW_009258754.1:5840328-5853279 GCF_000687185.1 Egretta garzetta
CCCCTCACCAGCCCAGTCTCCCGGCAGCGACTTGATAGCCGTTTGGTGCACCTATCACTACAACCAGCAGATCCAGATAACAGTGAGGGACTGACTTGAGGGTGGGAAGCAGGCCTTCCTTGTCACTTGTAATCTTCTCACATCCAGAGGCATCTTAAGTCCTTTCTAAACACATTGATACTGCCCGAAATTCACGGAAAAAACCGCAGCCTTTGTTTGTGTTAACAGGATGAGAAAGTGCAAGGCTTCCTGTTATGTATGTGTGACAGCTATAGATAAGCAGAGACCTCTGGACAGGAAATCCGCCCAACTTCTGCAGTGTGACTCGTCTGAAGCTTAGGAGCTCTTTTTAGATTGAAGCACCAACAGAATGAGACGGTGCTGGCCAGAAAATGGGGGACACACTGGAGAAGAGCTCTGAGGAGCCCGAGATCTCTTTGGACAATGAGAGCTCGACAAAAATGGGGGACCTGGTGGAAGTCTCAAGTGGTGAAAAGGTCAAGTTTGATGATACCGGTCTCTCTCTGGTGCTCCAGAATGGCCTGGAGAACCTTCGGCTTGAAAATTCCCTTACAGATGTCATCCTGTGCGTGGACAGTAGGGAATTCTCCTGTCACCGAGTGGTCCTTGCTGCAGCAAGCAATTATTTCAGGTAAGGCATGTAAGAAGCAAACCTAATAAACTTACTTTGCTTTTTAGGCTTGAACTGTAGATCTCCAAGGAGTATAAACTGGGTGCTAAACTTTGCAGTTATTTGCTGTAATTCCTGACACCTTTCAGCTCTTTGTTTAAAGTTGGAGACTTAAATAAAGCAGGTGCCAAGTGGTGGATTTGCCAGAGTTCTGATACCAGCACTCAGCGAGTCCACTGGAGGCATGCAAAGAAATGGAGAATGGTCGGCAGACAAGTGGATGAGAAAACGGTGTTTTAACCTCTTGTATTGTCCCTTTGGGATTCAGGCAAAGAGGAATATTCATTCAGATCACATGGTATTTTTATTGAGATAGGAGTGAGTTTGTGAAACTTGATAATTTTTCCCATTACCATTCTGTGGTAAAAATATTTATTGCATAAAATTGTTGAGGAGGAAAGAGAAGGAATTTCCCATCTTTCCTAGGGTTACTGAAAATGAATTGCAATTAGAAATATCTCCTTGAAAGCAATTTTACCATTTCACCCCTTTCTTTTGGTCCTCTTGAATTTTTCATACTTACACTACTACGGTAGATAGTCTGTGTGAGACTACTGACCAGCAAGAACAAATTTTAGACACACAGAGGAACTCTGTATCAGTTTTAACACAGATTTTCCATTATCGTTTAGACAATCACATTTGCATGGCTGGGATTTTTTTTTCTTTCTTTTTTTACTGCTAAAGTGGTCAGATGACTAAATAGCTACAGAGGAAACATGAGAAAAAAGAACCTGTGACCTCTTGTGACATGAGTAGAAAGCTAATTTTAATGGAGTCTAGTAAGCTTTGCTGGTAGTGCCTGGAAGAACAGTTCTGCTTTTATCATCTCATAATAGAGATTGTGTCTGTGAATATACAGAGATAGGTGTTATTTCTACAGATAGACTATATATATTGCGTATGTGAAAATGTGCAATTAAAATCAGAGATGCCCAAATATTTCTTACCAGCATTGTGTGCAGGAAGGAGAGCAGATGCACAAATTAAAATTGGAATTACCATAATGATACTTTGACAAAAACCCAATCCTCTTCCACCATGAGGAAAGGTGCTGCAATCAGAAGGGACTTCAACAGATAAAACCAGGCAAGACAGTTTTCTGATAATTACTGTTGGCCGTTTTTCCACTGAGCCCTGAGCTACAGCCTGTCCCTTTGAAGGAAGGGGGATACCTGGCCGGAGGTCATCTTATCCCAAGGCAATTACACACATGTGTAGGGTCTGCCTCCCCGGGCCTGGCCTCCTATGGAGTTGAGATTTATTATATCACACTGTCTACCTGTCTGTCGGTGCCTCTTGTCACGACTCTTTGGGTTAGTTTCAATCACATTTGGCAGAGGGTGGAAGCCTCAGAACTGAAGTTCCCACAAGTTTGATGGAAATCTGTAGCTAGGCAGAGGAGAGATGCCGGGACTGGGACCCCATGGTGCTCAGCTGGGTAACGAACACCGCATCCTGGCCAGCCAACACACGCAGTGCCCAGAACCAGCCAAAGCACGCGCTGCCCTTGCTTGGCTGGACACAGGCAGCCAGCACAGAGCTGAGTGTCCTGAGAGGGATGGCGAAATGTGTGTGAGAGGAATAACGACAGAGAATATAGGGCTCAGGAAGGGGAAGCTGAGGTTACTGTGAAGAGGGAAAAGAGGACACAAGTCTGCAGGGAACTGAGCTTCACTAGTTCTGCTACTTACAAGGTGGCTTGTTTCATCTTGCTGTAATTCACTAGAAGCTGCATGGGCCCAAAGAAAGAAGAAATTCTTAAATCACACTATTCCTGTGAGCGCTTTCCATGCTATTACAGGGGCTCTTAACACCAGTGCACAGGAGCAAAGCAAAGGGACCCTGTGAGTCATGGGCTTCATCCCCCTGCAACAGCATGTTACACAACCCCCTTCCTGGACGTTGGGTGCCATAATGCAAGCAAGCCATAGCAGCTGACTTAAACACAGTTAAACAAAGTTAACAACTTATAGTCCTTCCTTTGGCACTGCTTGAGAGTAGATGGACTAGTACTTCTGACACGTCCTGCATCTATAGACTAAAAGCATTACCTCTCCATCTACCCAGATGAAGGTAACAAAGCAGAGAAGAGAAATACAGGCTGACCGAGATGGAGCAGTAGTTCTTTACCCCCTGCACTGCCCAAGGTGGTGGGAGAATGGGGCCAGGAGAGGTTGAAGCAATATTTTCCAGAGCATCCTCAAACTCCAGCATGGTTGTTTGAAGTCAGGTTCATAATTCCAAGCACAACCACACCAGTGTGGGTGGGTGCTTAAAGAGTGCTTCACAAACTGCAACTCCTCATTATTTCACCAAGATTTTTCCCTAGTTTTTCTAAATTTACCCATTTTTAGGTATCTAAATTTGGCCCTGGGCCCTCACGTCAGATGTGCATTTCTTAGAATAAGTGTTGGTTCAAAGGCTTAGTTTAGAATTACACAGGGACAGGAACGAGGGAAACAGACAACAAAATTAGTAGCCACATCTGAAGGATTTAGAGCCCTAGAGAAAAGAATCACACACCTCTCTGGGTAAGCACAGAAAGGTTCAGAAGCAGCATTTTAATCCCTAGGAGAGAAGGCCGGCCTGATCAGTCCTGAATGATGTCAGGGTGTTCCCTCCGGTCAGCACACATAGTGGGAATGAGGTCCACTCTATCTGAGGAGAAGGAAGGTCACTGCAGGAGTCAGCTCTCCTGGACAGTGCTGCCCTGTTTAGCCCTGCCACCTTCTAGAAAGGAGTACTGGTGGGAGAGCGCAGTGCTTTAGATGTGTGATTTCTGCAGGTTGCAGCCATGTTACATGAATCCATACCCTATGAGATCAGGAGTGGATGGCAGCTCTAACGCAATTTCACAGATTAGGAGACAGATAGGTGGAAGCACTTTGACAAGATCTCTGTGAAAAGCCTCCACCAGAATCCCGAGGCTGGTTTCTGAGCAGCCTTGCAATGGTGTAACACGGGGTATCTCTAACTGACCTCCATCAAACACTCCGGCTTTGCGGGACCGAAGTGAGAGCTCTCACCTCCCTGACAGCGATGGTTAAATACAAGACTGGAGTTACCAGTTTAGGAGATAAAAGGAACAAGAGGAGACAACACCTGCATCCTACAACGGCCTATTTTTCATTCAGATGAAGCATTCGGCACCTATCAATCCCGTGCAATTGAAACGGCTATTTTGTACAAACCTCCTTCTCCGCGCGTTGAAACCCCATTCCCAGGGAGAAGTGGGTACTGAGGACTGTTGTTTTCAAATGGCCACCTGCCTGCATGCCCCAGATGTACAACATTCGACACTGCCAAAAGGGAGAGAAGCTAAGGAGAATCCCAGTCTTGCGCTCACTGAAGTTAAGGAGTGATTTGTCTTAATGCCTTTCAAATACTCTGATTTCAGTGGCAGCAGAAACTGGACCATGGAGCAGAGCAGTGAATCAAAAACCTCTAACAAGCTGAGACAAGTGAAGGGAAAATGAGAATTTTGGCTGAACATTTTTTTTGACAAGTAAAAAAGCAGTTTTATGCACTAATACCATCTCTCTCTTGCTATAAAATCTCTGCTGAGGCAAGGAACAGGTAGCTCTTAGAGCAACGAGCAGCTGGTATCTTCCATCCATTTGGCATTCACCATGCCTAACTCCTTTGCAATAAAAACTGTTTACATCTTGGTTCCAGTAAGATGTGTCAATCAGACAGCTTTATTCTGGCACCGCTTTTACAACAAAAGCATGGCCTAAGACTTTGGACCTCTATAGCTACTTCCCAGGTTGCACTGTCCTGTCAACACTGTACATGACTAATAAAGGAGGGCTTGGTATGCAGGGTAAAGACTGCTTCTAATTACACTTTAGATCTGCACATGTTTTTCACCAACGCAGTTACAAGTGGACTCATGTACTTCTAATCTGTTGAGCCAGATTCTGAATGATGTGAAATCTCACTCTCTGAATGCAGTGAACAAGACAGGACTGATCAAACTTCTAAATAAAAGCAAAAGCATTGGAAGAAGTATTTAAAACTATGAATTGAAAATGCAGGTGAAGATGTGTATGTTTGCCTCGCAAAGGCAAGGTGGATTTAAATACCTCTTAGAGAAATTTCTGATTTATATCTCACATGAAATATCTGACTAGTGCCAAAGGTGTGTGTGGCAGTTGCCTTTCAAATGCAGTATTATTCACCAAAGAAGAGGTGGTATCAACATGCGTGAAATCACTGCGCTTTCTGCTTAACAGTAGTTCCAATTCATGATTGTACAAGATTCTCTAGCCAAGAGGTACCAACTCTACAATCCTACCAGAAGCTCCCAAAATTTAGCAGAGGAAAATTCACCCTCTTAATTAGAAGAAAATCCATAAGCCATTCTCTCCTGGCCCACCCCTGTTATTAATTGGGTCAAAGATACGTTGGGAAGCTTAGAGATGAGGCTATCAGACATGTGGATCTGGTCTGCCCCTCAGGATTCAGAACCTCAGGGTTCTGTAGCTCAGAAGCACAGGGGTTTTGACCTTGCCACAGGTTGTAAAGTACATGTGCTAAGTGTTAACGAAGTATGGAGAATGTCAGCAGCTTGGAGGACTGGGCTTCATGAGCTGGGCCTGTACTAGAAACAGAAAGAGTAAGAGTCTGTAAGAGGCCAGCAGAGGAGACATCACAACTGCTGTGCGGCATCAGTCCAGGCACAGGGCACTCTTCAGGGAAGGTCCCAGCTGCCTTTTGCTACCACGGAGCTCCAGGTCTACTGTAAAGTCCAGCTCTGGGGTATCCATCATGTGTCTATGCCTTATCAAACTCATGAGTAAAGAGGTATGAAAGCAACAAGAGAATGTTCCTTATTACTTTGCTACAGGACTAATTACATAAAATATGAAGCAATTGGAGTGTTCTGTGTTGAAATCTATATAACCAAATGTTTTCAGAGTGCCTCATCCTGGCTGGGGCGCAGTAAAAAAATAAACGTCTTTCTTTCCAGGGCCATGTTCTGCAATGATTTAAGAGAGAAATATGAAGAGAAGATCATACTTAAAGGAGTTGATGCAGAAACCATGAATATACTCTTGGACTACACCTACACCAGCAAGATGCTCATCACAAAGCAAAATGTACAGAAAGTCTTGGAAGCTGCCAGCCTCTTTCAGGTACAGATAACTCAAATGCACTGATCCAGTCTTGTTGCTCTGGTAACACCATGCCCTACCCCGGTTAACACACTGCAAACTTCTCTGATTCCATGGATTCTGGAAGCATTTTGCTTCATATTTACTTACATTGCGGTAAAAAATGGCAGTTGCAGCCAGGTACTGGAATGCTGCTGTGCTGGGTACTGTGTGAACAGGCGCACAGCCGGGCTCTGCCTCCAAGAGCTGCTCCCATGTGCCGCCTGCCAGGCAGCAGGGTTGCATTGCTGGGACTGTGCTCCCCAAGGCTCATGTCACCCTGCAAAGACCAGTCACCCTCCAGCCCAAAAGAGTTGGTGGGCAGCAGCTGGCATGGCCAGCCAGAGGAGGAACTAACTTTGTTTCTCTCTCTCCATTGCCTTGAGATGGAGGCTCACCAGGCAAATTTAGCATCCTCCTCTGTAGGACTCTTGATGTAAAGGGTTTTAGTCGTGACCTGGGACTTGTGGGGAGTCAGACTTGAGCAGCGTTACTCAGCCTTTGGTCCATGAGGTATTCACGTGTCCTGTAAATCACCTGTGAGGTCTACCAAATTGCAGTCCCTGGTACCAAGCTGCAAATTGCTAAGAAATTGCAACCAGCGTAACCTGCCAAGTGCCAATGTGTGTATGTGTGTCCAGTCTTTTCATTAAGGAAGGCAAAAAACACCTGACTCCATAATCATCCTGTTTCATTATGAACTTCAGATTCTTGAATCTTACATGGGAGGTTTTGCTCTGAAATGAACCTGTGGCCTTTGGGGTAATGGGAGCTGGTACTGGGAGAGAAGGGAAAGTTATCACAAAGTGCTTCCCGAGGTAACTCAGAAAAGGTGGTGTAGCTTTTATGTCGCCTGGGGCCGGAGTGCAGTAGCTTACTGGCATTTTCAGCAGACCAATACTGCAAAGTGGTAGCACTCAAAGGTTACTTTTGGTTCATTTTCAGGACGCTTTTCTGTGTTCTTTTTGTTTTCTTCTGCACCTTTTTTCCTTAGGATCATTCCTCAGTTGTTTTTTTTTCTGAGACCATCAAAAGTATAAACTTACGGTTTTTTCCTTTCTCTTCCCTATTTTTCATTAAAATTAAGACTAAATTTTATTCCCAAGGCTGGTGCTTTAAGAAAACTATCAAACACTGTTAGAGTAATGATAAAATCCCAAGCAATCCCAAGTCCTACTGCAACAGTCTTGGATACTATCAAGATTTATAAGGCCTTAAAGCCTCACATTATACACGGGTGAGTTTTTTGGCTGGAAATGTGTTTTGTGTAAAAAAGATTTAGTAACTACTAGCATTCTGCCAGCTTGTCTCTGCTATTTATGCCAGAGAACAAACAGAAACAGCTGAAAGAGTCAAATGTTTCATTTCAATATACCAACAGCTAAAAAGATTAATTCTGCAATTTATTGTAACGTTTTTGTCCGGGATATTCTTTCCCTTTCAATTAACGACGTGAGAAAACCGAATTCCAAATAGAACTTTTTAATCTGACTAGCAACAATTTTTGGCAGTGCCTCTTTCAATCTCTCAGACTTGACAAAGAACAAAAAAAAGAAGTAACTTGCACAGTTCTAGATATACTAGTATAGATACTCCACTTTTCTCTAGAAACTATTTTTGAAAAAGTTGTGCATAATTATGCCTTCCTTTGGTCCCTTCTAATAAGTTTTGACCAAATCCAGCCAAAACTGACATCAGGAAGAGGTGGAAGGTTATTCAGAGAGAAGTCCCTGCTGCTGTGTGCTTTGTGCACAGAGATTTCCTCCTGGGGGAAGCAGGTGAAGGGTTTGGAACAGGGAGCTGCTGAACAGCTAAGCCTCACCCTGAAGTGACCCAGACAAATTTTTTCCACCTAGAGCACAGCTGCAACTTGAGTTCAATAGTCACCTCCTCTGTTTGGGCTGGTGGCTGCCTGGCACCATGCTTGCTAGGCTGGTGCCCACCCTGAATCCAGTCCAGCACCTTCTGCCATCGGTGCTGCATGTGGAGCAGCTCATCCTTTCACCTCTTGGTAGGGCCAAGATCTCAGCTGCTTCTCAGGGCTGTGGCAGAGAGCTCTGCTTCCCCTGCAGTAATTCAACAACCACCTTTTGACCTGCCTACACCCCTCCTGCCCCCCAGGAACCTCCATATTACCCCACTTCCTTAGCATGGCTTGGGTGAAGGGCCACGTCAGCTGCTTTAGTGGAAGCAAAGGGATGGTGGGAAGGAAGCAAGCTCCTGAGCAGATGCAAAAGAAACAGTATTGTCGCAAAGGGCTGCGATGACCACTGCCATGGAAATGCCAGCTGCAGTGGGAACAGCGGAGGATGCCTCCAAGCTGCCCCTCTCTCACTGCTCTAAGCAGAGCAGGGCTGCTCTGCTACCAGGGCACAGCTGAAGCACCACCAGCCTGATGGCCTTACTGACTCCCAAAGCACCTCTCATCCGTATGTTAATCCACTTCCCATGAACAAGACATTATAAGGAAAATACCTTGCCAATTCTCTGAAAACCACCCTGTAGCCACTTAGCAGGGAACGGCCAGGGTGGCTGTGCCAGGTCAGTGCTAGTTACACCACAGCCACTGCGCAGTTGCCAGCCGTGCCAGCCAGGAAGGCATGATTTGCTAACGAAGGGCTTCTGGGCAGCTCCAGGTCAGAGATTGGTTCACAGGCTCCAAAAGCTGTCAGCTCCCTGGAGAGCCACTGCAAGGGTCACTGTGCCCCTTCGCTACCCGGCTGGCTCCTGGTCGCAGGGCTCCCTTGGGACGCAGGTGCTACTGCTGAGCCAGACGTGCTGCCCCTGTAGCCACAGGCAGAGCGGGTGGCCGAGGGCAGCGCAGCTGCAGGGCACAGGATCTGACCCCGAAGCGTGCTGCATACAGAGAAGGATTATGAATAAGAGCCCTTTTAACCACCGTTCCCTTCCCTTTCTGGGGGTTTATAGCAGGAGACAGGGCTGCTGGCATGACTTACGCTAGACAGTTGAATCAAAGCTGGGACAAGCAAGGACTTGAATGGGGAGAATAAATGTTATTATTCAGAGCAAAGTCCAAGAGGAGGCCAAGTAAGTATATGGGATGTCTCTAGCAAGTAAGAACCTGGATTCAGAGAGGTATTAGGAAAAGGCCCCAGTTATTGAAGAAACTGTTCCCAGGGAACAGGACTTTTAAAATGGCTAGGGTGGCATTAGGAGGGGTACTCGCAGAAGGGAAAGAAGAAAATTTAGAGCTCTGCAAGAATAATCTGCAGATGAAGCAGAGGCTCAGTGGTGTCTTCCTCCTGGGTGCTCTCCTGAGTCACCTGCTCTCATGGGACTGATTGAAGCATGCCCAGCAAGTTTGGGGGAGTTTTGCGGGGAGTTTTGTCTCTAAATGAAGGGAGTGGTGGGGAGACAGTGCAGCACGGAGACAAAGAGCAGCAGCCAGGGAAAGTCCTGCCTTGATACGCTCCCAAGCAGTCCGACCTCTCTGATTAAGCCCTTGGTGGGGACTGTTTTTCACACCAATCCCTCGCAGTTCCGCATTCATCCGGCCACAAACATAACTACCCAGTGCGATCAGTGGTGCCTGCGTGGCCGTTAGACCAGTGTGCACCGCCTGGGAGAAAACCCTCTGGTGTCATCTCATGAGTATCGCTCTTAACAACCATGTATAAATAATTAGAGCACTCTACAGTGGTTGGGCCATAGGCTGATGAGAATGTAATTTTGGTGTCTATTCCCAGACTCATGGATGACTTGATGAGTGACCTTGGCAAATCCCAGATTTGGTTTTTTGCATCTCGTTACTGCCAACTCAGGTCTGAGGACTGCCTGAAGTTGGCAGGTCCTTTCAGACCCTCAGGGAAACACATGGGTGAGTTCAAAGTGTTAGCCTTGTGCTAGCCCAGAGAAGAGGCAACACGAGTGTGGCAGGCACTGAGGAGCCGCCAAGCTCTGCACGGTGCCACAGCGTGCCGCTGACATATTTATATCACAACGGCAGCAACATATTCTGAGACCTCATGTACCATTGTTCATCAGTCAGTTGCATTTCTCTAAACTCTTGACCACATCTAAATGTAAAACAGGAACCAGGTAGTCTGTATGCAGCGTCTGCGATCGCTCAGCTCTGGTAAACAGTCTAAATGTGTCAACACGACACTGCTGGGTCTGGAAGATTCTACCCTAATTACTGAAACAAATCTACATACTGCAGTGTTTAAAAACGTTTCGCTTCCTCTTTGCCCCTAAATTACTGTTGTGCAACTTTCCCCAGTGGGACAGAATGAGTTAAAACCGTTTGCTTGCTGATGCTGGATGGAAAAAGGACCGAAAAAGCATGGACGGAAATGCACAGCTTCAGTTCTGATCCATCTTTCTGTATGTCGCTGTTTGCACTGCTCAGTGGCAAAACCAACACAAAATACTGATGCACTGTCCGTATATGGAATCACAGAGGTGACAGAGAGCCCAGGATGAAGCACTGTAACTTATCAGTTCTCCTCAAAACCGGTTCCCAGTTCCTGAATAATCACCAGCAACCCAGCTCACATCATAGTTCATGGCAAATGCCCTGCAGATATCTGTGGTCCAGGATCTGCACATTTGGGACCCTCAGGTCCCAAATTTTTTTTCTCATGCAAAGGAAATTAATGAGAGTAGTTGCGATGCCCCATTGAACACAAACACAGGAAGTTCTTTGATTAGGCAGACTCTGTGTGTAAAATGCACATCTATGTTTTTTTGAACATTGTGATGACAAGGAAAACAAAAGGCACTAAAACCTCCAAAGGTCTTCTCCACAACAGACACTTGCCAGACAACCCTGGCTGTCAGGCAACTCAAATATTTGCTGATAGTCAATCTCTTCCTGCCATGTCCCCCAGTACAGGGCAGCATGCCCATACACTTGGCGGGGGGGGGCACACTTTGGCCCAAATCTCCCAGACCCCAGCACTCATTTTCCACCACCCTTGCAAGGCCTCAGACATATTCAGAGTCTGGATGGTGGGAGCATAAATGCAGACAGTGAAGGCACCTGCACTCCAAAACCAGACTCTCTTCTAGTTGATCTGAGCTGACATGCAAGATGGGGGGTAAGCACATCTGAAGCCTGGGGACTTGATCTGTGCTTTGTAACTCCATGGCTGCTAGTGCTTTGAGATCTCATGGAGGGAAGGGGAATGGTAGAAAATCCTTTACTTTTGTGAAACAAATAAAATTCATGACTGTCACAGGTCTTCTGTGTCCTGCAAGAGGGGAAAGGAGCAATACGGATGCAGAGGGAGAAAAAACAGCGGGAGGAGGAAATTTTCATTTCAGACTACGGATTCTGGGAGATACCTGTCCTTGTATGACTGATCTCTGATCTGTCTCAGCTCTTTGCTGTACTGCACATGCCTGGTTGTGACCCAGCCCCAAAGCTCCATAGCTCTCCTGTGATACAGTCATACAAGTAACAACTCTGTGCTTATACATGATTTTTCTGTCCACAGTTCCTTCGCATGGTAGATGCCTGTGCCAGTTTTCTCACCGAAGCCCTCCAGCCAGAGAACTGTGTTGGCATCCTGAGGCTGGCTGATGCCCACTCCCTGCATAGCCTGAAACAACAAGTGCAGAACTACATTATCCAGAACTTCACCCAGGTCCTGAACTACGAGGAGTTCCTGGAACTGCCGGCCGACATTCTCTGCAGCACGCTGAAGAGTGATGACCTCTACGTCACGGAAGAGGCACAGGTGTTCGAAACTGTAATGAACTGGGTTCGTTACAAGGAGTCGGAAAGGTTTCCTCTCCTCCCATATGTGCTAGAGAATGTCCGTCTGCCCCTCTTGGACCCCTGGTATTTCGTAGAGACTGTTGAAGCCGATCAACTCATTAGACAGTGTCCAGATGTCTTTCCTTTGCTCCAGGAAGCAAGAATGTACCATCTGTCAGGCAATGAGGTGAGTAAAAAAGGAAGGTATTTGCTGTTCTTTCTAAATGTCTCATGCTTCTGCTCAAAAATCCCATCGGAAGGAACAGTACCATGAGGCAGAAAAAGGCACTCACACTGACGTTTCACTAAGTGGTGCTACTAAAAAGTCAAGGTGGACATCACCAGTTATCCTACTAATTCAGAGAGTTTAGAAGCTTTTGGTAGGTTGTTTTAAAACAAAGTGTACAGCTTCCTGTTTATGAACCTCTGAGCTCGACCCTTCGAACACACACTTGCACAGCTAAACAAAGACCCCAGGTGACTTCCCTAGTAAAAAGGCAAATGGTATTACTCCTGACACCTCACCCTCTTAGCTGTTATTTCAAGCCTAAGTAATAATAATTTTCCCACTAAACTATGCCACAATCTGTAATGACTCTTTCAAATCTGAATCTGTAACATCTCCATTTGTTACTTATGGCGGGAAATGTTTCAGAAAGAGAGAACCTCCCGTGAAGAAGACGGTCTCTTCCCAGAGGAGAGGTCCGCCTATCTTCCTCATTTGCAGAGGTCCATGCACCCAAAGAGACAAGTTCATCCTGACATCCAGTCAAGTCCTGTCCTGCCTGCTCAAGGTAGGCTGTGGTGGATCTCCGGTTCTTCAATTGCCCGTCCTCTTTGGAAAGTTAGGTATCAGTCACATCTCCTGGCCCAAAATATGGGGTAGAGGGAAGAGCAACCAGAGGTCAGATTTCACAAGAGGAGCAAAGCTATGTGAGCATGTGAGGAAACCTGTGTGCTTCCTCAGTTAGAGAGTCAGGGGAAGGCAGGAGGCCTTAGGAGCATGTTGTGGATCCATCACTAACAGTGGATGTGTCACTGGAAAGCAGGGAGAGACCAAGGGCTCTTTGTGCCGGCAGCTGCGTAAGACAGTACATGACGATGCGGGGCAGTGCCAGGCAGTCTGGTGGGAACTGCTCAAGGAGGCCTTGCCCCACTCAGCAGTGCTGTCAGGTCCACATGGGATAGATAAATGGAGTGTTGCTCAGGGTTGAACACTCATCTTCAAAGGGGCAGCCATCAGAGGCAGCCCTGCCAGCTATCCTCCCCAGGGCTGACACCTGGCAATGGTGACAGATGGGTTAAAAACAGAATTCTGAAAGCTGGCAAGTTATGGGACAGATGTTTTTTAAAAAGTTGCCTAATAATTTGCTAAATGT
>NW_009258754.1:5853289-5878579 GCF_000687185.1 Egretta garzetta
AGGGAAAATACAAGACTAATATCTGTGTAAATAATATTTTTTAATATAGATAAATTATGTCAATTTATAGAAACACGTTAAAAGTAGAAAGAATAGTAAAACTGTAAGCAAATTGCCTATTCTCACAACATGTAACCTGTGGGTCTCCAGAGTGCCTCTCTGGGGCTCGCAGAAGGTAACAACTGCAATTACTGCAGAGGAGTGCAGACCTCCCCAGCAGACTCTGAGGGTCTGCAAACTGGCAAATGCCCTGTGATACAGCATAAGCAGAGGAACAACTTTATGTGCTCCCCCTGCCTCTTACACTGCATTTCTTCCAGTATCAAAAATTGGGAGATGGGGGAGGATGAAGACTACTCCTACCCTTCAGCACAGAGCTAGCATACCTCAGGACGCTAATGCACTCATTTCCACTTGATTGCAAGTATTTCCTCCAAGCAGAACACAAGTTTCCAAGCACCCCCTGCATTCTTTGCTCCTGGTGAACATCTACCCGGGAAGTGACTTTTTCCAGCGTCCCTGAAACAAAGACCTGGTCAATAAAATGAGCCAACAGGCAGTAAATTAGAGCTAACCACGTTTCAGAGCCTGGTGCTGGCTTTAAGTAAATCTTCTCATTTTGGCCTAAAATTAAGGTTTATAAACAGAAACAAATAAAATAAACCACAGTTGAAAATTGTTATTGCTTTGACACTTAAACATATCTCTTCAGGACAAATAATGAGAGCATTTATTTTCTGCTAGCACTAACTTCAGTCTTGCTCTCTCCCAAGCTCCCTGGGGCTTACACAAACCTTGGGCCACTCCTATCTTACCCTCACTCTGTCAGCCCAAATAAAACCTGTCCTTTTCAGCTGCCTCACATGCACTCAGTTTTGATGGTAGTGCTCTCCTTCATAGCTCTTGGTGCCACCCTGGGAGTTACCAAGAGGATCTGAAAGGATCCTCACAGGTAGGCTAAAGCAGCTAAGTCCAGTGTTGGAAAAAAAAGCTTTTTGGGCTTTCAACTTAGAGAGCATTTGATAATTTGTTCAGCTAATGTAAGCCAGTTGTGATTTGAAAAACAGGTAATCAGAAAAAGGATCACCAGACCTTTCTGTAATTGTAGGTGTAAGTGCCCTGTGTACTCACTCTGTCTTACTTGCGTTTAGATTATTACAGAAAGAACTAAGCCCAGGATGCACGAGTTCCAGTCTGAGGTGTTTATGATCATAGGGGGCTGTACAAAAGATGAGAAGTTTGTAGCAGAAGTGACTTGCCTGGATCCTTTGAGGCGAAGCCGCCTGGAAGTAGCAAAATTACCAATCACAGAGCAGGAGACGGAGAATGAGAATAAAAAATGGGTGGAGTTTGCATGCATTACGCTAAAAAATGAAGTCTACATATCAGGTAAGGAACAAGACATTGGGAGTGGAAGAGGGGAGCAGAGGGTTCTCACAATTATTTCCAGCTTTTATCAAGAGCATGCTTGAGGCAGCTTTAGGAGAATTAAGCACTACAGGTACTCCTAATGCTTTGGCTTTCAACAGGCTCCAGAGAACTCTGGGTGTGTGAGGACACAGCCTAGCCCTGGTTATAGCACAGGATTCCTTTTCAAACAATTTTAACCTATATGCATGGCTACTTCTGTGCAGCACCCTAAACACTCAGTGACCAAGACTACGGAAGGGCCCCCGAGAACAGTTTACCAAACCTAAAATGAAGAATAATTACTCCAGCATCTTCTTTTAACAAGTCTATTTGCAGCTCCACATGCATAAGCAAAATCCTGCCAGAATCTGACTCATTCTGCAAGGATCAGTCAAGAACCTGCAGGGAACAGCCACCACTGTTTGGCTGTTACCTGAAAACTGCATCATCAGGAGCACTTCAACAGCAGATCAGACAGGACTCTGGAAGTGCCCACTGTCAAAGCCAGATGAAACCCAATGGTCCAGACACACAGCATGGGTCTGAACATAACATTTGCAGGCCCTCATCCTGAGAGCTTCAGGAGGCACATTTAACTTCCCACACAAATACAACTGAGCCCCATGTAGGGGTTTCATCCTGGAGCTACGGAGTTTTTATTTTGATAATCAAAAAGGTTAAACTTGACTTTGCTAGTCAGTTTGACAACTGTTTTTGATGGCCTGTTAAAAATAAGTTTGATGATCTTGTTCTGCTTTCCAAAGGAAAAGTGACAGCAATCTGATAATCACTGTCACGTTACAGACCATGATAAAGAGCAGCTCCTCCTAAGTAGGACACTTTTCCCCACAAAATTATCCACTAAATTCCATGTTCACTTAAAACAGGACAGTAGAAAGGAGGAGGGAGGGCTAAAGTGTGAATGCTTTGCTTAAATATGAATAATGGTCCATTGGCTTTATTCAAATATCTCCCATTGCATTCTCCCTTTTGGGAATCCATGTATTTTTATGACCTCATTCCAAATTAAAGTTTATGATATCTTTATGCTAGGATAAGAATTAGATTATTCCTTCCCTAGTTAGAAATAACGGAGGGTTTTCTTTTCAGTCCACCATTGGGGGTTTCTTTTTACCCTGGCGGTAGACCCTCTCTTGAAAGTTAGCTGTAGAGGGGAACCTAAGTCAAACGTCCCAGCTAGGGAACATCCCTCACACCTTCACACCCTTGAGTTGAGAGGTCTCTTTTCCACTTTCCTTTAATCTCTTACCCTTTCCTCTTTTTCAAGGTCACAGGCTTTTCGCTTCCTCTTATTCCTGACATCTTTTCCAGTGTGTCTTCTCTGCTTTTCTTTTATGCTCTATCCAGGCTACCTCCAGGCCAGGCTAACACCTCCCCTGCTGTGGTGAATCTAAGCTGGCTTTCCTCTTGCTGCTATTCTCACAGGTCCTCTTTCCTCCTTCTCTGCTAATTTCATATCTTTGACTCCCTCCTTCCATTCCCTCTTAGCCTTTCTCCTATCTGCTTTTCATCCTTCCCACCCAAATAAAGGGCTGAGTGGACCAAAGTCAGTAGTTTCTTTTCAGCTAAACCAAATTATTAGTGGCTCAATCCTGATTAAATATCTGCCTCCTCTTGCGTGTCCTTCTACTCGTTTTCTTTCTTTTTGCTTCGGTCTTGGTTCTTCCCTAACTTGACTGCCCCTCTCATGTGCTCATTTCCCTTGGTATCTGGGTACAGTTTGGAGTCTTCCCTGCTCTTTTAGCATCTGAACAATAGGAAAGTTCTTTGCACAAGATGATGACTACTTTTAGATCGCCATTTCCCTGAACAGTTTAAATGCTTTGACTGGATGGACTGAAACACTACATTTGTAGTGTAACTAAAAAGGACATAAGTTATCACTCACTATTGTTGCTTTTACTAATTTAGTTACAATTTTTCCTCAAATTAGAAAGAACTGTGGTCTAGAGAAAGAACAGAAATGAAATAAACCTCCAGTTCTCTCAAAATATCTCCCTGCCCCCTGATATGCAGCAAATTCACCCGCCCAGTCCAACTCAGGCTCCTACCAGATTTTCAGCCCGTGCAGGGAAGAACAAGCTCACGTAAAAGGGAAATTTCAAGGGAGGGTAAAGGGAACACCTGCAGTCTCTCAGCCCCATTGTAACCATGAATGCTGCATTCAGGCCCTTCAGCCACTTCAGCTATTTGAGTGCAAATAAAATTCAACGCATACATGTGAAAAATACTGAGACAAAAGCATTACAAACGACTCTTTCTAGCATGCTAATTATCTCCTATTCAATCTGCTATTTGGCCCAGAGATGAGCTCCATCACTTTGCAGTGATCTGGCTGCAGTACAGAATACCAATGAAGGCAGACACTTTCTCAATGGAATATGAATTCTCTTTTCAGTATATTCACCAGTGAAGCAAATGTTTAATCAGGTTGTAGATGATGGAATAAGCTACTCAGTCTGTAAATGCAGTTTCAGGCTTAACTATTTCCATCTGTATTGCAGTTACACCAAAAATTATATGCAAACAGAAGTGCTTGTTTAAAATAATGTTTCTCCACTTTAGCATGAGTAAAGATTCACTTGCAAGTCAGCTCTAGAATGAGTTTGCAGGGTCAAATTCTGATCTTCAATCTATAAGTAGGAAGCAAATCCAAGTCAGTAAGAAAGACATCAGAAGGAGAGGTACGAAAGCAAGATCCCTGCCAATATGGTCCCACGGTTGAATAGTAAAACTTCGAACATGTCATGCAGGACTACTATTGATTAGGAGTTCAGAGTCAAGTCTTATATTGTATGATGTAAAACACCAGGCTAGCTGACTGGATCTACTCCACGCAAACTGGCAGCTCCCCAGTGCAGGCCCCTCTTCGAGGGATTTGGCACTACTAATGGCAGCATCCTCCACTATCTTATTTAAATCACATTTGTTTATTTGTCCCTCCCCAGCATCCTGCAAAGCTCTGGTGGTGCACAAAACCCACCTGCATATCACCATGCTGTGTGTGGTTGGTCATTCGCTCAGTATTAAAATTAAAAGTGGTTGTGGTCTGGTAAAGTGGGGAACAGTGATTTATCTTCATTGACTATTTGGCTTTAGCAATTGTTCAGAGTATCTTTCACTATTAAGTAAACTAAATGCAGAAATTTTCTTGTATAACAGGGCCAGGCCATTGGTGTCAGTAATTAAGAAGCTAATAATAAGGACCAATTATTTATTTTCTGCTGTGAGAGAACATTTTAAAATTTAAACATATTGGAGATACTGAGTAAATACAAGCCATCCTATCATATTTACACACGTCATGTACACTGCAGGTGGCAAAGAAACAAAGCATGATGTCTGGAAATACAACGCCTCCATCAACAAATGGATACAAATTGAGTATCTAAATATTGGGCGATGGAGGCATAAAATGGCTGTGTTGGGTGGCAAAGTATATGTCATTGGAGGGTTTGACGGCATGCAGAGAATCAACAGCATGGAAGCGTATGATCCCTTTCATAACTGCTGGTCAGAGGTAAGATACCATTTTACTCGTTTGGAACATTTTAATTAGAAAACATGAGAGCTTTGAATAATAAAAATTAACAAGACAGGATCTAGTACAATTCTTTTAAGTATTTCTGGTCTGTAAAAACCCTAAATATTTTTTCTATAGATAAATGTATCCTTCAGAAAGTAAAAATCATAGGATTGGCTGCCAGTCATTGCCTGTGAGATATCTAATGCCTAACTTTCCTTTTTTTAGTTGGCTTTTAAAGCTAGTAGTCCATAAATCAGTAAGAACATAGTATACACGTACCAGAGCACAGGCTGAAAACTACTGCTCTGATACATAATACATATATAATGTTTATGTCAACCTGTGCATTATATACGGTATATATGGGTTATACATTTAAATTGAAATTACAGGTTTCAAGCTAAACAGAATGGAAAAAAACACCCAGTTTTACTAACTGTACTTCAAGCAATGAGGAGACTATTAGGCAGCCAATTAATCCATGGAATTAATGAGATTAGGCATGATAATGGCAGATACAAACCCTAGTTTTTACACGATACAAAGCAATGCAGGGGAATCTAACAGTCACAGCTGCAAGTAGAAAGATCAATATTAACAGTTTTCTTATGTTTTTTCAATGTGCATAAGTATGTAAAGGAGATTTGGGGCATTTCTGGCATTTCCTAGCTTTTGAATTGTTGACAATGTAATTGTAGTAACAGCATTTGAACAGAGCATATTTTTCTGAAGTGGTTTACAGTCTTAAGAAAAAGCTGAAACATAGCTCTCCCTTATCCCTAGAAATGTCATTTCTAAACCCTGCTCATCATCTTAAAAGGGCTCCCACCCCATAGGCATCAGTCTGACTACTTGAAATCAAAATAATTACTAATGATTTTTTATGGTCACACAGGCTGCTCCCCTCATGGTGAATGTAAGCTCCTTTGCAGCAGCAAGCTACAAGAAGAAGCTCTACGTGATCGGGGGAGGACCCAACGGAAAGCTGGCAACAGACAAGACTCAGTGCTATGACCCTGCAACCAACACGTGGAGCCTAAAAGCTTCCATGCCAGTAGAAGCCAAATGCATCAATGCCGCAAGTTTCCGTGATCACATTTATGTTGTGGGTAGGTGAAGCATTAATGTTCCTTCTTGTCTAGACCCAGCAGGGCTGGTTTCTGTGTGTTAGTTTTACCCACAAAGTCTCATGACTGTAATCAAATAGTCAGATGGCTCTTCCTGTTGAGCTTAGTGAGGGATGGGAATCCAGCACATTCACAAATAGTAGTGAAGAGCCACCAAGTCAAACTCCCTCTTAGCGTGGTAGGTATCTTGGAAAGCTGGAGCTAGCCCAGAGACAACTGAAAGCTTCTAAAGTTTCTTGCTTGCAGTATGATCAATATGGTGCTGAGGGCTGGCATAGAGCCAGGGTATCACCAAATCACAAATGGTATTCTAAAGGAAGATTTATAATGTGCATGTGTGTGCATGTAAGTATATATGCATGCACCTTATTGATATGTAAATACGTTGTGCTTCTCAGCACAGACTGACATCGCCCTCTTTGTACAAGGTGAGAGACAGAAAGAGAAGGCACAACTTAGGGGCTAGCTGATAGCACTCCTGATAAAATTTGACACGATACTCTAGTTACATTCATCCAGCATCTTTCACCACTAATGCTATTGTTTCCCTATCTGAGAAACAAATCTATTTCAATCTGGATAGAAATCAGCCCCACTTGAGGTTTAAAAGATAAAAGAGCTTTTGGTTACTGCATCCAAAGCAATCAAATTACCCAGACCGATGAATTACCAACTGCCAGATGAATCACTGTAACTAATGTGTATGTTTTCAGTGTGCTACAATTGGGAAATAAAACTTGTTTAAGTCACCTGACAGTGACTTGATCATCCCTGAAGTACTGGATTAGTTATTGTCCAAACCAATATTTATTATAACTACAATAGATAAATGCTCACTTGCCAGCAGGTAGGGTCCCAGGCATTGTTGCAACTCATCAATAAGACCATGGCTTCAAGGTTTCCCCAGACCTATTCTATACAGTTGAAGACAGACCCAGTCCCTGAAAATTTCAGAATAAGAACCATTCATCTGTTGGTACTCTCAGGAGGAAATATATTTCCATAGCCTTCCTTGGGTACTGAGGTATCGACCATTCTTCAGAAGAAAAGGACCCTGAAAAATTGGAAAAGTTTCACACTGCAGATTTGGGAAACACGGAGAAACTGAAGATTACTCTCTGTTTAGCTTACTCGTAAGAAGATTACGAGTTCAGTCTGACAGACCCCTAAATGAGGAATGGCCTTTTGAAAATACCCAGCTCTAGGCAGAAGAAGGTTTAATGGGTAGATGGACACTGAAGTTAGAGGAGTCAGTGAAGAAATCATGTACCCATTTCTAATAGTGACAGCTTACCACACCTGGTCCTTCATGATCTAAGCCCTTCTAAACAATATTGTAGTTTTCTAAAGTTGTGTCCTTAGCTGAAGCAGAAGGTATGAGAAAGATCTGTTACTGGGTGCACTGTGCTCACACTGCATGACCACAGCAGTTTGTTCTGGCCTTAAATTCCACAGCCTCAGGAACAATAAGTGGCCTGCAGATCTGGCTTTCAAAACAATAAAGTATCTTGTGACCTTGTTTCTTCTTAGCTTTGGGGCATAAATCATTCTTACGAATGTCAGGAATAGAGCCTTTTTGAAGTGGGTGGCTTAGTTAAAATTTCTTACAGGAACAAACTGATATCCATTTCCTCTCCAGGTGGGGCAATGAAAGCACTCTACTCCTACAACCCCGAGGAAGACACATGGTGCCTGGTGACTCAGTTCACCCATGAGAGAGCCAGTTGTGGGATTTCTCCCTGCAACAACAAGCTGTTTATCACCGGGGGCCGAGATGAAAAGAATGAAGTCATTGCGACAGTGCTGTGCTGGGACCCTGAAACTCAGAAGCTGACAGAAGAGTGTGTCCTGCCTCGGGGGGTGTCTCATCATGGGAGTGTTACCCTCAGGAAGTCTTACACACACATCCGTAGGATTGTGCCTGGGGCAGTTTCTGTCTGACGGTGGGAGAACTGCGAAGAAACCCAATACCTCTGTGCCCCTGTGGCACAGACTGCAATGATGACGTTTTTAGGTGCGGGTAGCAATGGATGGAAATATTGCCACTAGGGTCCTCTGGGGAGTATCTGTATATATGCTCAACCCTTGCATTTCCTCTGTACAATATATCCTTAAATTATCTTAATTCCTTCCCTCCACAGAAAAACAAAGGGACCAGCTGTAGTTTACTCCTGCCAACACAATGCCTCCAATCAGGCAAAGAAATGTGATGTGTAGGTGGGAAATTTACCTCCCAGCTATATCTGCCCTGAAACGTGCTTGAACTGGCTCAGCCCGGTCCTGAAGTTTGTTCAACTATTTATTGTGTTAAGGTGGATTTGCAGCACCTACTAGTGAAAAGAGAAGATGCTTTTTGGAATGAAAGATTTGTAACTTTGGTGAAACGCAACGTCATTTCCTCCAAAGTTGTGCTTTCTTCCAGTGGTTGGCACATTAGATTAAGTTAAAACTGGTTTGTTTGTTTGTTTTTTTGCTTGAAGGCACTTTGTTAGTTTTTCAGTTCTGCGTGACCAAAAAAATCCATCTCAGATTGCAAACCTTGCTGTCGTTCCCAAGAAAGAGACTGCATAGGCTGCAAATATAAATGAACGCTAATCTGGTTCCACTGAACATTCATTGTAGCTGTTTTCTAATAAAGCAGACCAAAACCTAGTTTTCCTTTTGTTCTGTTCTGGCATGGTTTACTGTTCTGCCTGAAGGGCTTTTTCCTGTTGCTCTTTCACTGCTGCTGTACACAAGTGGAGTACCGGTGCCCCCGACTGCTGGCATCCCTGCCTCCATCCCTGCCTCCATCCCCACTGGGTGGCAGTGCTCTCCCAGGCTTTTTCTCACGGGTTTTGATTTCCTGGAATGCAAACCGGACAGAACAGCCTGCTGGAGAGAAAAACAGTTCCAGGTACTGTTCCCAGCCTGATTCCTGGGACCATCACATGCTGTACCAGAAGGGGCAAATGTTCAACAGGCCAGGAGGGCCCGAGTCTCAAGTTCCAGCATCTGGGTCAGCTGTAGAGAAAGATAAATAAACATTGAAGAGGTCACACCCGGGACGCTCTGGGACACTCTTGGCCAAAGGCTGGGAACATATTCCTGTCCCTCCTCCCCTGTTTAGTTGCTGGAAAGAGCCAACTCACCATTAAATCAAGACAGAAAACACTGTGCAAAACAAATCTGTCCACGTAGAGAACAGTGACTCCTTCCAGCCTCTCTCTCTCTCTAATGTCTCCTTTTGCCTTATACAGTATTAAAAATAACATTTCTCTCATGTTGGGCTGAGAAAAGAACACGGGTTCCTGAATTTCAGCACACTAATGCCAGAGTACTCAGCAGTACAGCCATACAGGCTGAGCAGGGCAGCTCTCCACTGCATCCTTCCCTCAGAAAGACTGTGAGAAATCCTGTCACTTCGGCAATTTTTCCATGCCTTGAAACTCACATCTGTAAGTCCAGCCAGTCTTGCTCTAATATTCCCACAGTCCTTCAATTTTCAACCATTTTTTTAATTGGTCCTCTTCCTTCTGAATGCTCCTGTCGTTCTGCAGAGTGCAGCCCTTCTCACATTTCCCCACTGGCCCAGATTATCCCATCCCACTCTACTTTTCAGAGGGCATGAAGCAATGCCTTCTGGAAAGAGTATTTAATTTCAAATTTTTTTGTGAAGAACAGTTACCAGCTTTGACTTGGCTAGCAGTACTGGCTGGTCTACAGGGACAGAGAAGTTGGACAAATGGGGGTGGTCTCCCTTTCCCCTTGAGGAGCTGCACTTCTGTATTTTTACCTGTTGCCAAAACTAATGACAGCAGCTGCTGAAGCTGACCAGTTCTTCCTACTGGGGATCACCCTAAAAACCAGTAGCCCTCAGGAGCTGGTTGCTGATTTTCTCCCTGAGATGTCAGTAGCAAAACTTACATTTTTTTTTCTTGAGAAAAAATAATCCATTGAGCTGGAAAAATGTTGTCCAAATAAACTTCTAAATATGAATTCTTAACTCCTTGTAGCAGACACAGAAAACAGCCTTTTGTCTCTCCTGTGGTGGTTCCCCAGCCACACCTGCAGACCTTGGGCAAGCATGAGCCAGACAATCCCTCACTGACAAACACGAGACGGCAGAACCACAGCTTGGCTCCTTTCCCTCTCCTAACTCATGATGCTTCAACAGGAGTTCATGAAGGGTTGTTTTTATTTGCAACCCTTCTCTTTGTACCTTTCAGGTTCATGTTGCAATCTGAAGGACTAGAAGCATATTGAAAAAACAAACCATTCAGTATCAGTAGTTTTATGAAGATGTCAAAAATCATGAGGCTTGTGAAAATATGTCAAGAACTAGCAGTGCTGTGCCCTCAGTTACCAGCAGCCAGGTGGGGGTGGAGACAGGAGACAGCAGAAATCAAGTTTCAAGAAAACTTGTAATTTGCTTTTCCTATCACGGGTTCTCTTTCATCTATCACACATACCTGCCTCCCACAGGGAATGGCCACAATCATAGTTTCTGTCCAGATGACGTACGGTATCTCGGTGTACAAAACCAGTGACAAGAGAAGCAAAGAGCAGACGACTCCCTGTGGGAGCTGTGTGACCTATCTCGGGGCAGCCGGTGCTGTTACCCAGCGCTGGGACACAACCCTGGGGTTCTCGGGGCTGCCATGAGTGCAACCAAGCGAATGCCAGTTTCCTTCTGACCTATTACTATATTAAACTTCCCTTAGAAAATGACGCAGCCAACTGGTGGAGCAGGAGTAGACACTCTAATATTAATTACTAAAACTGCAGGAGGTCAATTAGTTTTACTGAATAATTACTCAAATCGTTGCAAACGAACTAAACTTCAAATCCAAAGCTGTGTGCTTGTTTACCTGCCTGGAGATTCTCTGTGTCTCGTGACACCGAAACTGAACTCATTGGAGGCACAGATTTAACTGCAGATTTAATTATTTCTCCAGTGCTGCATGGCACAGACCCAGCCCCTGGAATGAGGTCTGACTCCCTTCAGTCTGCAGGTTACAGACAGCGGTCAACTGCACTGTAAATCCAACTGAGAGAGGGAAGAGAGCAGTGATAAGCAAAGTAACAACGTTGGCATAAGAAAAGAGAGGAAAAACTGACCAGGAATATATTTAGGCTATAAATTAGAATACCTTTAGTGATTCATGCTTTTGCAATTTATTAAAGGATTACTGCCCCCAGCTGCCAAGTCACATGTTAAAGTCAACTACTCTCCATTACACTTGAAATTAAAATGCTGAGCAGGCACAGTGACATCCAAGAAGTTCACTTATGTGACCTCGGAGAGGTTACTAGCCAGGCTCCGGTAAATAGTCTCAGTTTGAATTTCCAGAGCTTATCTGGAGTCATCCTCACAAGGTTGCTAATCGCTACCGCCATGAAGTTCTGGCAAATAAAGAACTCTAACGATCTTTAAGATGAAACTCAAGACATTTATGAAAAGAATTACAGGAACCTAGTGCTTGTGACATTGCCCTGGTGACTCCTTTGGTCCTATTCAGATAGATTGGGGAAATCCCCAAAGGCAAATGATTCAGGTGCATGGTGTGTTTCTTCTATGCATGCTGTAACATACTGCTTTTGTTCCAAACAGCACAGTAATATTGCATGGTAAGAAGCTGTCTACAAGCAGTCACTTAAGGAAAACTTACCTGTCTAATGTTAAACCACCTTAAAGTGGATTACTGAAATATCAAGTCACAGCACAGATGACCTTTTTAGAATTCCATTCAACTTAATTAATTTCAGTTCAACTAAAATCTTTCTTAGGCAAACACCCATTTTAGAGAACAATTTCAAGGACATGAATAAGATTATTTTATTCATCTTTCTTGGAAGTTCATTTCCACAAAGCAGCGTTTTGTTTGCTTGGTCCTTATAATACCACTGTAGACAGATTTCATACAAGCACAAACTTGCCACGATCATCAATTCACTTCCTCCTCCTTTCAGTGTCCTTCTTTATGTCACCAAACTTCTGTCTGTCTGTAAATATATCCCGGGGATGTGGATGTAAGAAAAAGTTACAGAATTGGCAATATAATCCTATCCAAGTCTGTCCTGGAGGTTAACTTCATAATGACAAAGGTTAGCAGGAAGATCAAATGCTATTGATCTGCAGCTATTCAAAGTCACCTATGGCTGTATATAGAACTACCTTACTTGATACTATTTACACAGTTATCTTTATTACTTAGCATGAAAATATAGGTAAACTTCAGGTAATAAAGCTTGAAAGAATCTTGCATGGACAAAACAACCTGTAAGTTATCCGCATCTTTGCCAATGGGCATTGGCATAAAGGTTTGGCCCAGGATACAAGCGGCCTGGGGAGTTACCAGTACCTCTTCCATTCTTGATCATACCACATGTTAAAGGGATTTAGCAGAAAGCACCTGATCTAGTATACAGACATTTTCCCCATCCTTCATGGTATCATGGAAGAGCCCTGTTACAGGCTGAAACTAAAGTCTTTATACAAACAAGCTTGTGTGCCAAGTGTCTACGGTGCATTCGTCTTAGAGTAAAATAAAAGCAGACAGTAAAAAGCAACTTTTAGGTCCTAATTCTTTTATTGGAGAGAATTGAGAATAATTATTTTTTTTTCTGGAAAACAAAGCCATTGTTCAGGAATTTAATGTTCCTTTGGGTTAAAATAGGGGAAGCACAGAACCATGGCTAAGGCAAATACACAATAATACAGTTTATTCACCTGCAACAATTTTACCTTAAAAATGCTTTTACACAAGATGTGTACCTTAGAAGCAAAGCCTCTAAGATGTCCCTGATCATTCCCATCTCTGAACTGGAATTTGTTACTCCCCTCAATGGTGCTGACACAGCTGTTTGCAGAACATGCTATAAAACAGATTGGTGGGATAATCTCAGTTAAAATGAAAACAACACCACTTCTCTCTGGAGGGTTATTTTTAACCTGCAACCCCAGAAGCTGTTGTATCAGCACACTGGAGAGAGCAGACACTACAGTGTGAGGAGAGTTAACACACAGTTTGGGAACGAGGAGACAAAGAGATAAGCAGGAACCTCTCAAACAGGCTTCATTGCCAAAACCCTCTCACGCAACCACACACCCATCTCCTCCTGGCTCATGCTTCGTGGAATTCTTCAGATTAGTGTGAAATACCCAAAAGCCACAGCACTTTCTGTGTATTGCTTTAAGCAAACAGAAGGTGGAGAGAGTCTGCACACAAGCAAAATACTGCACAGAGTGAAATCAAGGACCATTTTCTAATGTTTTTTTTGGTCCAATGTATTTCTGTATAAAAAGTAACAAATTCTAAAAATATTATCTTTAAAAATACAAAGATCTTTTCTGAAGTCCAAGGAACAGCACTGCAGTTTAAATTTCCCACAATGACACTTACGTCTAATGAAATTTTGGTTTCTTTAATGATCAGAAATACATTTCACTGATTTTCTGTAGGTAGGTGGCTGATCTGGAAAACCTAAAATACAAGATATCGTCTTTCTTACCCCTGAGTACATCAACAGGTTCTGCAGCCTCTCCTCCTGACCTTCCTAGGGGTTTGATGGCAGGTGCCCAATACCAGCTCTGATACGGTGCAGCTGTAACATGGGATCAGGCTGCTGGAGAAGATCTATGGGAGACCAACCTGGGAAACGCCTCAGCAGGGACACAGAAACGGTGTTAACACAGAATCACAGAACAGAAGGGGTTGGAAGGGACCTCCAGAGATCATCCAGTCCAACCCCCCTGCTAAAGCAGGCTCACCCAGAGCAGGGTACACAGGACATCGTCCAGGCGGGCTTTGAATATCTCCAGAGAAGGAGACTCCACAACCCCCCTGGGCAGCCTGTTCCAGTGCTCTGTCACCCTCAAGGTAAGGAAGTTCTTCCTCAAGTTCAACTGAAACCTCTTATGCTTCAGTTTGTGACCAATGCCCCTTGTCCTGTTGCTGCGCACCACTGAGAAGAGTCTGGCTCCATTCTCATGACATCCACCCTTAAGATATTTGTATATGTTGATTAGATCCCCTCTCAGTCTTCTCTTCTTCAGGCTAAACAAGCCCAGCTCCCTCAGTCTTTCCTTATAGGAGAGATGCTCCAGTCCCCTAATCATCTTTGTAGCCCTTTACACTTAGTTCCTCACCCCGGGTCATGTCTGAGCCATGCTACGGGTATGCTTGTGCCCAGCCTCACACCTTGCTGCTCCTGCCCTGCTGCCCCAGCTGCTGGGCTCAGCCTCGGCCTGGTCACATCCATACGGACCCAGCAGGGAATGAGGGCTCTAGGCTGACTTGGGCTCCCTGCAGCCACCCGCTCGGCTCACCCAGCACGCCACCCACTGCTCCTGCCTTCCTGCACCCATCTCTGTTACACCCTGACAGCATCATGTGCTGGGCTGCTCCGCAGACACCGATCAACGGTGCCTTCCTGTCAGACTGAGATTTTCTAAAAATTCAGTGTTTTGCAGGTTGTCAGACAGAGTCCTTAAGGCAGCTAATATGCTAGCACACTGCACAAGGCAAAGCACAGTGTTTCACAGAGTACAGCATTTTCCAGAGGCACCTCTCGGTGTATGTTTGAAAGAACAGGACATTGGCTACCAATCTTGCAAGAATACACTGTGACTGAAAGATATAGCTGTTGTGTTCACAGCATGGTTGGTTAAGGATCCTCTCTGCTGTAGGTGACATTGTCAAGAGACACTGTGGTTACCCCCTTTGCTTTGCACCCCTTTGCTTTGCACCACCTATTTTTCATTTTCTACTTTCCAGAAAGACATCTGCCACAGATAAGTGAAAATGATCTTGATCCAGTATCTCCTCCAAAAGATACTTCCCTTCCCCATCAGAACAAAGCTTAGAACTTCGCCCAGGGTAGTACTCGCTGTATCCTCAGCTGTGATGTGATGACGGTTGGATTTGATGATCTTAAAGGTCTTTTCCAACCTAGACGATTCTATGATTCTATGGTTGTATGAAAGATCTGTGGCCTTCAGGCACCGAGGAGGCAGAGTGATCAACCCATGTCTTCTCTGACATGGGCTGATCACTTCTTCAGGTCACTTCTTCAGAAGCTGAGTGATTGTCGTCAGGCTTGCATGCTAACAAGGTAAGGACAACTCCTCTGCAGTGGCTACGCTCTGCGTTGGCTCAGGATGGTGATGGAGCAGGTGACACCAAGTGAAGATTCTTCCTTCTGACAATGGATTTGAGAGATGCTGAGATCTCTCTGTACCGAAGTCCATACAGAAAAGGGAACAAAACTTTAGGCAGAATCATCAGGACATTGCAGACCGTCAGGGAGACCCAGATTCCTGTCTGCAGTCTGATGACAATATTAAAGCACAAGAATGATTCTACAAAAAGGGCCAAGAGTGGAAAGAAGTAAAAAAATAACACAGTGTTGTGCATCAAGAATGTTACACTGGCTCTGGAGCAGATACTCTCCCATATACCCGATCGTTTGGTTTTAAAATACAGAATAGCATAGCAACAAAATATTAGAGACAGGCAGAGAAAGATAACCGTGGTAGAAAGCCAGAAACAGAGTTTCACAGTATCAGTCCCATTCAGAGTTAACATTAGTATTACTGGAACTGAGCACATTTCCAGGACACAGGGCACAAAGCTGTGAGTGCTTGATAGCACCAAAAAGAAAATCCCAGGGAAAGCCCCAGAACACACCCATAGTAATACAATAATTTTTTTAGTTCGTGAAGGAGGCAAAATAGCAATGTAGCGCAAAGGAAACAAAATAGCTATGTATGTGTCCAAAACTATTGCTGCAGCTGTGAACAACCCTGCGCAGTAAGCCACTGCCAGCAAAAATAACAGGAGGACACAAGCTTCCTTTGGGAGATGTATGTGTGCTGCATTGAGAGCAGCTGACAGGGTGTAGAACAAAAGGTAGATCAGATCAGAAAGCAGAGCATTTCCCAGCAGCATGTACCTTGTTTCTTGACGGATGCTAAACCTAGAGAAGATCACAAACAAGATGGTAGGATTGATGAGGACACCTGCCACGAGGCAGACAACTGGAGGGATTAAAAACATCTTCATGTTTTTTCCTGATAGGTTGAGAGCCCATTCCTCCAGCAAAGAGTACAAAGAAGTGTCATCCAGATTTGAGGAAATGTTGAACTCGATCTCCCTGTGGCGGTATGCAGTTGCATTCGCTCTCTTTACTAAAGCACAGTCCATTTTCTTAGGATTTCGGGATGATTGTCTGACTTGAAGAAAGCAAGGTCTTCTATACTGAGTCCTCAGAACAACAAATGAAGCAGAGGATGCAAAAAGGCTGTGGAAGCAAAGTGATTTCTGTAGCCAATTCTATCAGTTCTTCTCGAGGACAGAAAGTCGAAACTTGTAAGTGAATTCTGTGGTGTCAAAAGATGTTTTTGCCTAAAGTGGAGATTTTCTTTTCTTTCTGCAAAATTTGATGTTTAGAAAAGAGAATGAATCCTTGTGTGCTTTAAAAAAAGACTAAATCCGTCAGCTAGCTCTTTGATCAGAAATGAATGGGTTGATAACTTTCAGTTATTTGAATTTGTTCTCATCGTATTATCACTCCAACAAGGCAGATGAAATATTAGCTTGATGAAAAAAATATGCGATGATACAGAACAACATTCCACGTGTACTGATGTAGGAGAGTCATAAATGTGATTGGGTGATGCTTTGTACGAATTGGTATGCAATAACACAATCGATGTGACGTGATCAATAAAAATGGCTCTCAATCCTGTTGTAAAATTGTATCACAATGGCTCTAGTGAATGAAATTATCTTATGTATAGATGAGAAACATCTTTGCTTCAGTGAATCAAATCATGTTATTTATAGATTATAAGCCTTCCCCTGCCTTTTTTAATGCATGATGTACAAATACTGAATTCCCATCTATTGCAGATTTACAGTCAATCTGTGAATTGTCTGGGTTGAGTATCGTACCCTGTACCGCACTGGCATACCCCAGAGGAGACTTGGCATTTCCAATGTCCACTTAGAGGCCAAATCTTGGCTTGCGGGCCAGCACGCTGCTGCTGCACTGATTTTACTATCAGATCTCAGTATCAGAGCTGGGAGTGCAATGAGAGAACTGCGAATGATCTGGACTGAGGAGAAGGAACTCTTCAAGTTCTTCCAGGCATGGTCCAATCAGAAGAAAAGCTGATTTTTTTAATAGGCTCAACACTAGCTAATAATGCTTTAGTTTTAATCAAAAAAGACTGTATTGATGCAGTTGTTCATCACCTTGTGCACTGCAAAGTGGGCATAGTGGCACTATTTATTTCATGGCCTACACCTCCTGCAGTTACTTGCCCCTGTGTACATCGCACAACGCAGTGTACCGCTGCTACGACATCACATTACTTCTCTGTTTACACAGGGCATAAGCAGCAAAGACAAGAGATCTGCAGAATATGCAGCTTTGTCAAGAGTTTTAGGTGTTTCCCCCTCTGGTGGTGCAGGGGTATCCTGGAGCTTTTTAAGTAACGGTAAACATCAAAGGATTACTCCCAGTATTTGAAAAATAGTGTGCGCGCAAGCCAAAGGTCTAATAAAATAGTCAAAATGTCAATGAAATCTGCTGGATGCTCAGCTGTTTTGAAGTTATGTTATTTAGGTGCCTAAAAATACAAATGTCTAAGCTGAGACGAGACTTTTGGCAGTCCTGACAAGTCTGCCAGGACCTCCCACATTCACCAGCATGCTTAAGTCTTCAGTTATTGTTTCAAGTATGATCTTCCTTCTCCTCTCAAGTAATATGGATTCTATTACTGATGCTACAAGAGCAGAGGGAATGTGGCTCCTTACTTAACATGGCATTATTGTATTCATTATTTCTCCAGAACCACCAGCATGCTTGAACACTTCGACAGCATAGAGCAATGCAGCATGCTTCCATCCATGGGAGACCGTGCGTAGTCTCACCTCGCAGAAAGTCTTGCTGTGCCATGGGCATGCTGCCTCAGAGCATGCCAAGTAACAAAGCAGACAGCTTACAAAACTCACCATCAGTCATCAAATCTTGTGCACATTTCATTCCCTTACACACTGATAGCTGGCATCCATGGAGCTGTATGTTAAAACAGTTTGACAGGCTGCACCATATGGAACAAAGGGATAGGAGGAAAAACCAATGACAATTTTAAGCACAGTATTTCAGTTGCTATGGTGCCTGGGTAGGCAAAACAGAAGGCGATTATTTCTGCTCGCTCAATCCTGCATCCACTGAAAAGTGTGTGAACAATATTGATGCAATTATATATTTGGCTTCAGGATCACGCCCTGCATCTATCAATGAGTCACAACACAGTTAATACCTTAAGTAGACAGCAGCACTTAAACACCCAAACTGTTGAATTATACTGTTATCACAAAATGGAAGGGAAGACATGAAAACTCAGGTGTGAATGAATCGCTTCCAACTACCATTTCAGACCTCTGTTAATGGCGGAAGTGTTTGCTGCCTCCCAGCTTTTGGCTGGCAACTTGGAATTTTGGAATCTTGGCATTCCAAGGATGTCCTATTAATGGATAGATTCTCTCATTTCCATATAAAATCACAGCTGTATTTTCCACCAGCTGTTTAGGATTAAATGTGAACAAACAAAAGAGTTCATTGTCATCTCAGCTGCAGACTTTTGGCTGACAGAAAAATAAATGCAAATACAATACACAATGATCTGCTAGCATTTATAGGAGTGTCTAATGCAGTCAAGTATTTCACAGAGTGATGATATACAGCAAAGGTATATATCAAGGGCTTGTTTATGTACAGTTGTTCGATTAACAAATAGTTCTTTTTTTTTTCAGTCTAATTTTTCTCATGATACCTGAAAACAACATCCTTATAGCAGAGCTATTCCTTCCTCTTGGATAAAAGAGCTAGTTAGCATGGGATGAAAGCCCCATCTACATCTGGGAGGGGAACAAACACAGACATCCTCACTACTGAAAGGTACAAAGCAAAAGTGGTAACCCTAGCAACCTTCAACTAAACCACCTTTTAAAAATGCACTTCTATGGTCATGAAAGTGTAAATGTGAAAAATGTAAGGTAAATAATGTGAAGGATAAGCAAAGGTATGAACTTGCCAATTATTCCACAGTAGCTGGCTGCAGGTTCACTCTCAGCTCAGAGATCCTCATGACAAATGCAAAGTAGCTCATGACTCTCTCATTTAGCCTGCATGCAAAGAGTATCACAGAGCCCATGAGACATCACAAGTTCACACCCTTGCTTATCTTGTGCTCAACTATTCACCTGCCACAGCCTATGATGGCAGAATAAGCCCTATGACATGAGCTTGTTCAGTTTTAACTGTGCTACTGTAAAGTCATAGGAGCACAGGCAGGCTCTAGTTTTACAAAAATGGAAAATAACAAATAACTGAAAGACAGATTCAACCCCATCAGACCTGGGCGAGTCCGACCAAAGCCACTGCCCTCAGATTTCTGCAGAATTTTTTAACTGTTCAGTACAGGCCCGCTAGATTAAAAAATGTAAAAGGTTGGTGCCTTGGCACACTGAAATACACCCAGAATAGATGGCTCTGGGAATATCTGTTTGTTGTCCCTTTTCATTTTCTGGAGCTTAGGAGGCATTTCCACATCAGTACTGTTTTCAAGGGATAGCAGCTCTGAAGACCACTCCTGAGGATACTGAACTTAGACAGCTCTTTGCCATTGCGTCTCAGTGTTCAATATTTTGCGGTGCCAGCCTGAATGATTCTCCTGCAATTTCCTGTAAACCTGGCCTTAATGCTCTAGCTATTGATTTTTTAAAATGCTATCTGGTAAATTTATGTTAGGTGGATGCGCTTTTTACGTATCTTGCTGATTCAGACCTACAGTATTAGCAGCCCCTCTTCTGGATCTTATTCTGGCTCAATATAGTCTGTATTGATTTTCAAACTGAATCACACACTGTTAATTACTTTATTCATTTCTGTTTCAATCAACATCCCACTGAAAGCTTAGTTATCTGTTGAGTTTGGGAGGTCTAAGAAAGCATACTGAACACTGTAAATCCAGCAAAGACTGCGCTACCTTATATTATTACTGACTATAAACAGGTATTGTCGAATCGAACAGAAAAGGTCAGAAATATTACTGTCTTACAGTAGTTGGTATGGACTTAACTGTGCAAACACATAGAGAAGCTTCTTATTTTACAAAGAGTTTAGTCTAACAAGCACACTGTTTAGTCAGCAAGCACACTGCTGCCATGACAGGGAAGCACCACACAAGAACGGGAAGCCAACCAGAATTACGCTAAGATTGCCCCAGCCCTGTATCCCAAGAGATTGTGTTAGGAGGGGATACCCAGAGGAAGCATGTGATGAAATTGCATGCTCACATTCGCCTCTGGGGTTCCCTGGGTACCATCACATCACTGTCTCAGTATGAGCACGGAGTCTTTGAGGCGGCTGCCTGTTCCAGTATCACTCACTAGCCTAGACAATGATCCTGTGCTTTGGGTGTGCCCCAGAGACTGCTCTGCCTGGCCAGGACCCTAGGGAGAGCAATGTAGAAAAGCCCCCTCAGAGTCCACCGCAGCTCCCTGAACAGAAGTATTTTGGATGAGGCAGCTAGGTCCAACAAATCAACATTTTCATTGGAATGCTGTTTCATGGGGATATTTCCAGCTATATTTAGTAACACATCCTTGAGCTCAGGAGCCTTCATATTCTATACAGTTTCTTCAACTTCCTTCCAAGAATGCCCCCCTTCTGGGCTTATCTATGTCCAGAAAGCATCTCACTTGCTGGTGAAGCTCTCCCAGCTGTGAATAGCCAACTGCCCATGAGCAGGCCAGCTCCTCACAGCAGGGTAGGGAACCACCTGTAATTACTTCCTGCCTGTATCCATATTCTCACTCTGGGGAAATGAGCTGCTGTCCGTGAAAGAACAAGTAATCAGAATGATATAACTGTACTGGTTTTTTTGGCTGAGCTTTCCCTTTTTCTTCTCCTTTAAACAGAAAGTCAGTTAAAAGACAACTTTTTTCTAAACCTTTAAGATTCCCTCTAAACTTTTCTGCAAGCTTCTTGAGGGTCAGGACCTGCAAGGGAGAGGTACAGCTTGACTGTCCTGGTCTTATTGTCCTGGTCTCCATGCCCCAGCTACCTGTCTCCATTTGGCTCCAGAGCAATTGTTCAGTGCCTTGCTTGTTATTTGCTATAGATAAGAGACATATGCATTGCTCTTGTAACTGTACAAAGTTCACAAATCAGGCATAGCAATTACTAAAGTTAAGGAAGTAAAGAAATGGGTGTGAAAACTAAGCTCAGATTACAATGATTTGAAAGGTCAAATGAAACCTGAAACAAAAGAAAACAGGGATTAGAAAGTGCTGGTTTGAAGACATTTTTATGAGGCTTCCAAACAAAAGAGAGGACACTGAGAATCAGAGAATCATTTGGTTGGAAAAGACCTTTAAGGTCATCAAGTCCAACCGTACCTGTCCCCTGCAGGTGGACAGGAGGACAGACTGGGAGGACCATTAAATCCCTGAATCACTTTTTCTATTTCCAAATACCATCAGGCCATGGTGATCACAAAGCAAAGGTAAGCAAAGGTTCTGGGGTGCATTAAGAGGAGTGTGGCCAGCAGGTCGAGGGAGGTTCTCCTCCCCCTCTACTCTGCCCTGGTGAGACCCCACCTGGAGTACTGTGTCCAGTTCTGGGCTCCCCAGTTCAAGAAAGACGAGGAACTCCTAGAAAGAGTCCAGAGGAGAGCTACCAGAATGATAAAGGGACTGGAGCATCTCCCCTACGAGGAAAGGCTGAGAGAGTTGGGCTTGTTCAGCCTGAAGAAGAGAAGACTGAGAGGGGATCTCATCAATGCATACAAATATCTTAAGGGCGGAAGTCAAGAGGACGGAAGCAGTCTGTTTGCAGTGGTGTCCAACGACAGGACTAGGGGCAATGGATGCAAACTGAAACACGAGAGGTTTCAGTTGAATATGAGGAAGAACTTCTTCACTCTGAGGGTGGCAGAGCACTGGAACAGGCTGCCCAGGGAGGTTGTGGAGTCTCCTTCTCTGGAGATATTCAAAGCCCGCCTGGATGAAGTCCTGTGTAGCATGCTCTAGGTGAGCCTGCTTTAGCAGGGGGGTTGGACTAGATGATCTCCTGAGGTCCCTTCCAACCCTTACGATTCTGTGATTCTGTGATTCTGTGATTCTGTAAATTTTGTACCAAATCTGCCTTGCAGGTGCAAGATAGATGTCAAAAGAACAGAATTTTTGAGTATTTGACAAATATTTCAGCAAAAGGTTAGAGAAGTAACACAACCTGAGAAAAAGAAGTGCCTGTAAGTCCCAGACACCACCTACTTTCCTGCGGGTCACTGCCTGGCCCGGACTGCTGTGAGCTGCAGCTGGCAGAACGCACCCATTTTCATTTCCTGAGCCTGGCAAAGCAACACAAGACAGGTTTTCCTCTTCTGCCATGGTGCCTCTTCCGTGCTGAAAGGACCTACATGATTCATTCACTGGCATGTTTTCATGTGGCAAGCTGCAGATATGACCAGGGATTTGTAGCAAACAACTGCTAGTTTACATGGTTGTTTATGGACAGATTCATGGGACACCAAGAGAAGCCATTCCAGACTGTTTCTTAGATTTAATGATCTCTCCTGCCTACCTATTTTTCATAACCAAGCAAACAAAGCATCTGTGAAACAGGAAAAAATGGCCTACTAAATAAGGCCTATTTTTAAAATATCAGCCTTTTTTCCTAAGGCTGTTTAATGTGTGATGAGCCTTTCTAAAAGAATTTCAAACACTATATAACATTGGCACTAACAGGAGCTACCTGCAGAAACCTAAAGCCTTAGGTAAAGAACAATACCATATCACTCTTATCTGAGAATTTAGCAACTATTAGAAGAGATTAAATCCACATTCAATATCACACAGAGTCACGAGCAGAACTAGAATGAACATGTCTGAATTTGTGGCTCCTTCTGAATGAAAGCTTCTCAAATGGGGAAGCTACGTACATCCACCTAAGGATGCATCCTTCCATCTCAGGCTGTCTGTCTCTCTGGTTGTGGCTGGCACCAAAAATTTTCTCTCTCTGTCCCATCTCATCAGCCATGATCTCCGACATTGCCTAGGAAGGACTGGTGTAGGTAGGCAGAAGCAGAAGTTGTCTGGCTATGTCCCTGTCTTAACATGTTTTGTTTCATATAAAAGCAAGGCAGTACAGGAGAGGTTTAGCATGGTATTTCCTTGAAGGATGATTTGATGAGAAGGGAGACAGATGTCTGGAGAGTGTGAAGTGCAAGATAAAATGAAATACCACAAGACAGATGGATGGAAAGAAGTGTAGAAGAGACAGGTTGGCATATACAAGCAGGCAGGCAGGGGCTTTAATGGTGATGCAACAGACAGGAGGACCCCACCCACAGCTGTACAGTGTCATAGTTCCTCCATGACAGCTGGGAAGCGTTCGCCTGCACTGTACAAGCTGGGGGGCAAAGACAATATAGGAATCAAGATGGAAGGAAACATGCTAGAAGTGGAGTAGAAACAGAGAAAAGGGAGGAAAAAAAGCAGTGTGAAAGAAAATAGAAGTTATCACTTCCTATTCATGCCTTTTGATGACAGACTGTGAATGAACGGATATGATCTGTGCACAGCACGGACTAGCACAAGGCACAGCACCATCCTGAGGAGGAGGAAGCCTCACTGCCAAAGTTATGATGCTCCTTCCCAGCTGCCAGCACTGTACCTAGGAACGGCAGTCATTCCCGGGTGGCAAAGACGCTGAAGCAACATTGATTCTCTGAAATACCTCTGCCCACAGGGAGATGCTGACCTTATCTCACACTGATGAAGCAGGTGCCAGGCACAGCCGCCATATGGCAGAGAGATTAACTGCCAGCATGTGCTGAATAAGAGTCACAATCTCTTATTAGCCAAGCGGGGGATATGCTGTGGGTTGCATACACAGTGCCATTCACAAGCTCTGTTGTCCCTTCCCAGCAGCTCCTTTGTTACTTATCCAGCACAGGTGCTTAAAAATTAGATTTTCTCCACATGAGGCCTCACTCTGCCTTGTCCTCATAACAGCGGCTTTGTGTTGCTCCCACTCATTTCCATAGCAATACGCTGTCCTCTCACACAGGAGATTCAGACTTCATGGCAGGAAAGCAATGTTAGGGAGGGAGGAGGAACACAAATGTTGGAACACAAATGCTCCAACTTTGTAAAGAAAAGAGATGCTGGTTTTTTTTAGGCAAGACTACCAGTGTTTGGGTTATGTAAGCCTACATCAGTCTCACTCTCCTGGTGACCTCCGCAGGCACATGGCAGAGGGCACATCACCCCCTGATATGCCCAGAACTTCTCAACAAACTGGCAGAGTTACAGCTCACAGCAGGGAGAGATAGAGGCACAGAGAGAACATTGCTGAAGGCAGCCAGCAAGCCGAGATCTTCGCTAAACACAGCCAATTTTATTTCTAGTTTAATTATTTGTTTCTTTCTTCTCCAGTCCAAATTCCAGTTCATTAAAGGATGTGCATGAGGAGCACCACAGAAGTCACATCCTCTCTTTTCCTTTGCTATTGCCCTCAGCAGCACCTAAAGCCAGCAAAGGTTCTGTGAACAAAGGTATAACGCTACCCAAGGAAGAACTGAGGCTGGATGCATTTTCAGCATTTTAATACAAATCATACTGAAAAGCAGTGGCAGAGCCAGAAATTAGAATTTAATCTCCTGAGTCTTGGTTCGGGGCCAACATATCCCACTCCCTTTGCAGTCTCTCTATGCTTTTGTAAGCATTGCTACCCACTAACGTGGTAGCCAGCTCCAAACTGCCTCTGGATAGCTCAGATAGATACATCTCAGCTACCCACAGGCAAACGCCCATCCTGTAAGAGTTCATTACATTTACAGCTACTGGGGGCAACTAGAAAACAAGCAATTTTTCTAACCCATTCCCAGCATTTTCCCAGGAATTCCCAGGTCCTTTTAATTGAGCTGCTTTTTATTCCCATGAAGCAGCAGTTTCTTGTTCCAAAGAAAACATTTCTGTGCCAGCCCAGCACAACAGATAGCAACTAAGAGGAATATAAAGATGCACAAAACTGCTATAGATCACAAAAGATGCAAGACAACACATACAGGAAGAAAACTTAAATGAATTAGCATTTTAATGAGCTATTTTAACGAGCTGTGAGTTGAACCAGATCAGAACTGCA
>NW_009258754.1:5878678-5900235 GCF_000687185.1 Egretta garzetta
CCCCAAAGACCCCAGCAATGCTCTAAGGCAGTTCAGGGGCACTCACCCCTGTACAGCTCCCATTCCTGGGAGCACGACCACCATTGCATGTTCTGGTGGTCACCCCAATACTAACTGCCTCATGATTCCTTCCCCTTTCAAACGCTTGGCTTCTCTAGGAAGCCCACAATATTCTCTTGGTTTTGGATATTGCTCGAGCTGTATTCAAACCAGCGCTGTTGCATCAGTGCCAGCAGATAGCTGGCATAGCAGCTGTGGAATTATGTGTGCCATCCCCCAGGACACCACCTCAACCCCTGCCACTTGTGCCTCTTCATTTCCTGCCAAGTATCACGCTAGTTTCTTCCACGCCAATTTCTGAGCTGAGCCTGTCTCTCTACTTAGTTCTTTCCCCTGCCTGCTATTGGAGATCGAAGTGATGGTGAAAACGAGATGTATAATGCCACTTTTCATCCTCAGATGTCTGCCCTGAAAGTCTCCTACACTGTCTGTACGTGAACCACTTCGGCTCCTGTCAAAACCCTCTGCCTCACAGGCAGTTTCTGATATGCATCACTGAGCCCCACTTTTCATCAAGGCAAACATCCATCTAAGGCTGTTTCTGCTGTCGGCAGCCTGAGAAGCTGAGGACTCAGCGTAAGAGGACACCCTGCTGCTCCCATACCCTCAAATCCGCACCACCAGTAGTACAGGCCTTTCACATAAACCAAATGTTCTTGAACTCCTGCTATCTGCTTGGGCTGACATAGAAGCTGTCTGCCTTGTGGTCTGCATTTGGTTTCACAGCAAGTGTCTCACCTTGCCAGTTTGCTAAAAACATTACAGAAGCAGTGACCTCAGCCCTGAAGTGAGAGAAACGGCATGTAAGGACAGACCAGAGGAAGGTAAGGGCTCTGGAGGCTGCACCCCAAGCCACTTACTGGCTAGATGACCAGGCCCACCCACCCTGTTACCAAAATAGAGAGAGGTCTGCCCCATGATTAGCCATCAATAAACACCAGCCTGGGGGCTCACCACCCAGAGAGCAGCTTGCAGTGGGTTAACTCCCTCTCTGTCTGAGGCAAGATAGGGTCCTTGGAGCCTCACAGGGTGTCTGCAGGGATACATAATTATAAAAAGGTGTTTGTTTTTGTAAATGAACTGGAGGAGGGTCAGCTCCTCCTACCCACCCTTCATACTGCCCTGTCTGGTTTTAACATGCTATAAATGACCAGCTTCTTTATGCATAATCAGGATTGATTGCCAGCAAGAGGCCCAACAAAAGCAGCTAGCTCTGAACTACTAAGTAATTCACTATTTTTGTTGTCAGTTAATATAGTAGCCTAGGAACAAGCAGCCTGCGCTCTTTGTTTAGGCACAAGAAGATTTCTAACCTGACAGAGAGCCGACCAGAGGTTGGGCAGTATCTAGTCTGCTGAAGAGTGGAAAGAAACATGTTCCTATACTCATGCACCTTATTTTCATAAGGATCCCTCCTAATCTGGAAATTTTTCTCTGTTTTCATCTGCTCTGGAATTTCCTCCTTCTGCCTCCAGACAATCCCCTTCCTCTTCTCAGGGAAATATCATGCCTGCCCTGAGCTTTTACTTGGTTGGATTGGTGGGGGTCTTTTGGGCGGCTGGGGGTGGAGAGAAGGGCTGTTCTGTACAGTCCTGCCCAAACAGCTGCTCAGCCCAGGCCTCCTGCCTCTCCACGCAGTCCCAGCAAAGACAGCAACAAATGCAGTAAGCCTATGTATGATTCCTCTGAATCCCTGCAGAACTTAAGCCCGGTATGAAAGGATAGGCAGAGGAGAGATTGTGGCCATCTAATTCAGTGTGCTCTGGGCTCTTAGACCAAACAGAATGTGGAAGACACCTCCATCTGATCTACTCATATTTCCGCACAATGATATTTTGTGGGAAGCAAGACATCAGGGGATTATGGCTGCTGTAAGCGGCACAGAAAAGCCACTAATGTTTCATCCCGTGCTACATGCATTTTCCCCCTCCACACCAGAGCAGACAGGTTCTTGCTACTGGACCCCAGCGGAGTTGTGACTGGCACTTCCAAGACTCACTTGGCATGTTGAGGTGTGCTTTGAACCACATCTGCCTTGTAACATTGAAAAGAATGGGCCAGCCTGGCTTGGACTGGGAACAGTTTGGCTCAGGATAACGCTTTGTTAAACAGATCTGGCCTGGGCTTGGCTCTACTACAGTATGAGCATAATTACATTTATTATGATGAGCCATGACTGTGTACAAGCACCCTTTTTCCCAAACTGTACTCCCATAATTACAAAAAAGTTGGGTTAATCCTAAATCTTGCCTTTTCCTTCACAAATTCACACTGGTAGTGACTCTTATAATTGTCTTATCTGCAATCCACATGCCCACGTCTCTTCTCAGTTTCTAGTTCCAGCCTTGAGGTTGTCCAGATTGTCCCTTTGTCCTTTTAAAACCTCTGCACTAACCACACTAATCCTCAGTAAGCAATCAAATCTCCCCATCTGTGCTTTTACTGTTTCCCTTGGCACCATGGTATGACTTCTCCATTTTAATTAACTTGAGCTGGGTGCCTTGTCAAGACTTAGCTGCTCTGATTTCTCATTATGTTATCATAATACCATTTAGCAACACCACCCTTCTCAGCAAGGAAAACTGATTCCAGCCCCTTGAAAGCACCAGTGAAACAAAGAGCACTCACCAGGGCCCACAGCAATATTCGTTCACATTCTTGTTAACTTGCTGCATTTCCTTCCCAGTGAATACCAGTTCCTGCCCACTCACAAAAGCACAATTTATAATATGTTTTCTTACTTTGTTTTTAATGATCAAGATCACTTAATTTAAACTTTTTAATCCCTCTGTGCATTGCTTGGCAAAAGCCCCCTATGCGTCCCTTATTAGTGACGGTTTTAATTTACATATTACCAGCATCAGTTGTTAGTACCCTGTACCACTGTTTGCTCTTTTCCTGCCAAGTAACTCTTTACTTCAAATTGTCCTGAGCCTATTTCATATTTTGCAGCAGTTTAAGACCCAAAGTCCGTGGGTCACTTCACAAAACAAGAAGGAAGACTTCTGCTTTTGTTCAGTACAGACACCTCCAAACCTGCTTAGCTGGGATACCATTATTAGCAGCAGCGACTCAGAGGACAGCAATAGCACCCAGCTCTGCAATGGCCTATATGCGCTGCACTGAGGACACAAAATTCTTTTATCCCATCCTTTTATCGCAGTCCCCAACCCCTTCTTTAGTCCAAGCTAAAATACACCCAGTCTCAGCAAACCCTTACCTTTGGTCTCATTCTCTTCCTCAGGCCTGTTTCCATCTCTTAAATTGTTGTGTGGTTCCTGTAGGTGCTGTGAGTTGCCATTTGTTCACAAAGCATCAAGTTAGCACCAGTGACCTGTTTCACATTAACTCCTGGTCAGGTACTTGGGGAAATTCCCTTTGTAAGCACCTGCGCACCGGCGGAATTAGACACAGTCTCTGCTACACATCCACCATCAGGCTCATTTATAAAGCTCTGGAATGGTTGTGTACCACTAATGGTGTGTGAGTTGCCCTCTGGGAATAACTAGCACTGGAAAGAGATGTGTGCGAAAGGAGTTTACCTATACAGAGTTCATGGCAGGAAGATGAGACTTGTTTCAAGCATCCTGCAATTTAACACTGGGCAGCATCAGCACAACATAAGAAGCACGGGAAGGTGTTATTTGGACAAACAGCAGTGACCTGGAGGAACAAATACAAGGAAGTATTCTCTGCCACACTCCAAGGAAGAGACCTCCAAAAACGGCCTTCTGTTGGCTTGTCATAGGCAGAATCATCAGAGGGGATCTCTCTCAATATTTCTCGTCCAAAGCCAAATCTAAGGTTGATTAATGCAAGTCTTTAAATTTTAATAGAGTAATGTCAGTTTACATCCTCTGAAAGTTTAGTTTTGTGTTTTTTCCCCCTAGGAAGCCTTGCCAGATGTAAAAATTTTAAGCAGAACAAGTGCAACAGGACAACTGACAAGGCTGTAATATCAATGCTTTCTCTCGTTCATGAACATGCATGACAGCCTTGTCACCTTAAGTCCCAGATCTCAATTTGTTATACGTGGATAAAAAGAACATTTAACAGCCACTTATATAGCCCCCATATAGGAGAAACCAGGATTTTAAGCATACATATTCTGAGTACAGGTTGACAGTAAAAAAAGACGAAGTATTTTAATGTAGGTATTGGGTTGTGGGAATAGGGCTGCCCAGCTTCAGGGCTGCAGAAGGCTTGAGTTTGGCCTATGTGAATCATGTGACAGAAAGTTTGTTGACAAAGTTTAAAGTGAAATTCATAGCCAAGAAATTGTTCCCGTGTTTACATGGAAACATACCCAATGTTTGAAGCGGAGGGCCATCTAGTGGAAAGTCTCTTTGTTTGCAAGAACAGCCCAGATATGGGTAGCATTTTACAAGTCTGAACAAAGGCATCTTTGCCTGTTAACATCTCAGAAAGGCATTTTATGAGCTTTTCATTCCAGACGGAAGCCTTCCCTGCTGAGATGCTACCGCATCTGCAGGAGAGCCTTTGGAACAAGAAATCAAGCCTGTCTCGCTGCAGGGTCCTTTGCAACAAAATGGGCATTTCCTAAAAGTAATTTTCTTTGACTAATGATTTCAGCAAGCTTTCCTCAATAAAACCGAACGAAAACCCAACCAAAAAACAACAAAACCAAACAAATAAACAAACAACCCACCCCAAAACACAGTTTCATCTTTGTTCTTGTTAATACAAGTTCAAAAAAGGCCCACTGACACTGTCAGGCAGCGTACTGTGATGGTGCATAAAGACATTAGTATATATGTAACATTGTCTCTGGTATTTGACTGAATTAATCAGATAGCTGTGGGGGCTGATACTCAGTATTTTTTCACAGAAATACCCAGTGTTCTGAGTGAGATTCTCTGGTCAAATCACTGTGATAGCCCAGAAAATACTGGAGTCACTTCAGAGATGTTCAGATTGATTCACCCAGTTACCCATCTCTGCAGTGAGGAGGGTGAGAAATGGGTTTTACAGCACTTGTAGGGTTACCTATAAATCCAACTGTGAATCTGGAGAAAAACTAAGATTTCCAAAAGCTTGGAAAAAGGTCTCATATTTAGGTTTTTACCATTTTCTCATATTTTATTTACTACTGCATTAAAGCTTATAATCAATTGCTGCTCAACAGAGGGATTTTTTCCCCACTGATTTACATACAAAGTAAATAGTTTAAGCACTGTAATAAAGCCTACTTTTCTGGGACCTTGTCATCTCTCATTGATTAACTGCTTTTGGTACCTAAGACGTTTACATGCCTACAATAAAAGCCGAGTTTCTTTTCCACAGAGGGAGGAATATGACACACAGGGCCAGAGCTGGCAAAGGCAGGGACAAGTAGGGCAGGTACAAACAACAGGATTTCAAAAATCTTGCTGATCTGCAAATTAAGCTAAAAAGAAGTTACAATATTGTTATAAATTTTCCTGTTAAAAATGCCTTAAGAGCATGCAACCAATGACTTCCATGCAAGCTGACTTTGGATATTTATTTCTTCTTTATTATGAAGCAATTTAAAACACAGTTATATTAAATATATTAAATACGTACATGCAGTGTCTGAGAGTATAGTTTGGACTGCCCTCTAGTCAACCAGCATCTCTCTTATAAGCACAATACTTAGTATATTAATACAAATTATGCCTGATTCAGCAAAAGGAAAAAGATCAGAGAATTAATGGGAACAATAAATCCTCACATTTTTTTCTGTCTATAAGTATTTTAAATGCTTATGAAACAAGAGCTATTCCTCCTGGCTCCTTTTGACTCCACTTCCCTTCTCTACTTTTATTGCACGAGTGCACTGTATACGCACTGCCCGCAATCCAGGGAGAAGACAAAAGAGATCCTGGAGCTGCTCTGGGGCCTTTCGCAGCCCTCTTGCTGCAGCCCCAACGGCAGGCAGCTCCTGCACACTGCGGAAGCCCCCGCTGCAGATGCGGCAGCTGTGCTTCCCTTCCCCTGCCGCCTGTCCTTGGCCATGTCACCGCACAGCCAGGCTGTCACTAGCGCCTTACCCACAGCTCTGAATGGGGGTGCTGGAGCAAAACCAATAACCTATTGCTGGGGTGCTAAAAAGCGGTGTCATTACGCCTGTTTGCTTCAGCGGTGGATCTGGTCTCCCTCTCCTCACAGAAAGTGCTGATGATTGCCATAGTCTGACAGGCATATCATCTCCATGGAAGGCTTTTGTCCTCCTACAAACAGCCAAAGATGAGAACTCTGAAATAAAATTCACGTCGCTGATCTGCTCATCCCACACCCTCAAACGCTGAAAGGATGTGACAGGCTAGCACTTAACAATCGGAAATACATCAGACATTTCAGGTGGAAACAGCAGCACACATCAGGTAGATTGGGCAAAAAAAATCACAACTTCAAATACCTGTTTAGGTGTTGAAGAAATATCTTAATGGGACAGGGAAAATAATATTATCAGAGAATTGAGGAGCCCTGATCACGGTGCCTTGGGAGCACTGTGCCAGGCACCGGGCACAAACACTCACCTGGGAGCTGCTGCTGGGAAAGCAGGCGATTCCTGCCCACCTAGCTTCCCACTCCTCCCCTCGCCGCTGCGGGCAGCAGCACTTGTGGGAAGAGGACCACAGCAGTTAAGAGCTAGCCTCCTCTCTGACTCATGTTTCTCTGCATATTACCTGGGCTCTTCCACTACCTAGGTATTGCAGCACCTTGTTATTTTGGGTAATTTCTAATTACCAGGGCAATGCTTCCCAATCTGGAGGAGACTAACCTGTGTTTGATCCATGCTGCCATTAGGGAAAACATATGTAACAGGCAACAGCCAAAGGCAGAGAAATCTGCCTCCTCCAGCTCCAACCTGTGACTGATTTGTACAGCAACATTTCTTACACAGAAAACTTCAGGCTAAAGTGACAAATGAGTAAATCAAAGTCTCTATCCCTCTGTCATTCTCATACCATTTCTGTGACAACACATGTACTTACGTGTGAATCCAGACTTCATTCTTGACTGGGCAACTCATTTAATGAGCTGAGGAAGAAGTTAACTCATTTTGTGGCTGGCTTCTGCCCATTTTGGGATACCATTTTCAGTTAGCTCTGAATGGATCAGGCTCTTTGAAACACTGTCAAGCTTCAGATGACTGACTATCGTAGCTATGACCATGCAGTCAGCAGCGCTCCCCACTTCTTATTCTTTCACACACCTTCCACTCAAGCTCTGCAAACTCGTCTTCTGCAGTTCTTTTTCACAGTGAAATCCCAACGTATAAAAGGCTTCGAAGCACCTTAAGGTGTCTGATTTTCGAGAAGAGTTGGACTCCCTGTAAGGTGTTTCAAAGCAGGTGCCTAGAAACAGAGGTGTTTAAAAAAACACCAGTCCTTTTCAGAAGTACGGGTAGTAGTAGTCTGTCTGCAGGGCGAGAAATTGCCATCTCTGTATTAAAGCTCAAGAATCATTTCCGAATTGCTTTTCCCAAATGAGGGTGTCCTACTTCACAGGCTCACCACCCCCCTCAACACACAGCAACACAGAACAGAGCATCCACCCTACCGTAACACAGCACCACTCACACAGCCCCAGCTGAGCTCGGCTCCCAGCTTTCTGTCCTCGAACACACTGCTCCTCTGTCTCCCAGCCACCACACCACCCTGGCTTGCACTGGCACTTGGCTAGTCGTTGGAAAATGGCTACTGCACATTCGTAAGAGAAATAAGTAACAGTTTAATATGCTTGAGTACTGCCTAGGCATTTCAGCTGGCTTAGAAACGTTAATAACCCTTCCGTGAAAAAAATCAAACAGCTGTGAGAGATTGTTTTGTTGCAGAGCTATGGTAACAGCCAAAGCCACGAAAGGATAAAGCCCAAAGAATAGTGCTCAACAAATCACCCTTCTCTAAATAGCCTGCCAGCTAGAAGACCCATAAAATACTGTATTTTAAAACCTGCTGGTAATTAGCATAGCTGCAAAACAAATGATGACCTCAGCATTGTCAATACTCATGATACATTAATGGAGCCCTTCGTCAGAAGCTGAGTTCTTTCAGTTTTACTGCTTTATTTACTGTAACTGCAAAAATATATTAATGGTTGTATTTCACTACCATAAGAGCCTTGCTTGTAATATCATACCCCTACCACAAACATCATTTAATGACTTCAAGGAACACTGTCAGAGGTTTCACCTTCCAGCTGTGATGGCAGTTAAGGCTTCTGGAGTTAACCACTACCACCTAGCACACAGGAGGCGGGAAAAGAAGAGAAACAAACGCCGCCAAATATTATCTCTAGGTCTGCTAGCAAGCTGCATTTAAAAGCCAGTATTTTATTCTCTTCTAAGATGTACAACTTGCCATTTTAAAACAAAATTTGGCTGTTACATAACCATCAACAATATTAATCCAACACACAGATTTATTTCCAAAATACATGTTTGATTGAAGAAATCAACCATAAGCACTTCTAACTGCATTGCTACCAACTGCACTGCTGGTGATTTCAAAGGTTTCATTTTTCACCCATCTTCCAAATGTTCTTTTCTTTCCTATTTTTAAATACCGACTGGCAGATAAGTGGGATTTTATGTACAGCAAGGTGCTACTTGTCGCAATTAGCAAACTGGCTGTAGTGGTCTTTTGCCTTGAGGTCCCACCAACTGTACACTCAGCAGAGAGGTTTCTTCCCTCAGAACAGGATTTGTGCTTTGGTTCATGGCCCCCATACCACCCATGAGTACTCCTTTGTAAGATCCTGTGACAAGTATATTATCTGCCATGTGACCAAGCCAGCGTCTCTGCGCAACACACAATTTATTTTTCCTCTGAGATACAAAATAAAAGCATACAAGTAGTGAAAGGTAGAAGTGGGAGCAGCAACCTGTCCTGCTCACAGCTCAGTATCCCCATCTGTGCATGTAGATCTTAACCTACTGTGCTTTTACACTCACCCCCACTAACTTTATCTAATTACTCACTTCTCTCTTATCTAGGTCTTTTTGGGTTTAGCCCTCCTTTGATCCCAGCTTTAGCATTTGAAAGACTATCCCATTAGAGCTACTGAAATAGTTTCTTCCTCACTGATGGTCTCTCTCTGTTATTTGAAGCTGTGTATCTATGGCTACTTCCATCTGTATCTCTTTTTTTGATTTCCTGACTGAGCCTTTAACAAAGCCTTCAGAGCACTTAATTGTATGTACTCAGGCAGAAAACAATATAAAATTAAGCAGGGAAACCAAGTAATACAAACCAGTCATTAAAAATTTCCTATAACCTTCCCTGAAGTGATCACACTAGTATCTTCCTCAGCCAAAGCTGAGCAAGTTTTGCTTATAGGTTGTACTGGGATACCCGTGGAATAATGCATTTTGCCATCCCCCATGCTTTATGCTGAATTATTATTTTGCCTTTGAGACAGGGTGCATCTGTTAATGAAAGGAGCAGTTCAATAAACTGCAGGTATTCTTGCCTCATCTGGACAGATGTCTATGACACACAGGCATATCTGGAATGGAAAAACTTCTGAATACATGCCTTGGAAATTTGTATTTAAACATTTCTGTAGTCAGGTCCCTGAGCTGTCATGTCCCTCCCAGGTGTTGTTTCTGTTCTCTAGAGCCTTGGAGATCTTCATGACTTGGTGAAACAACTCTTCTGGAGTAGTTTTTCATAGCATTTAAATGCAGCTCATTTTCCCCACATTGATTTTACAGGTAAGCATTTATTACCCGAGAGCTCTTTATTTAAAGCAGAAAGTTTAAGGGCAGCCACTATTCTAACATGAGCAGCTGGACAAATGTCCTTGCCATTTTCTTTTTTCTCAGAATCCTTTTTCATTCTCCTTTGAGGCAACAAGCAGTTCACAATTGTCATCCATAGTCCCCAGAATAGCAATACTGAGAAGGTGATCAGTCCCATCCTGGAGACACTCAGTGCTCCTTCCTGCCCTCAGGGGCATCATTATTGGCACTCCGAGGGTTGGCTGGCAGGCATACCAGTCATACCAGTACTGGGGCTCTTGCAACCCTACCTGCTCCATCTCACCCCTTTGGCAGCAAATATGGCAACAACAGTGCCTCATAGGGAAGACAGGCAGGAGATGCTGAGGTGGAATACACTTACAGAAATCTGTGGATAAAAATCCTTCTATTTCCTTTGCTTAGTACTGATGTTATTAACAGCAATTCACAATCCTAAATTTTGCAGCAGACAGTAGCTCACCAAGTATCTGAGAAGAGAGTAGCAATTAACTTAATAAAGACCTGGGAAGCAGATAAGTAGCAAAGATTGTTCCTTTCAGCCTAGGGCAGTCTTTTGCTAGCAATCTGGAGAGAAAGAGCTCCATATCCCATTACCAATTCTCTACAACATGCAAAACCAAGAAATACTGATAAGAATCCATGAATAATTAAGTTTAAGCTGATGTTAGCAGAAAGCTCAGCTGGATTGGGGATGTTAGACTCTTCATTACTTCACTGGCAGGAAATAGCCTGGGTCAAATTCATTCTCTAATTCCTTAGAAACAAATAGAGCTATCTCAGCAAATGATTGTGTTCTGAGTTTTGGGGTTAAGGAATCTGCAACATTCTTCCATGATAGAAAATTAGAAAATAGTATAGTTTGCTTTTTGTGAGTTGCTTATGCTAATAGATGCCTTCAGTCACTTGATGCAAACATTTGCCACCCACACTGGGGAAGAAGCAGCCTTCCAAGTTCTGGCAGGCTGGGCCTGCTTCATCTAAAAACTCCCTCCTTGTGTTTCCATACCATCCCTTACGTGGATTTTCCTCCTCCTTTCCCCAGTCCTGGATACCAAGGATCCCTGCTGCCTTATTCGTGCCACACCAGGGTCTGTAGGTTCCTTAGTCCCTCTTCTCTCAAGGGCCCTCTTACTCCCCATGGCAAGGGCTGTGTGTGTCTGCTGAACAGATGGCAGCTGTTCCATGTGCCCCTCATTTACAGTTTTCTGATTTCCCTTCCCTTTTATGCCCACTGATGCCCAAAACAATTCTGGACAGACTGAATTAATCAGAATTAATCAGAGAGGATGATTAGATTCTCCAAGAACCAACCTTCTGAACCAAGCTGATCAATAGCCATAGTGAAATAGCCTGAAATGAAGTGATAGCGGAAAGGATAGTTCAGGGAACTGCAGGCTGAGAACTATTTAGGAAGAAAAAAAGCTCTATTGCAATGCATAAAGGCTACCATGGTTCAGCTACTATTCAACACACTGTGTATTTACCACTGCACGCAATGAGATTGTGACTTAGGTCAATGCAGGCTAGGCCATGGATAGCTATGGATAGCTATGGCTATGACTTCCCTTGATGAAGGGAAATAAAAGGCCATAAAGATGGAAATGTTTGTCCATATGGACATTCTAAATTAAACATCCTAAAACTTGGAGTTCTCTCATCACAGGAGCTGCTTTACCTGAGTAAGCACGAACAGATTTGGGTATCTCATCCATGTCTAGAGTGATCTCCTCTAACTCCTCCAGCAAAAGGACAATAGGTGCCATTTGTTAGAAAGAGGGACATCTATACGAGAGCTTTCCCAGTGCCTGAGGAGCAGCAACAGACTGTCCAAGAGACAGCAGGTATGGGAACTATCTGAAACACTTACTGGAGCTAAGAGCTCCTCCTTGGCCAGATTCTCTTCTCTAAATCTTTGGGGATGGCTTGTCATATTGAGCTTGAGTTGAACATGAAGTAGGCTTCAAATGCAATTTTAAGTGCTCTCTGTTGTCTATTTCCTTCTCCACATGACATATTTGGGTACATCTTTTCTGATGTACCTTTACCTTTAATGCCTACACTTCACAGTTCAGAAACTCATCTCAGAAATAGAGTGCATGGATAATTTTCAAATAAAAAATCGAAACCCCTAGTTTGTCTAGGTTTCCTGCCTTGAACCAGCACCAGAAGTGACTTCTGATTGACACGCATGTCTATCAGCATTTCTAATGAGCATTGGTGTTACTTTGAACAAAGAAAGGCTTCAAAGTTTTAAAGGCTCCCTCTTTCCAAAATAGAGTGCACAAAGTGCACTCAAAGGCTCTCAAAAGAGACATCACTGCAGAGCAAGGATGCACTACCTGAAGACTTGGTGGCTTCATATACCTGTAATGAAGAAAGTCTTCCTCCTATATTAAAACAAATTTCGTGCAGAATAAAAAAAACATTAAATCTATTTCTAATTACTGTATTTTCTGTCATGATTGGTCTTAATCTACTTGCCAGAGCTACTAGGATTCACACACAGCTTGTTCTTTCCTCCCACCAGTCTTTTGTTGAAGTCACACAAGGGCTTTCTACTTGCTGCAGGTTGGACTAAACCCGGGGCGTTTGGGCATTTTCCAAGATGTAACTTTCCAGTATCCCCCACTGGGGACACCTGAGGGTCTTACTGGCTGTCACTCAGGGCAGGAACACTCAGTTCTGCCTCCTTTAAGGTTAACTGGATGATTTTTTCAGCTTTAGAAGCTTAGACAGCACAAAACTTTAAGCTTCTTCCCTTGACCATCTCCAAGGTTCAGCTACAGCACACAATGAAAAGGAAGATGAGAACAGGTGGCAGGTTAAGGCTTTTGTGCCCTTTTTGCTGTCATGTGGGGACAGAATAGATCAGCTCTCTGACTGATCCACCCGCTCCAGTTGTGAGGGAATGCTCATCTTCAGTTCATACAGGGCTGGAGGATTTTCTGAATACCTGCACAGATTGGATCTGCCTGAACTTGCTCTGTCACACTCAGTCATCTGAAAGCTGCCTGTTCACTACCTTAGAGCAACCATGATGTTAGCCCCTACATCAGAATGGTAATCTGCCCACAGATATGCCAGTCTGTACTACTGCACTATCCTAGTGTACAGCTCTAAACTGCATTTCACAGGAGAGCTGCTGAAGTGGACTAAGCCACTGCTTCATGGCATACACTTTTGCTTTTAAGAGGCTCCTATCATGCCCCCAACAAGCAGGAAGGAGAAGGCAGGGGGTTTGGGAGACTGATGTCGAGCACTGGAACAGGCTACCCAGGGAAGTGGTCGAGTCACTATCCCTGGTATTTAAAAGACAGGTAGACAAGGTTTTTAGGGACATGGTTTAGTGGTGGAATGGCAGTGTTAGGTTAATGGTTGGACTTGATGATCTTAAAGGTCTTTTCCAACCTAAATGATTCTATGATTCTATGACTCAGGGGAGAGTTAATGGGGAGGGACAATCAAGATACGATCAGGTTGGAAGCCCTTCACAGGGAGAGAGCTGGGGCAAGGATGCCAGCTTTACACTTTTGTGAAATTAAAGCTCTGGTGTTTGTGATGGCAATAAACTAATCTATATAACACAGAATGATGTTGTTACATCAGATGATGACTTCACTGCACACTGAAGCAGAAGTTTGACTGACTGTAAGGAGAATTCAACAAATCATGTTTGAGGAAGGCAATATGAGGCTGACACCAGGCACTCTAGCTTTGGGCAGCAGAAATACTCACCCTCTCCCCTTACATCACTTTGCTCCCACACGAAATCCCCTCTAAATTCAGCATTAACAAAAGCTCTGCAAAGGGTGGCACAGTCCAATAATGTGCATACATTGCACTGTGAGTCATCTCACTAACCTAGGAATACGTTAGGACTGCTTTTCCTGAATCCTAGTCAGAAACAAAAAAACATGTGAGAAATGAAATTAAGTTGGATGTGTTCCTCCCTATTTAATAAGCAGTCATGTAGAGAGGAACCAAAATACTGGCTCAGGATTCCTGAGCTTACCTTCTGGGCTTTTATTCCTTAGCAATGGAGGCATTTCCATGGCATCAAGCAGATGGCTGAAATAAGCATCTTTCCTAAATCAAGCTACATGTGGAAGCCTAGAATCTATGTAAGGTACGAAAAAGCTACAAGCAGGAGGAATGAGGGGGTGGGGATGAAGGAAGAAGGAGGAGGAAAAGACAGGGGGTGGAGAGTAGCACTGGAGAGCAGCAGTGGTCCAGCCCCTCAGAATCTGAAAAGCATCACAGGAGCCTTTGGATAAAGACCAGCCTCAATAGCAAGGCTAGGAGACAGAGGATTTCTGCTCAGTGATAAAACATGGTGAGTAGGATTTTTGTGATCTGTCTTATTGTTTGCTCTGGTGCAATGGCATTTCTTTTGCTCTGACACTCACAGTGACTCTGAGGGACTATTATTTTGGGATGACTGCTTGGTTTTGAAGCACTGTTTTTTACTTATTTTTCCATACACCTGATAAATGTGTGCCTGTATTTATATAAATGCACATCCTATCTCCTTTTAAAGCAATAAATTACTGAAAACAGCCAAAGCTGGCAGTGTTAACACTTCGCTGTCTGGTACCAACAGACTGCTGGACAGGACAAGTAAAAAATGCCCTGTTTCCTTCTCAGGTACACAGCGGAAATTTCTGCTCAGCTGCCTTCTCCTAGCAGCAGAGTGATGATTCAATAGCTCCCTGTGCAGGAGTTCATGCTGCCCTTTTACATGGTGTAATTGGAACATTTCAAGCAGTTACATTTCTTGCAGCCGCAGGTGTAGAAGAAAACTGAGGAGGGGTGCAGAGGTTTTGTCAGTGAAGGAGCCTCCTTTTGTCATGGTGTCAGCCTCCTTCCACCCTGCCGCACACCCCAGCGGGTCTGGGGAAGCAGTGGGTGCCCCTCGCTGGGCTGGGGGAAGCAGTGGGTGCTGCTGTTCCCCCAGGGATCCCTCCTGCCGGCATACAGACAGACGGTATGCTGGGAGTAGAAACGTGGTTAGTTTTACTATGAAAAATCCTGAGCTCCACAGAACAGTTGGCAGGGCTTAAAGGAAGGTTCAGGCTTCCCTGTAGCACATTACTAATAAGATTAAGCATTTAACTACGCATCCTTCCAGTATGCTGCTGAGGAGTATAAGATTTTACTTTGTGTGCTCAGTGGAATTATGGTTGAAGAAAAACACACCAATGTGCTTTTTGCTGGTTCTTTTCGAGAAAGCCATTGCCTGACCTAAATGTATATGCAAATAATTAGGCATCCTGGGTTACCCAAGAGAGATAAATGATTAAGGGTCATGATAAGATACAGCCACTAATGATGATGAGGGGAGCACTCCTAACAAGAGGCATGATATCAATGCAGGTTTGTGTGTCACACAGGCATCTTTAAAAATAAACATTCTTCTGTTTCCTGAATCATGACTGTCCCTGATTACATCCTCCATCCTTTCCACCCTGTTCTTTTCTGTTTTCTAATAGAGATGAGATACTGGCAGAGTAACCAGTTTAAGTGAGAAGATGAGCCCTGCTTTAAAATCCTCTTTGGTTTTCACTCTAAGAACTGTTATGTTTATTTGCTTACTAGAAACAGTGTTACAATAACTGCAGACAGGGTATCACTACCCTCTAGCAAGGAAGCATTTTATTGCGTTGTAATTAAAAATCAAATTAACAGAATGGAATATATGCTCATGATTATTAATAAGTATTTCCATTATTAACTTTTATCTTCTGAGATAGAGAGTTAAGGTTTTTGACCATAAACAAAGTCTTATTGCAAAAATACACACACCCACTCCCCACCCCCCCACACTTTGCTGGGAGCACCAGCTGTTCTTTATGCATTGCTAATTGATTAGATCCTAAGCATTAAAAATTAGTACTGTCCACTGACTTTAAAAGTAGCTGTGGCTCTCGTCACCTCATGCTTGCTTGGTTTTGCATTTTAGGACTTCCAACTGGCGCCCAGCAAAAATCCTCCCGAGGCTAACTGGGCTTAGGAAGGGAAAGCCTCCCACAGCGCGCCCGCCGCTCTTTTTCCCTTTGCCATTACACAATTTCTCAAGAAATATTTTAAAAAACATTTCATCTTAAACTGCATCCATTTTAAGCATAATACATGTCCAAGTGCCCAAACCAGATATATACTACCATTTTTGTTTGGAAAGCAGGGGTAACATTTTCAAAGGTAATTCTGATACTCAGGATCTTAAGTCTGACTGATATGAAGCCACTTGTGGAAAATGGATTTTGGACTCACTCCAAACTTGTATCCTAAAACATAAAAGCAGTCCAAATAGAGGTTTTTTCCTTCTTTTTAAATTAAAAACCCTAAAAGAGTATGCAATGTTTATCAGCTCTTTCATTTAATAAAAGGAAAATTCTGGGAGGGAGCTGAGATTAAGACTGCATAATTCTGCATACAGAATTCTGCTTAGCAAGAGAAAGCAAGGTACCATCTCCACAACCTGCCAATTTTAAGAATGAACTAAATGTAAAGAAACAGAAAGAGCACTCCTATCTTGCCTGCAAAACAACAACTGGATTCTGAGTTTTGCTTATTTCTATATCCAAGAGAGAAAATTATATATAAATTACACATCAAACAAGCAAGTAAGAGTGTCCAAGCTAGACAGCTGATAAGATTTTAGAATAAATGAACCTTCATTATATTTTTTCCTACCTAAGCAAAAGTAATTTTGAGCCAAACTTGTCAAAGCCAGAGACTTCATCTAAATTTCCTTTTCATAATACTATAATTTCTATCCATGCAACCTCACTGGAGCAGATACTTCTACTTCCCCAGTAGGATGATCTTCTTAGAGTCACATTCAAGAGGACTGCTATTTTAGCTACTGACACATTGAAGCACAATCTATTTTACCTTTTCTTAGAAGATAACCTAAACAAACCTTTAAATTGTGAGATAAGCCAGTAAGATATAAGATAGTAACTTTGACACCAGCCCAGAAACCAAAGCAAGTCTTCCCCCATGCCTCCAGAGAGGCAAAGTTGTAGGCAGCTCAGCCTGGCAGAAAGCTTTGGGAGCCATGGGCAGAGGCAAGTGTGACCCTCTCTTCTCTGACCCACACGTCAGAGGCAATATTTGGACAGTTTGAATCCTGCCTCTATCCATCTTCCTCCTGCTTCCTAATGAATATCCAGTCCAGTTCCACTGCACCCCTCTTTGGCCTCCTTGTCTCCTGACCTGGACGTAGGTAGAATTTAGGCCACCCGAATATGGCTCTTATTAACCAGAACAGTTACCTAACTCAGTCTTGTTCAGGTCCTCATAACCCAGGACTATAAGCAATTTCTTTGACTGTCCTAAAACCTCATCTCCTCAGCCCACACGAATGTGTTCACCTTCCCATTCTAAAACTTTAATTTACTTTTAGATGAATCACAGTAAAACCTTCTGGTTTTATGAAAAGGCTGTCAGACACCCTGCACAGATGGTGTATGTTTGAGCATGAAGTATGTCTGCATTTTATGAGCAATATTATCCAAGCTTAAACCAAAACCTTATTTCCTTTTTAGTATAGGCCCAAAATCCAGATCTAATTGTTTGGTTTGACACTTGTGAAGACCTAAAAGTGAGCAGCTGGTATGATCAAGACACATAAAAGTACTGTTTACTGTAGATGGGAAGTCTAGGTGCTGCTGCACCTAAGATCATTGTAAATGACAATTAAACTGTAGCCCGGTATAAGATTCAAGGATGTCCTCTATTTAAATATGTGTTCCATAAGTAATTTCACAAATATTAAAAAAAGAGGTCAAGTGACATTAATGAAGAAAACTTCCAGAGCCTTTGAAAACAGAACAACCTAGCCTTTGTAGACCGACTGTTAGTTTCCACAGGTTTCTGTTCATTACAGTGATTTTTTATTGCAGAATATATTTCCTTTGCAAAGGTGGAAATCAGTCCCTCCTACACTTTTATCCCTGTGGAAGAAGAGGTATACTGCAATTTAAGTCCAAGAGGAGAATAATTAAAAAGGAGCAGAGACAGGCAATAATGTAGCTGAGTGCATGGGTCAAGAAATCCCAGAGAAGATGTACCATTTTTTAAATGCCTAGAATCATTTTTCACAGAATTTTTATTAGCTTTACATAACCACTGGAGGGAACTTTCCCTTACAGCACTTTAATCTGTTTCTAACTTCACTGGTACAGCTTCTGGGGTTAGAGATGTAACTTGTGTCCCTGCAGAGAGGGGAAGAAAGGTATCATGGTATAGTCCATTACAACCAAAAGTGCTAAAAGTATTAATAGATATATAAAGAGAATGGCATCACATACATTTCTGTTCTGTTTGGAAAGAAGCTCACTGATAATTTATATCATATGAGGATGAAGAGGAACTCATAGTATTGGAAGTTACAGAACAGCATCCAAGATGAGTATTTTAAAAAATCTACAGACTCTGGTAGTCTGCCCTTTAGAGCCCTCGAAGAGTTGACTGAGGAGATCTCCCATTTCTTAGTGTTCATTTTTAGTAGCATTTTTAATGGAGAAGATTCCCAAAGCTGTGTCAGTGTTCAAACAGGATAAGCAGGATGACACAATGAACTAGACACTAATTAGTCTGGCATGAATCCTGGGGGAAAATGAGGAAAAGAATATATGGGATTAAATAGAGACATTAAACAATTAGAATACAAAGTTGGTGATTATATGTATAACAGATTTTTAACAAAAAAAAAATCCAAGCACCAAACTTTTTTTTTTCCTATTAGAGGCAACTGAAAAGGTAGCATAGGCTGCCATCAGTGTATCTTACATTAGTATACTACATATATTCTCAGTACAGATGTCATTCAAGCCATTTGGGCTTTCATGTTAAAACTGTTCATCTATTCTATAAAAAAAAGACAGAACAACAAGCCTTGAAGTTCCTAGACCCAGTTATCAAACTGGTAGTCCATTGCTTTTCTTACCAAGGAGATACAATTCAGATCAAAGATTTCTTTATTCAAAAGCTTATCTAATGATGTCCTGGATTCTTAACTTTAATAAGTTTCATACTTGATAATAAAACAAATCCACCTCTAAAAGCCTTTTTAATGCAACTACAGAAAGTATGCAATTTCCTACAAAAATGACTCTTGTTTAATATTCAGAATGGTCAGAAACAGCTGCAGGACTTCAAAGAGTCCTACATAACTTTGTTATAATGCTAGCATTTGCCACACTGCAAACTTCTCAGCAGCAGGACTTCCCACAGGGACGCAGTACCTACTTCTACAATTGCAAAGGACTGAGGTGTCAGACACTTTATTTTTGGGCTATTAATAATTGGTCTTGTGTCAGCTGTTTCTGATCATTTTCACAACTCTGCTGGAGTTCCGTGCACTGAATTTCTTCTCAATCACATCTTGCTTTTCAGAAAAGGAGTGTAATCATGTCCCAGTGACCTATTTCTAAATATGCAAAACAAGTTTCTTGTAGCATCAGTGAACTCCAGATACCTGACAGTGTAGTAAAATGTTTACTGCCTTTCATTAGGAATGGTCTGCAATACTCATGTGCAGTCCCAAATGCAAATAAATGTGACAACATCTCAATCGTGCTGATAGATGCCCATCTATCACCACCCACCGTGTTTTCCATAGCATCCATACACTTGATGTCGAATATTCACACTTTACCCTTATGTTTTCTACCATTTGTCACTGACCTACATTTAGTTGTAAATACTGCTAATCACCCGCCAGTTTGCAGCTTCTGTAAGAAACAGGCTGTCACTGAGCCGGCTGCTGGAGAAGTGCTGTAGGTGATGGAGCTCCAAGGTACACAGGCCCCCATCTTGTGAGGTGTTGGTCAGTGTGTTGCTGTTCCCAGCAAGCCCTGGCAACTGGAAAGCCTCTGGAAGCTACAGATAGCTGTTACCGTTCAAGGTAAACTAAAGACTGCTTTAAGTTGTACTTAAGAGTGTATAAAAGGTGAGGCTTGGTGCTTAATTTAAAATCTCCCTGGCTGTCTTTGTACTGGGCACAGGTCTGGATCCAGGGATCTGATCTGATATTGCTCTCGAGGGAGTATTGGTAATTTTTCATTTCACCAGAGCTGTTACATACGATTTGTCAAGACTGCTAGAGATAGCTCTCTGTTGTTTCTGTGTGTTGCAGAGTTCAATGGCTCTATGTGGTTTTAGTTATGTCTACACAATTCAAACCAAGATAAATCATTAACTGAGGTCTCATTAAGGAAAGATCCAAGCACATTCCTTCAAGAACAGGACTTGGAGTTTGTGTCCTGCTTCCCATCCAGTAAAAATCTGGTTTCTCTGACAGCTTTTAGGAAGTGCTTCCTTCTTCCCTGACCTACCTTTATGTAAGCCCATTGATTTGCTCAATATTCAAGCTGATATAAGGCAGGAAAGGATCAGATATGTCCATTAAATAACTGCTGGAAAACTGAAAGTGTCATGGCTAAAATAATTAATGACTGATTAGATGTATGAAAACATAAACCAGATTCAATACTAAATCATATAGGCAGAGACAAAAATTGGTATTGATACAGGTAATAGAGTATTTTTTAAAATAGCTAATCAATGCACAATGCAGATGCAAGGTGGCAATGCCTCACAGTACTACACTGGTCTTTGTAAAATTGGAAACAACGCTTCTGTTGTAATTAACAGTGATTGTCAATGTGGCATTTTTTACTTTTACGATAAAAGTAGTGGTGCAGAAAATTATACATTATGCTCAGGAGGAAGCAAAACCAGTAATTCAGTTTCAGCATGCTTCCCAGGGTAGTACCAAGGTTTATAGATTTTCTATTCACAGGTAAGGATTATTTTAATATAAAGTGAGCATCATGTGCCAAATGTTCAATCCATTTTCTCAGAAGGTTTCCCACCTTGACCTCTTTGTCTTCATCAAAGGTGCAGATTTATGATCTGCTGCCTCCCTGATGCACACACACGTTAAAGTTCATGAGGCATTGCTTTTCATTGATGTACCTTCTACTTTCGGAACAGGACTTCTATCTTGTTAAAAACCATCATAAGCCTAGATCCAAGGCTTCTAATTTCTAACAGACAAAATGTTCTCTGAGCCTCAGCTCTTCTTGCTGGATCTTCCAGCCATTGCCAACATACCTTCAACTTCACTTGAGCTGTTTCTCATGCAATACCATGACTCAGTGATGGAAATTTCTGTTGACAAACAAAACCAATTGTATAATGTATAATACTGATTTCTTTGTTCTCAAATTGTTTTCAAAGTTTACAAGTGCTAGCCACCAACATCACAATATTTTTATTCTGCTGTTTTCTTTACAGAAACAGATGTGAGGAAGCAGTATGGAGCTCAAGAGAGGAAAGACCTTCATAAAATCCAGTGTGCAACATGAGAAAGTACCACCAGTGCACACAGTTCCTATCAGCAAAGACGACACGGGGAAAGAGAAAAAGGCAGCTCTGGAGGGAAACCCCAGTGTAGCTGAAGTCCAGCTGGCATGTTTGGCCACACACAAGAACTACAGGTTTTCCACCAAAGCAGCAAGGAATGGGGCTGGTGACAACTTCCTGGAAAAATCATCTGGGTCCTCCTACAAACTTGTAAGGAAGAGTAAAACTCACGACTGCGTTGCTGAGGCAGACAAAACAGAGCACTGCAGCCCCAGCAGCAGGGTTTGTGAGGAAGGTTTTTCTGGAAAGGGTAAGGGCCGACTTGTCAATAGCATCAGCTTTTCAGGGGTGTCCAGCTCCAGCAGTAAGA
>NW_009258754.1:5900273-5905226 GCF_000687185.1 Egretta garzetta
AACAGAAAAAAAGAGTGTGGGTCCGCCCCCAGCCAGTCTGCATGCAGCAGTCAGATGATCGATTACAGGAACTTTGTGCCACAGATGCCTTTTGTACCAGCTGTCGCAAAAACCATTCCCAGGAAGAGGATTTCCCTCAAGAGATCTAAGAAAGGGCTCAGAGATATATTTCACATAAAAAAAAATAAACCAGAGACCCTCACGATCCTGGTTGAGAAAGACAAGAATTTGTCCTCTCCAGGCTGCAAGAATGAGTTGTCTGGGCGTCTTGCAAAGTATCTTTTCAAAACCGGAGAAACATTTGCAGCTGATTGCTTGTCACAAGACTGCTCAGACAGCGAACTGCAGTCTGACTCTTCCTATGACTGCTGCAACACCCTGTGTGAAGATGTTGCCTCACTGAAGAGCTTTGATTCCCTCACTGGCTGTGGGGAAATCTTTGCTGATGAGACCTCTGCTCACCTGGAGCTGGAGAACAGCAAAGAAGTTCTGCTGAGACGAAGCAAGCACAAAGACAGCCCCGTCATGGGCTCTTTCCAAGGGGGTGTGGAGCAGCTGGCCTCTCCTGGCCAGAATGAGACCGTTGAATTTGCAAAGTTTTGGGACAACATCAACAAATCAGTGAGGCTACATCAGAGTGCTCTGTTTGATAAGAAGTTACTGAAAGTACCTGATCCTGACATGGAAAAGGCCCTGACAAGAGCAAGCCAGGCTGCTGCATCTGTCACAGACCCACAGGTGTCACCTGATAAAGACGGTGACAATTCCAAAGAGAGCTCCACAGAAACAGGAACGCCAAAAAGTGACAACCAGGAATCCACATCCACGAGTGATGAAGGCTACTATGATTCATTCTCTCCTGGACAAGATGATGAAGTGAAGGAAGCTCAGACCCCTGGGGTCCCAGGTAGATTTCCAAGAGACAGCTACAGTGGGGATGCCCTTTATGAGCTCTTCTATGACCCAAATGAAGTCAAAATAAACCCAGTCCTAGATGATGACTTGTGCACATCTGAAAGCATTTCAGAACAAGCCATTGAAATCCCTTTGTCCATTTACAGCTTTCATGTTGGAGCTGAGGAGAACATGGCTTCCCAACCAGCTCTAGACATTATCAGCCAGGGTTTTTTCCACAGCACATGGAAGGGCAAAGAATGTTTGCTAAAGCTCTGCGATACTGAGCTTTCACTGACCATGGGGATAATAAACTGGCTGCGAAAACACTCGGGACTCGTTTCCTCCCCTGACTCTCTTCAGAGTCCTCAATCACAGCCAGAAAAGTCTAATGATCCATCGATCCCACCCAGCCCCAGTCCAGAACAGAAAGTGAGTGTGTCTTTGGATGAAAGCAAACATGCAACCCAGGCCTCTTCAGTTAATGTTGCTGAAAGAGACCACAGCCCGGACTCTTGCCATAACACATCTAATCTGGATTTCCAAGGAAGGGAAGGGAGTCACCACAAGGATTCATCTACAGTGTCTGAGACTGTGGAAACCACCAGAGCACCAAGTTATGCACCACAACCACAGGCTAATGGAGACAGTCTGCAGGCATCTTCAACTGAGAATGAAAAGGCGACAATTTCAGAAGGATGCGAGACATCTGGAAATAAAAACCCACTGTCAGAAAGGCTGAACAGAGAGAGTGGCTCCCAGAGCTCTGAAAACCCTTTGTTAGATGATAATCATGAAGTAGAATCATGTTACTCCTACAAGACTGCTGCGACCTCACTCCTGGATCCGCTTGAGAGGGAGGACAGAAATAAACCAATGTACCATTCTCTCTCTATTTCCTGTGACAAACCTCTGCAGCCTCTTACTCTCAGGCGTTTCCAGAATTACGTTAGCCCCACGCCAACAGAGAGCAGCACTAACATAGTGCAGCTTTTAGAGCGCTGCGTAACGCAAGTGGCATCATTAAAAATCAGCTATGAAAACAAGCACCTGGAAGACAAATGCATTGGGAATGAAATGAACAATATAATTCGTAAGATGTCTCAGTACAAAACCAAATTATTGTTGCAAAATGAATGCAACCGCATTGCCCAAAATCCAGAATACTCCAGTGTTCCTAGCACAAACCAATACAACTATGAGACAAGTTTCCAATCCGGCAGTCTGTATCATTTGAAGCAAAATGGGGAGCAAATTTGCTCTGAAGATCAGAAAGGTAGAGCAAAAATCCTAGATGAGGTCACTAGAAGCAAGATAAATTTTGAATATGCCCAGCTAAATAATCAAGCGCTCTCCTATTTAAAAGACTTTACATTTGATCTCAGTCCAAGCGACTCTGCCCCTGCTACAACTCTTAATAGACCAACATTTTTACCTCTCTTTAACCCTGTGTGCTCAGACATACCTGCTACTTTTTCACAAGCTTCATACAGCCCCACCGCCTCCCTCGCTGACTCGCTGCAGCCTCGGGAGGCCCAGCAGCGCAGCCCAGGGCCGTGGAGTTATGTGGAGACCCCCTGCAAGGGCCTGGCTGGAGGGAGCACTCTGTCCCCTCACCCAGAGGCAGCCACCCCGGACACGGCAGTGACAGGGAGGAACCCCCAGTAACATGCCTGCATTGAGAAGGTGAGTGTTTATGGGAAGCCTGAACTTAAATGTGAAATAAGTAACATCTGTTCCCTTTTCACAGAGGGACACTTACGGCAGCAGAGTCTGGTACATACTCAGGGTTTCTCAGTTTTCCAGTTTCATTGTTCTTAACTTTCACTTTAGTGTGGTAGTTAAGAGTAATTAGAATTTAAGTTACACAATAGCCCAAACGAGGGGTCACGTGTAGTAGGTATCACATTCACTGAGTCTTACAAGTCCCACACAAAGGTTGAAGCCCCATCTTCCACCCAGGAGCAGCAGTCCTCACACCAGCTGAAGCAAGGACAATTTTTCCTTCTCCCACTCCAGCATCTGTTTGGAACAACACAGTGGATATAGCTGCCTGGCTACAGACTGCCTGCAGCATTCAGCTCAGATTCCTCACTACCAGGTCATGAAATCCTCTTGCTACATAATGACACTATAAAAATTATGCCCTGTTTCCCTTCTGGAGTGATAACTGGATATTAGACAGAGCTTTCTACTGGGGTCCTGATGCATGAACTGCTATGCAAGGGATCACGTGAGAAAGCCAGAGATCTGCAATGTTAAGTCACAGGGCAGACAGACATACCCTGTCCTCCAGTTGCATAGATAAGGTGCACCCTCAAGCACAAGGGAAAGCCCACTATACAATGCCTCTGCTGCTAAGTGTACCAAAGGGATGTTTGTCCCTCTTGCAAGCCTGAGGGCTCTCTTCAGCAGGTACATTTGGTGTCTGGCCAAACTGTGCAGAGCAACAGCTGAAGCCAAGGCATGCTCCACATTCGAGGCTTGACAGACTTCTCAAGAGAGGTTATTACATGGTCTGTGCTGTACCTCAGGCTTTTGAAAATCCTTGAGCCACACTTATGTAGTATAGGGAGATCCAGAGTTTGGTCTCTGATACAGGGTAAGGAATACCTCTGCTGTAAAACAGACAGAGCTGATAAAGTACAGAGCCATTGTGCTGGTTCAGATTTGCCTGTCACACAAGTCTTTAGGCCAGAGCAGATACTATCTGTATAGACTGCTATAGCTCTGTGCCAGCTGAGAAATCCTCTGTCCTCCAGTTGCTGAAAGGGATCTGTTGTAGAAGTATAAAACTTGTGTAAATTCTCTATCATGTGCCCTGCCAAATCTGACAGATTGGCTGGACTCTGCCAAGCCCTGGCACTCTAAGAAGGAGCCTTTGGAGATGGTTGAAGATGGAGAGGAGGCTGCAGCAAGGGCCAGGACAGAGAATTAAGGAACAGCTCATTATTGAACAGAGGGACCCAGGGAACACAACACTTCTCTGGCTCTTGTTGCTCACAGCAGTGTGACTGTTTTTTGGTCATCTCTAAAGGCTTCCCAAGCAGCACAAACTAAAAAGGACAGTGTTTCCCTCTGCATGAGGCAAAAACACCCTTATATTTTCAAGTCCTGGGATATTCAGTCACAATTTTTGCTATTTACGTCTTTGTGAAAGTGCCCGTCCCTGCTAACAAGTCTCTCATTGCAGGGATATTTTTCAGAGGTCTGCATGAAGTTAAGGGTCAGAGACTGTCAGTTTTCAATACCCTTTCCTAACATGTTGTCTAGTTATAACTTGTTCATCAGTGAACTAGGTCTTCCTCTGGTGAAAGAAGTGATTTTGGTTTTTTCCATTTTTGTTGCTAATGCTGCAAACAATGCTGACTAGCAAGCCTTCTTCTTGTATCACCAGATTTTTGGGCAGACCTTTTACCATTCAAGGACACACCATAGTCCTTAGAACTACTTGCCTCTTTTAGATTATTTCTGAAGATTGAAGATTCAGTACAGACAAGGAAAGGTTTGTGGTCACAGCTAGTATGTGTAAGAAATCAGTGCTAGGCACAGCTTTTTAGGGTTAGAACACCGGATCAATGTATGCATTGGCCTGGTATTTTTAGTTTGTTGTGAATATTAATCCACAGGGTACTGCTAAGAATATCCCTGCCTTCACAGGCTAGGAATGCAAAGGGATTCTAATTTTGAGGTGTCACTTGCTTTCTGGTAGGAACGGAGAAGGGGGTCGTAACTGCCATGACTGCAGAAGTGGTAACAGACTGCATCTTTATACTGTACAAGACATATCACAAGTAGACATTACTGGACTCGGGGCACTTTCTACTGCATTGTATCAAATGGCAGCTGCTGTATGCCACCATGTGTCAGCAATGTCAGGAACGTGTCGCAGTTCACGTGCTATCACCCGAGTCCCAGAGAGAAGACAATTCAAGTTTTTTCCAAAAGGGATCTGCTCACTTTTGATAGAGGTCTCTCTTAGCAGTAAAATGAATGGCATTTTAAAATATAGATGGGATTTGCATATTCATAAAGTGACTTTGAGGAATGGTCTAACTT
>NW_009258754.1:5905895-5927594 GCF_000687185.1 Egretta garzetta
CTACAGGCTTGCTGTTTGTTACAATTTCTTACAGGAAAAGAATTTAGAAAATAACTAAATTGGCATTAACATGGTTAAAAGAAATCGCTGTGGTGGCAGATATAAACACTGCCATATGACTGAGTTTTCCTACCCAGCATCTTCTTTCCTGCCCACATTAACAGATGGCCTACAGGTTTGCTGGAAATTTTAATTTTTTTTGAAGGATCTTTGCCTTAATCTGGGGGTGGTAGTATAAGAGAGGCAACATACAAATGTGGTGTCACCTCTGAATCCATGGAGACAGACACCATCAAGAAACACTCCTACGCTGGACATGACTGTGCAAACTCCAAGAGCTTATACAGGAAGAATGCTCCAAGGTTCACTGTTTTAAAATGCCACATTTGGGAGCTGTGAGAGCAGTGACAGATCCAGAGGTAGCTCCTTCTTTGTCCCTCAGAACAAATGACACATAAGCAGTTGCAATGCAGCCCCTGCTCCTCCCAGGCCTGACCTGGAGGAGCTGGGAAGGAGAAAGTCAACTTTCTTGCCATTTATCATGGGGCAGAGGAAAAGCAGGTATAAAGACATTACAATCTTCAGGGTTTGTCACCCCATCTCCACATGTCCCAGTATGCACAGTAACAAACGAGCCCATGCTCTCTGCTCCAACTAGTGTGCAGGGTTCCCCTGAGCCATGCCTAGCCTCCAGGGCTTCTCTACCTTGCTGAACACAGACACACAACTGTGATGAAGAATGGTACAAGAAGTGTCACTCCCAGCTCCTTTTCTGTTTCTCCCTTCCCTGGCATTTTAGAGAGAAATTTGCAAATGTCTCATATCTGAGCTCACCAGGAATTTGAACCCTGATGCTACAGGAACCCCAGTGGCAAATGGCATCCTTGTATGAGGCTATAGAAGGGTTATGTAGAAGGTGGAAATTACCAGTAGGAAGTGCAATGAAAGGCATAATTTTAATTCTTCAGTATCAAAAGGTTAGGACTTAGGAAGTGAATGCAGCCCATCCCCTGAATATGGGGAGGATTTCTAGATTTGTATATTCATGGGCCATAGAAATCGAGCTGCAGAAGTTTGTGCTTTTCTACCGGATGTTTTCCAGCAGGAAACTCTTCATCCTCAACAAGGGAACACTGTCCTAGAGCAGTGAATTGGAATGTCTTCCCCTAACCATTAAAATCTCTGGAACTGACTGAACAGAGTCATGCATGTCATAGCAACTGGAAACAGGTAGAACAAAGCACTCTCTGCAAACAACAGCATTTCAGACCACGGAGCCATTTCTACCATTTAACGTGGTTTGAACTGTGTCTTCAATTAACTGGTAGACATGGCAGAGCAACAAAACCCACGCGTGGTCCCAACAATATGGGCTCACTTCATTCAAATGCTGAACCACCACATTATGCACCAGTTGAAGCTTTTGGATGTGTTTCAGTGATAGCACTAAAAGACGTGCATTGCAATAAGCTTGCCCTCAGGTCAGAAAAAATAGATAACTGTCAATCAAGGAGGAATTGCCATAATAGATAGGGCAGCTGTAGATAAAAGAAGACAATATGGCATACGTGATTGCTGTTATCAAGGAACTGAGATTCAGAAGCAGATAGAATACAGCGTAGACACTGCAAAGTGACAGAGGCATGTGTATCTGATCCTCACAAGTGAAGGGCTACTCACAGTCTAGGCAGTTTCTGTACTGGTTTTTATTCCCTCCTGGTTCAGCTTGATTCCCTCCTGGTTTAACTTTATTCCCTCTGTCTTAAGTAAGGTTGCATTTCTCCCAGACAGATCTCTATCTGCCAGGCATAGGGAAGGCAGACTGCAATATTTGGATTTGATAAAAAGGAAAAGTAGAATGGAGCCTCATCTGCATATAGGCAATTGTCTAATAACTGTAATATTATTTCTCAAAATGGCCAGAAATAGGTGAAAAAAAAAGGCAGAATCCCTCTGCACACAGCAAGGAAAGAGTATGGTAACACATTCAAAGCCTGGGGTAAGAAATCCACGTATTTCCATGCTCCCTCCATGGCATAGCAAAGAGGTCCTCTCTTGCGTCTCACATGATGAAATGTAAAAACAATAAAGTACATAGACAGCCAGCACATTTTCTGCACTGGAAATGCCTCTGGCTCTGAAATGTACACCTTTATAATGTGAGTTGCCCAGATCATCTTGCACTGAACCAGATATTGAAATCTTATCTGACAGTCCACCAGCCACACGCACATGTAAGCACATACACACATGCTCCTGTTCAGACAAATGCATCACAAAGTACAAATGTACTGTTTGTCACACATGGTACCACAGAAGCAAAGAGCAGGGAGACAGAGGTGACAGGCCACTGCCTCTCCTAATACATTTGAGTGTTAGTCACCATGTGCCCAGATACTTGGGCTAAACGCTAAATTAAACAATTTTCTCCTTCATTAAACACTGTTGCTTCTGGACTTGGCTCTGTCTCACTGTACTGTCTTCATGGGACTTTGTCATCAATGCTTACTCTTCCCAAAATCAGAATTCTATCTGGAGGAAAAAATGTTCTTGCCAGCTTATTTGCTAGAGAAGGGTTTTTCAACACAATTATCATCACAGATGATCTCTTAAATGGCAGATGCACTATAATGTTGTTAAATGTGTTTCATTTTAAAGCTGAAGAAATTGATTTGCTGCTTTACTTGCTATTGCAGTAGGATGGTTTCCATGGATACAGTCTTATAGGGACTCTGATTTTCCCCTGTTGACAACAGTACAGAAAGCTAAATTCTCATCTTCATTGCACCAGCATAAATTTGAAGCCAAGGGAACGATTCCCAGATTTAACCCTGAGAGCAGAAGCTGGCTCCCAGTCTCCTTCAGCCTTGAATTTGAGATTTTCAGGGAGATGGCAATGGAGGGAAGAAAGACAAGGAAAGCAGTTTCTGTGAACAGCAGCATGGGCTGAGGGACAAGACATATGAAACAAACATAGTGCCTTTGTGTGAGAAATGGGGAGAAGTCAAGACAGAATGCAAACAAATTAACTGCTTATTCAGAGGCTTAGTGTCTTGCCTGACACCTAACTGCAAAAATACAGGTCAGGTTTTGGCTATAGACGTTTGGCTATGGAAGACCTTATAATTAGCTGCATGGGATTGGGCCAAATACCACCCTGTATGTTTAAATGATGGGATGAATTGGCTGTTACCATTCTGAAGAAAACCTGCTTCACTTCTGTTTTGCTGTGAAGGCCAGGAAGGTATAAGGATGGGAAGAGGGGGGCAATGAGAGACTAGTACCCAGTTATAGAGCAGGCTGCTTCATCCCAACAGGAGAGAATCTGGCCCCATCCAGAGTACAGTCATGGAGACACTGAATGCAAAGCAGATCCTGAGCTTCAGAAGCTCTGTACAAATCTGATGGCATTTATACTCAACAGCCAGCAAGTAAAAAAGAATAGGAGGAAGAGCCTGGTAACCTCAGCTTTTTGGACCTCTAGTGTAAAATCTCTATTTCTGTTCCCCCATCAGAACATGCAGAGAGGGGCAGAACCAGAGTCCTCCAAACAACATTGCACCCTACGTCTGCCAATGGGCTGCAGTAGGTGCTTGGAAAGGAGTGTCAGAAACAGGGCAAATGGAGAATTTTGAAACCTGAAATAACCGACCTCCTGTTTTCTGGCAACGAGCACTCTCTGAGCTAGACAGTGGCTCCTCCTGGATGTCTGGATTTAGCACTCCCTTTTCCAAACCCACTTAAGCATATCAAGTTCAAAGCCTTCTAATTTCTGGTATGACCTTTAGTTTGTTTAGTGTGTGTCTTTCAGGCACCCCTCCAAATCTGATGTCCATTAAGCTGTAGAGATCAATTTTGCTTTGTAAAACTTCCAAAACACTCCTTTTGAATTTCCTCCCTTTCTGGCACCTATTGGTCCCCAAAACGGGCACTGTCCCTTTCATGGCCTGGCAACACTTCGGAGATTGTGGACACTGTTGTGATTGTATATTCAGGGCAGAGGCCATGCTGCAGTTTGTAAGTCTGGGGTCTCTGTGTAAACGAAGACTGATAGTCCAGGGAGATAGAAAACACAGAATCCTCAGCACTGGTGGTGAATTTTCTGCATTTTTCTCAAAAAAACCCCCAAACTCAACACCCAGCCAAACCAAAACATTTTAAAACTGGCTAAAGTAGAGAAAAAAATTGACAACCCCAGTGAAAGGCATGAAACACTGTTGTCATGAGCCAGCACTCTTTTAAGTAAATGTCCAAAATGAACACAGGTCCCCATCAGGACTTACGGAAGGCTGTTCTGTTTTAAGCAAACTCCCCTTGTCAGTTCTTCAAGAAAGGCTAGACTGTACACATCTGGTGTGGCGAGCTTCCTATGCCATTCAAATCATGGGGATTGCATCTCATTTACAACGTTTGAAGGTGAGAAAGATGTTCGCAGTTCTTGGACAGCAACACAGCTCAGGATAGAGAGAAGGAAAAAAGTAATGTATATTAGATTTTTCCTATGGAGTAAGGCATTAAATCTAAGCCTCTCTCTACATGCGCTGTGGCAGGCCTATTCAGGTAAAGCTTAAAAGATCTTGTGGCACTTAACAGTGCCAGTGGCAGGCAGTGATGACAACTGCACAAATGATACCATGACATTGCAGCCAACAATTTCTCTCTTCCCACAATCAGCTATCCTCTCCTTTGAGGTGATTATATCACCCAAGGGGAAATTCCCAGTCTGCAGGCCAAGATACAGGGAAGATTACTGGAGATACAAGAAAAAGGAAGGTCCTCTTTGTCCTTATTTCTGATTGAACAATTCTCATTTCACAACAGAGGTAGGAAAATGCAGATTGTATTGCGCCATCTCCTCTTTACTCTTCTTCTCTAACGTCGTATTTTCCTTTCCAAATCTACCTCTTTTTCCATTCATGACAACTTTCCCTCTAACTTGCCCCAAACAGCCTCAACTCTTTCTTCTCTAATGCTGTACATTCTTTCTGCTCCCCCTCAGTGACCAAATGGACTTCAAAAGCCCTTTCCCTTTCTCACATGCCTGCCAAGCTGACACCTCCTTGCAGCTCATTACCCCTCCCAAACAATTCTCCCCACCCTCAAGAGCCCTGGAACCCTTCTTCAGGCAGGCAGCCTCCTCCCCAGACTCATGAAATCCCTGCATCCCCACTTCACTGGCTGAGTCTGGAGCAGTGGGGAAGAGCTGGGAAAGGAATTTCACACAAAGGAAGTAAAGCCGTAATTTAGAACTGGCCCTTTGCTGTCATGGGCTCCTCTCCTCCTCTCTGTTCATTCTGCAGAGGAAATGTGCTGGCTCCACAGAATCCCAAGCTGCAGCATGTTTTAGATGATTATGCACAAAATGAAAATCAAGTGCTCAGTGCACTATGAGAACAGACAGGCTTGCACAGCACCCACAGTGCCATGCCCATAAAAGCCAGTCAAACTGTTTAACTCCAACAGCAGCCACAGAACTGACCCTTGGGTTCTGTGCTTTGGTCACATTGCTAGAGGTGCAGACAGTGACTGAAGGACACAGAGATGGAAGAATCACAACCTAGATTAGGCAGGATTAAGGATTTCTCTTCTCCCCTCAACCCCTTTGTTATGTTTTTCCATCTCACAGCCAACAGAGGGGGAAAAAAAAATCAAGCCAAGGTGATTTCTGGGCTGTGATACGCAACCAGGGAGATGTTTGCAGAGAAATCAACGGCAAAACAAATTCTACCTGACTTCAGTAAGGACAGAGAGGGAGCCTTATTTACAGCAGGATACACTAGAAAAAACACTGCATCAGAAATTTTCACAGCTCCAGCTTTTCAAGAGAGATTATGTGCTGTGTTTTCAGCTGCACTTTTAGGAAATATTCAGTTGGGTGTTAGCCTTAATTAACCCTAGTACAGTTGCACTTCTGAAATAAGGGAAGGTTGTATTTTACACAAACATCAAATGGGGCTTGTTAGTGGCAGGAAAAACATTGAGGAAAAGGAGCGTCTTTCCTGTCTGCATACTTTAAATAGAAGGTGCTGCAATTTGTGGCTCTTGAAGAAATACAGGCTCAATCTCCATTCCTCATCCATCCTGTCTTCCCTTGAACAAGTTGGGTTTTGCTCTGAAAAAAGCACTAAGTAGACTGTTGCTATAGCAACCAACTCCCTGAAACCCATTTATAATTAAGATGGTGGTCTAACCATTTACAAAATACATCTTGCAAAAACCCCAAGTTTACAGCTTCCCGAGTAACAACCGAATGTTTTTACAGGGAGCCTATCTGATCAGGGCAAGGTTGGTTAGGTTAGTTTGCAAGAGTGATTAGGTATTTGGAAGTAGTTTGCCACTAAGATAGCAAAAAGATGCCAGGAAACAACAGGGTTGCAATTTAAGGCTTTTTTTTGCTAGATTTCTTAAAGCTTCAATCAATAACAAGACAGTGCTTGAATCATCTCAGCTCTCAAAAGTACTCTTCAACTATAATCCATAAAATTTTGGAACACCTAATGAATCATATTTACAAACTTAAAAATGCCTTTAGAGGTTTTTTTGCAATTCAAAAGCTGTTTTACTTAAAAATCATGTAATAAAACCAATAAATAATTTTTCTGTTAGAAGGGTATGTTAGTTTTCCCTTCAGTGTTTATTATAGGAGATGACAGCTAGACTGTATGATTGAGTGCAATCCTTGAAACACAAATTAAGAATGGATGAGGTTAATTTAAAAATGACATTTATTGCTGATTGAGGGTTGTATGATGAGAATGACAGAAAGGTGAAGACTTTATGTTATGAGATTTTACAGAGATAAACATATGTACAGACACTTAAAGGAAGAATTCTCTATTGCTCCCTTGACCTCTGAACCTTACACATTTCATATTATTAAAGATAGTGTACCCATCAGTGTATATAGAAACTGTAATGCCCTTGACCCACAGTGGTTCAATTAAATAGCCATCAAACTATAAAAACATAAAATACTGGGGCACCTTATTGTTTCCCAAGTAACACTAATCTCTATTGCGGCCTTTTTCAAACTTACTAAATTAAAGGGCCATTTAGTCTTTGAAATGTTAAAAAAATTCCAAAGATGAAGCAGGGTTTTAAAAGAAGTCCAGAGACCAGACAACTTTCACTTAACTGAATAAAATTGAGTCTAAATATTGTTTATACTTCACTTCCCTTTTCCTACTTTTTGTCTGTTTTCTTGGAAAAATGTATGTTTTTTCTTTTTATTTTCTCAATTCTTTTACTAGCCATGTTCTAACGTTTTATAGACCAGTAGTAACTGCAGAACCCCAAACGGCAAACTGCTGCTCTGCAGTGTACTTCTGAGCCCTCCAAAAATTCTATATTTCATGATCAGAAAAGGAAGGTTCCACCTTTCTAGTCACCCTCCAATAGAAGCTTCTTTCCAGCTCGGTTCTATCCCTTATCAGTCACCACTGCGTACCGTAACACCATTCCCATTCTGCTGTTCCCCTCTATGCCTTAACTGTGTTTTAGGGAAGCTATATTTTTGCAAGGCCAAATCTTATAGTTCATTTTCAGCCTAATAACCTGTAAACACCATTAGGAATTTTGATTGATTTAAACTGGTAGGATACTGCTCTTAATACCTGTGGGATTTCCTCAAAAATCAATTTCACTAATCCCCATCGTGTGTATGCTCATGTGAACCGTGCTGCACTAAGCTGTGTTCTGTCTTCCCAGATCAGCAGGGTAGGATTCTGACCTATCTCAGGAATTATGCTATCTTCCTTTATTTGCTAAAGAAAAAATGAAGAAGTCTGTAATTGCAGTAACTATTATTGGATAATAACTATTACTGGCCTAATCCAATCGCTAGCAGAGTGACCTCAGCTGTATTTTGGCTTCTCTACAGATAGATGATTGAACTTCCAAGTTGCCCACACTGTCAGACAGTGCTGGCAAAAAAAAACACAAACAAAAAAACCCCAAAAGCCCAAAACCGGTTTCTCCATTTCTTTATCTAATGTTACACCTTACAGTCTACCAAAAGGAATAGAAAAGGAGGCAATTCAAATGAATGTACATAAATCACCTCGCTGGATAGAGACTGTAATTATGATTTTTCATCTACCAAACATAAAAATCTTTACGCTGAAAGTCAACAGTGAATAGTAAATCATTATATTTACCCTGGTTATATACTTCAAACTTTAGAGATAAATTCTTGCAAAGTACAACCAGTCTCCTGTAGGAATGCACTCTAAAACTACATACTTTACTAATGCCACCTAGAAAAGGCCTGGGGAAGGGCAGGAGACAACCGTAACAGAACAGCTGGGTTACTCTTCATCTACAGTGAGAACCAAGCAAGCCAGCAAAGAGCAATCAGCAAAGGGAGGAACACAATCCCCTGAAAGACAGCACCACTTGGGTTGGGCAGGATGAATGTTGTATACCAGATGGCCCTTTTGGGAATTCAGGAAGCCACTGATGATTCCAAAATGGAGGCAGTGGCCAGACCTCCTGCACTGAGCTACAGTTATGGTAGCTGAGCTGACACCAAGGAAGGAAGTTACAGGAATGTTGCAACCTGTATAATCTTAAAAAGGGCTATGAAAATTTTTATGAAGTACTGGTATCTAGGAAACCTAGAAGCAAAACATTGGCAACAACCTAAGCAGCACAATTTAGCTATCCTATAGGAACTTATTTTGTTACACTTCTCAAGATCACATACCTCTTTCCTGCATATGCCCAGGATACAGAGGCAGTGTGCAAGACAGTTGGTCCTCCCCAGTCAACACAACATCTGGTTCTGTGTTCCTAAGAAGCATAGGTTTCTTCAAGTGCTGACAGTTCTCCATTATTTGGGCTTTTCAGTGGGCTGGGAAGACCTGGACAGTGGAAAAAACATAGATAATATGGGCTCTTGGGAGGGCACTGCACTGAAATTTTTTTGCATGGAACAGCTTCCATCTGGCCTGGCCTGCTATAGCGGCTAAGAAACCCAGACAAACCTACATTCTGGGAGAGCACAACATCAGACACGGTATGTTCCCACGCATTTCCATTGTGAGGCAGCTTTGCTAGCCCTGCGTGCACAGTCTGCTTAATCCACAATCTGAGTAACTGCCCACGGATCACGGAGCATTAACTGTAATTGGAAATCCATTGGTCACCTCTGACTCCATGCAGTTATTTGCTGAAAAGTGCTGTTCCTTACAGTGTACAGGCCATGCACGATCCTTTCACATCCCCTTTTCACAATCATCTGCTTCGCTGCCCAGCCATCTCATAGTTTCTTCATGCTAGCATGTCTGTGGGATAGAGTGGGCACAGACTTTGGCCCAAGAATCACAGTGCTCAAATCAGCCGAATTGTTTAGTCTTTGAGGCCGGTTCTATTAATAAATGCACTGTTAGTCACTGTGATTTCTGATGGGATGCTATATGTGTTAAAAGAATGAATGCTTCATGTAGCTTCCAATTAGCTTTGAAATGTTTTCTGGTTCTTTGCCTGGAAGGACGCAGACAACAGTAGCATTGTTAGTAATGAACTGCTACCTCCTAATGCTGAGTTACAAGAATTAGTGGCTTAGTAAACTACCACTGACCTTTAATTATTTTTTTAATTACTCATTACGCTTTTGAAAAGCACTATAAAAAGATATTTTAAATTAACAGAAATTGCAACAGTTTGTATTTAGAATAGATGAGTTTATCTGCAACTCTGTGGCACCAAACTATTGTTCAGGAAAAAAAAAAAGGACAGGATTCCTAAGTATGTTTTAGACCGGCTTCCCCACTGGCCTGTAACAAATCAGTTCAGCAAAACCAGTCTTTTTAAAGAAAAATGCCTTTTGGCAATTGTAGACCCCGAGCACTCTCCGTTAGGGTGTGGTGCCAAATTTTCTTATTTCTGATCATCAGACTCAACCTCTTCACAATTCTGTGCTACTGCCCTGCTCCTGGCTGCCTCTTTCACCTTTCTTAGCACTGATTCCTTTTCTCAGGAGGGGAGGAGATGCAGGCCTGAAGATAACATTGCCAGAAGCACCGTTACCTTTATGTGCTATCCCCAGGAAAGAGGCTGCAGAGAGAATGGTTCCTTATCCACTTCCCTTTGTCTTTCCTTGTATGTTGTTTGGACACAAAACCACAAGACTTCCAGGAAGGTCTTCCAGGAAGGGACTTCCAGACCCTCTTCTGCTGCTACTGGTGCATCTGCACTCCTCTTAACTATACAGTCTCTTTGCCTCAAAGCAGAGAGAGCACCCTTAACCTGACCCACAGCCATTGTGATGTTGCCTCAGTTCTCATTTTATTTATTCAGCTCAGGAGATCTATAGAAAGTATTCTGTTATCTAATAAGAACCTCATATGGCAATCATCCACAGAATATAAATCAATAAACTTCACCTAATGGCAATTTATCACTCACTGTATCACGCAACAATCCACTTAGTGTTATAATTAAAGGCATAAAAATTTTAAGTGAGCACAATACAATGATGAGCAATGGACCAATACCAAACATTTCATAGTGGAAAAAAAACCTACCATAAAGAGAGCTTTCTCTAGCACCCAGGAAAAAAATCCTTAAATTGATTAAGGACCTAGCTATTATCAAGCTAAGCGACATGAACATTGAAAACCTTGCTTTACTATGCTTTCTCACAGGAGATTTCTGACTGTTTACAGGAAATCCTTACTTAGTTCCTTAGACATAAATCTGTGGTAACATAAATATCCAAAGCAGCATAATCAATTGAAAAAAATTCTACTAAGTTATAAATTGGCACACGGTATATTTCTTCATGGTTTGGGGGCATACCTGAAAAATGCATCTCAGTGAGAATAAAAATACGTGCATTTGTCAAAAAAAATCAGGAAAGTTCATTGCTGTAACTTAATTTTTTTCTTCACTTTTTCACCTGTGCAGTTCCCATGTTACAGTATTGGAAAGATAATAGATAAAGTAGAACACCTCATTAGAACACTTTGCCAATTTTTCAGGTATGCTTTCAAATTGCCCTTCCATTAATTGGCGGAACTAGTAATTTCCCCAACTGCAACTGAAAATTAGAGATTTCTCAAGTGGCTTATTTAATGGGCAGTGGTGTTACATCTGCTTCTTCAAGAAAACTCAGTTACACTTTCCTGCTTGATCCCTCTTCACACAGGTTTCCACATTTCAAATTGTTACTGGTAATGGGCTAAACTCCCTTCTACTTAACAATGCTAAAGATCAATCCAATGTTAGGGAAAAGCATAAACCAACTGATGCTAGCTAGCAATGGATCTGATTTCGCTTAAAGGGCTCAGGCCTTTCTTTGAACACAGTCTCTTAAGATGGGAAGGGATCATTGGCTAGACTCATTTCCTTCTGTCAAATACCTTCCAAAGTGGCAACTCTGAACTCTCCAATAATTTATAACTTGGTATTATTTCTTAACCACATTTCAACGAACATAAATACCTAAGAGTATAAAGTGTACTGAATGATGTCCTTCACTGATTTCTGGAAGCCTTGTGCTTTTTATGCCATGGGAGCTAACTGAAAACATTCACAAAATCTTTGTGTTTTTATCAAAATTGAAAATTTGGAAAGCCTCTGCTCCTGTCATCCATGGTATTAATGAGGTCCACTTCAACAGGCTTTACAGAATAGCAAGGCATGAAGGCTTAGACTTGATTTGTAACAAAATGTTGTAACAGAAGTGACAAGACTCCAGAATTTATTTGCAGTATTTCATAAGACTGAACTTACACCTTCCATAATTCAAGAGTCTTCCTGAGGAATTCTGTTCTCACAAATGAGAGAGGAAGAGAGATGGACACAGTTACAATACACAGACAGTTATGACAAAGAGAAATAGACAGATTTTTAGGACAGATATTTTTATTAATAGACTTGACACTAACCAGTTGTATTTATGTGAATATCCAAAGCATCCATATTGGAGCAGATGAAAGCCCCATTTACCTTCTCTCCAGTAGTGACCAGAAGTGAATGCTTATGGAAGAGAATAAAAATAGGGCAATCACTGGTATTAAGCTATCTAAGCTATGGGCAAACAATACTCATACCATTGTATTTAATAAACAGACCTATCTTCCACTACCTATTTAATCTCATTTTGAACCGATACATACTTTTGGCCTCTATGACATCCTGTGATAATGAATTCTAAAGTTTAATTTTGCATTGTATGGGAAAAAAATTATGTACTTTACATCTACTGCCTCATCAATATTCAGGAGCCTATTACTCCCTGTATTCTGTGAAATAGCAAATCATTGCCTTGTCACCAACTGTGTACCATGCACGGATTATGTTCACATTCCTAACGGTCATCTTTCCGAAGTAAAACACAAACATACATGCAACAGAAATATTGACTAGTCTCCTAGAAACCTACACAACAAGTATCTTAATCTTTTTCATCAGGTCATGAAAGCAAAGCAGTATGCTATGTACTAGTGGAACTGAGGTGTCATATGATATCTTTCTTCTCCAACTTTTTATTAGAAATTTTAACCATAAAATATAGAAAACTTAATTCTGCTTACTGTGTCCTTCTAACCTTTTAAGTGACTTTCCAGAGGGCATGCAAATGGAAACTTGAAAATGCGACAAATTACTCATTTATGATGCCTAAGTAGCCACTTTTCATATTTTAAATAAAACAGGATGTTCAGATACTGTATAGATCTGCTGTTACAATGTAATGGCCTTTTCATCTGCAAGAAAACAAATGCTTACTAAACACAAATTATAACCGTGTTAGTCATCTGCCTTTATCAAGTAGAGTTTTCCTTCCCCAGAAGGCAAGGAGCAAGAAGATGCTCAAGCAGTGCCATGTTCAGCTGACCGTGTTGCATTTGGGGACCCTTAAACTTAATTTCCCAGATACTCCAACGCATTCTACATTCACATCATTTTAAATGGACATGCAAGTTTACAGTAGACTGTGTCCTAATTTTTGGGCATGGGGCAGAAGGGCAAAAAAAGAGCCTGTGCTGTGGTGATGAGATGAAAACAGATCAGTGATTCAACATGTTCTGACAAAGTACTGGGTGAGCAGCCTTAATGGGTGGTTAACAAGATGGTAAATCACAGCACAGATTGCTAGGTTTGATTAAGCACTGTAAATCTAGTGGATCCTCTCTCCAAAGACTGCCTGTTTGGAAAGGTAATACCTGAATGGCTATGAAAAAGGATTCAACAGTATTATAAAAAATCAGCAACATTTCTGGGTCAGGCATTCATATTGGCCGATGTCCAGTTGGCAGAGCAACTCTATAGGAGCCGAAACAAGAGACCATCAGAGAAGCCTACATCAGTGACTGAAACAGAGGAATAGGAAGATCACACAGAAATACTGTCTTCTCCATTCAGTACAGTGCTGGGCACAGCTTGTGTGCTACTGCAGAAAACTTAGCTGCACTTGTGCTTCCATCTTTTCATTTACCTCTGAGTTGAGCTTGCTTTTAGAGCAGGTCCAGTAAACACTAGTAGTACCTTGAGTATTTTCCATCATTATCCAAGCACATGTGCCTGGATTCAACATCTGCAGCTCACTTTACCAGGCTCCCGGTACTGTTAACAGAAGGACCTGCCAGTCTTCACACAGAGATGGTGTGGTTAACATCTAGTGTTAGAAAAAAAGTAGTTTCTGAAAAGAAGTATGTTAACCCACAGAAGCATTTGCAGAATATCTAACTTTACATGAGGTTTTCACCTAGCAGAAAAGCCAAGGATGGCTTAACTTTAGCACTCTACAGGAGTCTGTAGGAGACACTCATTTCCCTGCAACAAAAAGGGAAATGATCTCAGCTCTCAACATAAAATCTGCTCCACAGTTCATAGCCCTTGTGATCTGTTATACCCCATCACTGGCAATACAAGCTATTCGACCTGGCAGGAACCTAGAAGTTACAAAGCCCGAAGGAAATAATTTGGGCATTTGCCCTTTGCCTACCCTGAGGTGTTTACCAAGGCATGTCCTAGGCTGACTCACTGTTTTTCCTTCCTGTTTTTCTAAGAGGCTGCTATTAAGTTAAACCCATATAGCCATACAGTCAGTTCTAAATAACAGGGTCATAAAACTTAAAGAACTTACTACAGTCCAGACCAATTGCTGTTTTTACGTCATGAACGCTGTTAAACATAGCACAGGAAGACTTCCTTCGCCCCTCCTCCCCACCCCACACATGGCTGACAGCTACATTTATCAGATTCCCAGCCCTGAAAGTTAAAAAAAGAAGTTAGCTTCCAAAATTAAAATCACCTCCTTCAGCAGAATAAACAGAGTCACTTATACTAGTTCAGATGTAATTCTATATACCTGCATGACATATACTAAACCTAAAAGCAAGTTTTGAAAATAGATCTTTTTAAAATACATGAAAAAAATGAAAATCTTAGAATAAAATCTTAGTTTTATTAGGATCACCTTTGGCTTTTTTACCTTGTCAGAGGCAATTGAGTTCTTTGACAAAGAAAAGTGTGACTGATGGTTGGAGTTTGTCCAACAATATAAAAAACAAAAATACAATGCCAATACTTTAGAATCCCACAGAAACTGTCTTTTAAAAAACACCCTACCAAAATGGATCAGTTCTAAATGACAAGCTCAAAGCACAAGAGTTCAGTACCATCAGTGCTTTTCCTTATAGACCTTATCAGACCATGCAGACTAAACTTTACAGTCTTGTGTGCCTAAATTTAGATTCAGCAGTACTGTATTTCAGCAGTACATATTCCATTGAGTCAGAATATCAGGCTATAAAACAGGGAAATTCTAATGACTTTAGTCCAGAAAAGAAGGCATGGTTGAAATCATCCTGCCATTGAACTAACTACCAGGCAACAAGTAGGGCATTAAGCTCATCAATAATGGAATATGGAGACTTCCAACACTAAGTAGGTCAGTGGTACATATTTCTGTTTTACCCTTGGATAGTCACTCAGCAGCTTGCTCACAGTGAACTCAGACTGGGTCCTTTCTCTTCTTACCAGACAGCCTTCAGCATCTCAAAATTTAGCAAATCCTCCCATCCCTGTTGAGAACTTGTGATCTGAAAATGCATGGGGATTGAAGCCGGATAGTTGAAGGCTGTCATCCAGAAAGGTTGTATTGAGAAGTGCATTGATATTGCTTATTCTGTACCATCTAGGAGTGTGTAAGGAAACAAGCCTGTGTGGCTGCTAAAAGGGACAATTCTGCATAAATCCAATCCTGATGTGCTGTATTAGATGGAATGCCTCCTATCAACAGACATTGCAGAGACTGCTGTAAATCCAGGGAGATTTTTCCAGAGATTTGAGTGGGTTCTAAATCAATACCTAACATAACTGAAACATAACATTTTGAGATACTTATTTGAAGCAATGTTGGTAGCTGTGTTCCTTTTGGTGCTTTGACTAAGAAAATACCAACAGAAGAATGGAAGTCCCACTTTTCCATAGATGTTGTAATGAATGAATTTGAATCATTTCAGTTAAAGGAAACTTGCTTTTTTCGCCTCCTTTTCAAATTGTTGCCAAAAGGATATAAGTAGAAAGCTGCCCCATCAACCTACCAGATGCTTGCTGAGTCTGGGCTGAAAAGATTTCAAAGCAGATAGAAAAGGATCTGTCCAGTTCAAAGTCAACATCATCCAGCTCTGCAGGAGAATAGCACAAGTGCAAATGCAAAAGTGACTGTCTATTCAAAATTCAGGCCAACCATGACATCTAATACCATCAGTAGGAACGCTGTTGATTGATTAACAGAACTCTGCAACAGGATTCTTGCTGGGTACATTAATAACCAGCCAGGAGATCTGATAGGCAAAAGCAGTGTAGAAAGCCAAACAGATTACTAATCCCTGAAAAGATTTAACAGGCATTATTTTTACAGCAACCAAACTAAACAGGAAAAGCAAAATCAAACAAACTTATTTCTCTAGGGCCACACAGATAGGGACATCTCAGTGTGGCATACCATACATAGGAAGACTGAGGGATTCAATAACATAATACTTATAAAGACCAGATATTAGTCAGTCTGGTAATTTCAGCTGTTAAGTAACATCTTTTATTTGGGTTAGCATGGGCACCAGCTAATACAGAACACATCAGTTTTTCCCTATTGGTAAATTTCACTGATAGTACCATAGTTACAGTCAGAGAAGACAAAGTATATTCCTATCTCCTAAATTATTCAAAACATTCCTTATTACTTCTGTTAAATAAAAACATTTATTGGAAAATACACCCCAAATGAATAAATACTCTAGAACATAAAAATTTTAAGTCTAATATATTTGCCACCCCAGGGCACTTTTCATTTGTTCTCCTCACTCTTTTTAACTGAACAAGTCATTTACGTGAGTAATGAAAATATTCTTATTGTGCAGCTTTTAATCTATTATTCAATAGCTAAAATGAAAGTAAAAATCACCCTTTCTATCAATAATTCAGTTTCATTGCTAATGCAGCCGTTCAGCTGGCCCCCTCACCAAGGCCTCATACATTTTTAATGCTTATGCTCTTTGTTAGGAGGTCAAATGTGTGAATTGTGGTTAGAAACACAGTTACCAGGTGTGGGAAGGTCAACTGAAGAAAATATTCCTATTGCCAACAAAACAAATTAGACTGGCAGGACTGTAAAGAAAAGCTGCACCGTAGGGTCCTTAATGCCTAACTTTGCTGAAGACCAGAAAGATAAAGTTCAGCTGCCAATGCTGCCCTGACAGCCCCGGCTGGTAAAGAACCTGGACCTCTTGGCAGTCCCAGTGAAGTGCCAAAGACATTCAGCTGTCTTTGACTGATGGTGAGATACAGTACGTGCCTCTCCTGCAGTTACTGTTAGTCTGTCTGAAGCCAAATCCAGAAGCTGGGACAAGTGCTCTCTCCAGAGCACTGTAGACAAAGGTCAAGGATCTGATGATAGCAGTGTTTCCCTCATAGCCAAATTTTTACTGGTTTGGATGGTACTGTAATTTGGCTACCTGTCACTAAACTTCAAACCTGGACTGCCTGGACCAGATTTCAGCATCTAATAAATCTACTTGGTCTCTTTAGCTTTACTTCCAGAGACGCATTTTTGGAGAATTGCTCCTTAATCACCACAGCACTTTTTATAGCCCCAGAGGTATAGATGGCTTCCTCAGTCTACCTTTCCTGCAATGTGTGAATCAGGCATTTACAAGAAAAACAAGAACTTTGTTAGCAAGGCTTTTTCATCTGCTAATAATCCCCTTTGAGAGTGCAATTTTCTCTAATGGTACAGTTATCTTCTTGGGAAAAGATTAGCTAGTCAAAAAGTCTCTTCATGAGGGCTCCACAAGCTCTAAACTCAGACAGGCACCATCTCCTCCCAAGGGTGGCACAGAAAATTCCTCTGTGAATCGACATTAGAGAGACCTGTGAATTTTTAGAAATCACCCACCATGAAGCAGTGCACGTGAGCCTGGCATCAAGGAGCTACTATTATCTTTGCATGCCTTCCCATTCTGTCAGATGGAGGGTTCTGGTACAGGGATGGGACCCTTCCCACGTGTTCCTGGAATAAAATATTACTCCCTCAGTATGAGAGGCTGCTCCAGTCACTCTTGTTCCTCTGCTGAAGGGCCGACAAGTTAGCTGAAGTTCTGTATTGGAAATGGTTCCATTTTATTTTTACCTCTTCGAAAACTCTACATGACCCAACACTTGTTATGACAGAAGAAGTGAAAGATTTGCGTTATTTCATCATGGCTCAAAACAAAGCCAATAAAATTGTATGCAACGCTTGGCAATTTCTCCCTAGCTCTATTTCTTGCTGTCTGGCCTTTTTCAATATGAGAAAGTGAAATTCATTTGTTCCTGAGAGTGTAAGCATTTGTTTTAAATCTGGAATTGTTCCAGATGGAAAATTAGGCTTGTTCCTCTGTGCGTCATATCACTGCTTCATGTAGAGTTCCATTCCAGTGAAGCTTAGCAAAAACTTATATAGATCTATATAGTGGTTGCTTACTACTGAAACAGTATCACAACAATTGGCCTTATAAATACACTGAAGAGGTAAAAATGAGCAGAACTTTGTAAGCTATAGCATCAAGGTTAGTTGACCATAGAGAATATCCAAGCAAGAGTCAATTTCAATTTCAGTTTTGCAAAATCAGAAAATAAAGATCATGTAATAATTTCTGTTGCTGCCATGCCCACATACTCCAGACCCAGATGTCTGACTTACTTTCGCTTTACTCTCCTCCCCTCATGTTAAGTGCTGTATAAACAGAGATCAGTTTGGGGGTCTGTACTCCAAAGGGCTAGAAATGGTGTCTAGAAGTGGCAAATGCAAGAAGCCTCATAGGATAAAACATTAAATTTCTTCTTTGGAAATGTAAGGAGGAGACAATGCAGACTGGTATTGTTGACTAATCATGAACAAGAATCAATATTTAGGTAGACTAGGATACAACTGACAGGATAGAGATTTGCCTTCAGAAGCCTTGGAAGGGAGGTCAACCACAAAATGATGGATATTAATAGAATAAGAGAAATGACGGAAACTACACAGAGGAAAGGGAAATTTTGATACCTCAGAAGCAAAACGAATTAGAGCCTTAGTCATATGGATAAAAGGATTTTATGCACAGAATAGACCAGATGCAGACACAGTCTGGATGTGAGAATAGAGTGAGAATTTTGAGTCAAAGAGCACTGCAGTGGCTTGCAGGATAGTGGGCTGTACCCAGCAAAAGAAAAGGAGTTGGCTCAGGAAAATTAATTGCAAACAGACCAGTTCAGTACTTACTAATGACTGCTAGGGTCTTGTTTGCTGACCCTAACTTTAGCAAGACAGCAAATATACCACAGATGTGCAACACAAAGATGACACAGGATTCACTGCAATCCAGACTGACTGTGCCCTGCAGACACAGCCAGCTTGTACTTAACAATCAGTGAGCCAGATGCAATTGTAACACTGCTAACTGCCTGTAAATGATGTCTTTTTATAAAACTGGAGAATCTGAGAGACTGTATTGCATTCATTACCATTTCAATCAACAGCAGCACAATGCAGCACTGACAAGATTCAAATGACTATCCAATATAAATAATCTGAAAGGCTCATGATAGCTAGGGGAAGAGATTATTTACAGACTATTTCACTATAGGCTTCCTATTTGGCAAAGGTTTTGCACATGTGAACTTGTCCCATGGATCAGGCATAGGTCTGCGCCGGCAGCTTTTTCATAAAGAGAGATAAGAAAAGAAATAAGGTTGAGGAAGGCATAATGGAGTCGTGGAAAATCGATTTTCAGACTGTCTGTGACCTTGACTCAGAGGTTGAACATGAGCTGTGAAGCAGACAATGAGGATGGGAACAAGCTGCAGAGAGCAAAACTGCAAACTTTGTTTGGAATCAGAGATTACAGACAAATTCTGACAGCCTGATGCTGCCCCTGTAATCAAGTGCACTAAGCCTGTGATGATATTTTAACTTGCAGGGACAGTTGGGTACTTATGAAAGCACAACAGAGCTCAGACACTATTTGTCTCAGAGATAACATTTTAGAAGGATGTTATTCAAGTGACTTGTGATGAAAAAAGAAAAAAAAAGAAGAAAATAAACTTCTATACAATATAACAGTTATTTTATCACATTGTGATAATCCCATTTGTTCACATGCTCACAAAATGCTTCCACGAGTTAATCTTCTGGTCTGAAATATTTTAGGATGGGTTTGCAGACATGAAAAGATTCAAAGAAAGAATGCAGTCATGAAGGTAGAGAAAAACACTGGTCTCTGGTCAACTACACATGATGCAGTTAAGAAAGTCAGGGAAGAGTGGCTGCCTAACATTTGGAGTTTGTCACTGAATTATGGGGACAGACACAAACTGATCTGAACAGTTTGTTAACAACCAGGGACCGTATTACTACTACATGACTATGTTTCTCCAGAAAGAAACAGTTCAAGAGGCTCTGTCATTTTTTTTCTTTCTGTGCCTTTTCTGTTGTGTAGCTTGGGGAAAGGAGGGGCTAGCAGGTTAGGCTAGGTCCCCACTCAGAATGCTTTGTCAGCACAGGCATTATGTATTATAATGTTATGCAGTATATTATGCTGGCACAGCATTCTAAGGCAGGTGCAGCCTGTAACAGCAAGAAAAGTTTTTGCAATATAACTTCTTGATTCCCTGGGAGTGACAAGTTGGGTTTTTTACGCAGGTGGCTTCTGGCAACATAACTGTTGGTCAGGTCACACCCCATCATGCTGATCTATGCATAACTGTGTCGTGGCAAAAACTGTAGTACAGCCCTGGCCTTTGAGCTATGGAGGAACCTCTGCTCTACCTAGAAAACACTGCTTTGGCTTCTTAGGACTTCTAGAGTGGCATATAAAGACTGGAGAAGGACAGGGAATGTGCACTGCATTTCTTCCCTGTCTAAAGCTCATTCAGACTCAGGCTGAGAATTTGAGTTCTACAAATAAGCAAAAATACACAGTGTTCAGAGATAGAATATTACATAAAGGTCCAATTTACAACAGCAAGATCCTTTGGCCCTTGCATAGAGTTCCTCTTAACTCACAGGACACCAGCACGGCCGCACCTTTTCTATATGGCTGGTCAGACTTCAACAGGACTGAAATCCAGCCTAGTAGTGCCAGTAGTACTGGGAGTTTCCTACCAAATGTGTTTCTGAATAGAAATCATAGTACTTTTTTTCGGTAGCGTGCAATAGTGTGCTCAAGGCACTATTCAGAAATGATACATGTCCTGAGAAACTGAGGTGACTGGGAAAGAAAGCCTTTCCTGCAGAATACTTTGTTTTTAAAAAATTGGGCCAATTAATGATTACAGTATTTTAAAAACATGTTCTTAATAGGAAGGGAGTTTCTGAATATCTCCATGGCAGACCACTGAGATAGATTGTATGTCTGTTTTGTATGTGCTGCTGTGATCAATTCTATTCTACTAATTGGCAAATCTTCTAGGCAGTGAGGCATTTTTCCTGTTTTCCTGGAAGGATTTTTTTGTTCCAGTAAAACTGAATTTTCACAAAGACTATTTAAACTTTTGAAAAGTAGTGTATTCCCCATCTGAAAATGATTCCATCAGAAAATTCCTAGCTTACTTCTAATCTACACAACCAGCCGGAGCAATTATCTCTGTGGGATAATGCTAAAGCAGAGCTATTAAATAACCTTGGCATCAAGGTTATAGCAATTCAATGGCCATGCTAGACAAAGAAAGCCGCAGGGTATTCCCTCCTGCAAAGACCCTGCCTCAATTTCCCTTTCCGAGTGTCAACTTAAGTTCATCAGCTTGCTTTTTTTTGGGGAGGGGGGAGAGGGGCAGGGGCATGGGGGAAGCAGCGGGGCCTCTATTGATCTCTTAACTGATGCTGATATTAGGTTTCCAGTCCTGACTTCCTTGATTTGGACTCTCCTCCTCCTTTTCCCCTTCAACTGCAATCAGCAAGCTTTTCTCCTAGCTTGGGGAGTCTGTATTAGCCCAATCTTCCTTCAGATACATGGTTAACTTTGCTCATCTAATCACTCTCAGTTCTGAGGCTGATAACACAGACATATTTTTGTCCCAGATGAGAGAAGGAGAAACCTTCATAGAATCATAGAATCATAGAATGTTTTGGGTTGGAAGGGACCTCTAGAGGTCATCTAGTCCAACCCCCCTGCAGTGAGCAGGGACACCGCTAACTAGATCAGGCTGCTCAGAGCCCCTTCCAAC
>NW_009258754.1:5928025-5939379 GCF_000687185.1 Egretta garzetta
GCCATGTTTTCAGCCATCAGTCCCCCCAAGTGCCTCTTGGCAGGGCTGCTCTCGATCCTTTCTTCCCCCAGGCTGTATTGATACCAGAGGTTATCCCGATCCAGGTGCAGAACCTCACACTTGGCCTTGTTGAACTTCATGAGGTTCACACGGGCCCACCTTTCCAGCATGTCCAGGTCTCTTTGGATGACATCCCATCCTTCTGGTGTGTCAACCGCACCACTCAGCTTGCTGCCATCTGCAAACTTGCTGAGGGTACACTCGATCACGCTGTCTAGGTCATTGATGAATTTATTAAACAGCACCGGTCCCAGTCCGGACCCCTGAGGGACACCACTCGTTACCGGTCTCCATCCAGACATTGAGCTGTTGACCACTACCCTCTGGACGCAACCATCCAGCCAGTTCCTTATCCACCGAACAGTCCACCCATAAAATCCATAGCTCTCCAATTTAGAGAGAAGGATGTTGTGGGGGACCGTGTCAAAGGCTTTGCAGAAGTCCAGATAGATGACGTCTGTTGGTTCTCCCTTGTCCACTGATGCTGTCACTCCATCATAGAAAGCCACTAGGTTCGTCAGGCAGGACTTGCCCTTGGTGAAGCCATGCTGGCTTTCTCAAATTACCTCTCTAGCCTCCATGTGCCTTAGCATAGCTTCTAGGAGGATCTGTTCCATGATCTTCCCAGGCACAGAGGTGAGGCTGACAGGTCGGTAGTTCCCAGGGTCTTCCTTTCTACCCTTTCTGAAAAGGGGCACAATGTTTCCCTTTCTCCAGTCACTGGGGACTTCACCTGACTGTCATGACTTTTCAAATATCATGGAGAGTGGCTTGGCGACTAAATCAGCCAATTCCCTCAGGACTCTGGGATGCATCTCTTCAGGTCTCATGGACTTATGTGTGTTCAGGTTCCTCAGCTGGTCACGAACCTGTTCTTCTCTTACAGCAGGAGGGTTTTACGCTCCCAGTCCCCCTCATGCCATCCATCAACTCAGGGGGGTGAGGACAGAGGTTGCCAGTGAAGACTGAGGCAAAAAAAGTTCTTGAGTACCTCAGCCTTCTCCTCATCTGCTGTTACCAGTTTGCTGGTCTCGCTCATCAGTGGAGGTATGCTTTCTTTAACCTTCCTTTTCCGGCTGATATACCTTTAGAAACCCTTCTTATTATTCTTTGCATCCCTTGCCAAGTTTAGTTCCAGCTTCACCTTGGCCATCCTGACTCCATCCTTACACAACCGGGCAGCGTCCCTATACTCCTCTCAGGATGCCTGTCCCTGCTTCCACTGCCTGTGTAGTTCCCTCTTCCTCCTTAGTTTGACCCGCATCTCTCGTCTCAGCCATGCTGGTCTCTTCCCTTCTTTGCCCAATTTCTTACACCTGGGGATCGAGAGCTCTTGCGCTCTGTGGAACACATCCTTAAAGGTCTGCCAGCTCTGTTCTGTTCCCCTGTGCCTGAGGACCGTTTCCTAGGGAGTCCTTCTGACTATCTCCTTGAAGAGCTTGAAGTTTGTTTTCCTAAAATTTAAGGTCCTGACTACACACTTTGTTATTCCCATTTCCCTCAGGAGCATGACCTTACAATGCTATACGACAAGGTTCTTCATCCCAGGTCCTTAAGGGACCAATGGCCCTACATTCTAACTTGCCTCTGACATTAATAGCTCCCAAGACACTCTTCTCTCTAGCAAAGGCTACATCAAATATTTTTAAACAGATTTCCTTAGGCACATGAGCAACTGATCTTGCAAAACATCCCTTCTGGCCTTAAAGGGCCAGTGTTCTGCTGCAGTGAACAAAAGATTAGAGCATGTTCCCTAGATAACCTCTAGAAAACTGTATCACACAAAAAGAAAAATAACTGAAAAACTCAAAGCATGTACAACACGGCTCAGAAATTCAACTGATAAAAGAAGTCACACCAGAAACAAGAAAAACCTTCCAATGTGCTTGTAGGAGGAAGGAGCTGAGAGTCAGGACATCACTGAGACTATCCCACAGTTTTAATTTGCAGGAACAGCTGAGGTGTCTTGAAAACTGCATCAGAAAAGGGGAGCTGCTAGAAGGAACTGGTTAATTAAATAATGCCAGTAAAGGCTGAGCTGATATTCACCCATAAATTCTAGGAAATCTGCAGATGAAGTGACTGAGCTGCCTAGGAAATATTACAAAGTCATACATTCTATCAGAGAACTGGACTTAGCAGTGAGAATAGCGACCTCGGAAATTACATGCTGCAGAGCCCTTCTGGACTGCCAGGATCCGAAAAGCCACCTACCAGATCTACTGCCCTGCTGCAACTCTTTCCTGTTCCACCGAGCGGTACTGCTGCTCTGCTGTGCCACCTTCTGCTCACCGGCTGACAACACACTGCTTCATCCGATGAATTAACTGCACAAGTAATACAATCAATAAAGTCCTCCTGGCTTAAGCTTTCTGAGACCATAATAATGTACACGGCGGTCTATGCCAGGTGACACAGCTATAAATAGGACACATAAATACTGGAATGCTGTACTATCAGAATCCTTTCTGTATTGTAAGGCCAAGATGCTCACAGATGTTTTCAGATTTTTCAGTGATTACAGGCAGAGTTTTGAGTTCATAGCAATTCAGATCATCAGGTAAGATCTCATTGCTCACAACTGGACATGTGGAAACTTCTCACAATTGCTACCAGAGCTACTGTTTTGTTTCCTGTCCTTGCCCTCTGGGCTGCCAAGAAGCATGTCCCAGGGCCCAGAGCAGGGGACACACATTAAGAAATTCCCTATCCTGTTATCAACTCTGATGCTGACATGTAGCATTTTAAATAAGCAATTCCACACCCTGAGTCTTTTGCTTACCTCACTGTAAAATGGATATGACATTTATTTCACTGGGGTGACAGGGCTGTGGTGTGATTTTTCACAGCAGATGGGACTTCAGAGATCTGCAAACTACATTACTTTACAAGCTGACAGAAACACCTCTCTGAAGACAGGACACACACTGGGAGCTTAGCAGAGCACATCCAACAGAAGGAAGTCACAGCAATCCAAACAGCTCAAGAAGGCCTTTGCACTTAGTAGCTTTTCATATAATTTTTCCAGGCACATGCTAAACCTCTTTGCTTTTTCAGGGACCGGCAACATTCAGGTTACGTGGGGATTTTCAGGTGCCAAAACTCTCTCATTTTTGGCAAGCATCCTGAATGACTTAGGGCACAGCAAAGAAACTGTGCTTGTTAGCAAAAAATCTTAGGAATGACACAACTTGGGAGTCTACCTGATAAATTCCTCACCGCAGTCAACATGGCCTCATCAATCCTGGCATACAAAGCCCAACCACAGAAATATATCTATTATATAAAAATATTGCAGCAAGGACCCTGCTGTCTGAGGCTGCTGTAGCAGAGACACACAGAAGTAACATGCCCAGGCCTGGAAGCCGGAGATCAGCCACCAGGTGTCAGAGCCCCACTGGCAGTCCTGCCACTTCACCTGCGTTTGGGATTCCCGCATCACTGCGTGGGGAACCGGACACTCTCTGGCAGCTTCCAGGCTGTACTGCACAGTGCGAGAGGCGAAATTTGTTCGTTGGTCACTTTTAACCCGTGGAAAAACAGCCTCCAGATCAAGGAAAATAAATGGTAGCAAGCTTATGAATATCACAAATTCCTGTGCTGGCCTGCCAAATACCACTGCTGTATTTTGTTTGGGATTCTCAAAGCATTAGGTCTCCTCCCTGCTTGGGAAGCATGCCTGGGTCAGGGGAGCAGGCAGGAAGGCAGCTATTCCCAGCCACTTTGAACGTGGGTACAAACTGGGAAGCTATTTCTGCTATTGCCTACAGAAGCCAACAGACAGGTTGTGTACAGGAGACCCTAATTATGAGTTTCTAGTAAGAATAACCACTGAAGTAGTGAAGGAGCATAGAGGTGTCTTCCTTTTATATAAACTGAAATGTAAATAAAGATAATATGGGGGCAATAACTGTTTTTTACTTAAGAGCTTGCATTGAGAACATGTTAAGAGTGAGCTCCTGCTGATATAGAGGTGACTTTGGTGAACATGTCCCCTCACAGGAATACCCGGCCCTGTTCATCAGGCAGGCTGCCCTCCTCTGCCTGCCCCATCACATTTCTGTTGCTTCCTCCTCACAGCAGGCAGAGGTTAGCAGCTGGCACAAGGGAATTGAGAGCGCAGCAATAGCCATACTCTGCATTACATCTACAAGAGCTCATAAGTCTCAATACACCAGAGAGGTCCATCCCAGCTGATTTGCTATTAGTTTTCAGGAGTACCTAAGGCAGGTCCTTAGCAAGAACTGTCTGGGGGAAGAGTAGGCATATTCTTTCCTCTATTGCCTCATTCAACATCTAATCCTGGACTTCTTCAAATCAGTGCCTTCCAACCCACAAGGCAAGTCGCTTAGATAAGCTCTGGAAAAGGACTCTGCCAGGCCTGGAAGAGGACACATGAATGACACCAGAGAGAAATAGATAGATCCATCCAAATCTATTTGCTCAGTTTTAGTGTTACTGCTGCCTGAGCCAACAGCAGAGACAGAGATGTCATGGGAAGGGAACAGGAGAGCATCAAAGAAAGGGAAAGCTGAGAGGTCTGGGCTGGGTGGGGGGGCAATGCGAAAACTGCAGTTGGTGGCAGAATACTAAAGGCAAACAGAACTGATCACAGCTCTCCATCTTCAGTTCCTCAAGGTGATGTTCCTCTGCAAAACAGCTGGGAAACCACTGAGCAGCATCACTGGGAAGAATCATGAAAAAAATATAACCACATTATAGGAGTGGTGAGGGGTCTGGGGAGTGCTTTACATACTTCAATAATTCAGAAGCCTAATGACAAAACTCCTGCTAAAAAGACACTTGCAGATAGATGCAGATGGCACACGGTACAAAGTTGACAAGTTTCACCAGCATGGAAGGCGTATTTCCTGTTCCACAAAGAGCCACCGCATGTAGCTTTGAAGTGCACAGGGCCTTGTGACTTGAAATTTGAGAACAGGACAAAATGAGAGTGAGAGCTGGACTTGATGATCTTAAAGGTCTTTCCAACCTAAACGATTCTATGATTCTATGATCTGGCTGAGGAAGGGGGGGGACTCCTTTAATTTCTAGTGCCACAACTCAAGGCAATGACACAGCATTTGCACCCTCTGCCCTGTAAGAGTATTCTCAATGTGTGTTATGGCAGTAGATACCCTGACGCCCATTAAGTTACAGATTTAGTGGAGTTCCAGGAAGAGATGGATTTTGATGCAGTATTCCCTCACTGAAACAGTTATTTACTTTGAATCAACAAAACAGGAAATTCTTACATCATTGCTAATCTGGCCCTGGTTTCACTCTGGTGGTAGCCAGTTTCTATTTCTGGTTTTATTTATTTTCCTTTGTTCACTCTTTCAACAATATATTGTTAAATAAAAACCTGAAATAAATATGTGAACACTTAAAATGTTTTTGCTTATATTGCAGGTGCAACACTGAAGAATCCACTTGTAGATATGGATGCTGCCCCCCATGTGTAATATAGCATGACATAGTTATATCGATGTCAGAATCGACATGGATTTCTCTCTAGAGATCCCACTAGAGATGTTGCAGGACAAAATCATGCTAGTCTATCTAACTGATTAATATAGTTAGGAATTCCTGACAACCACACACCCCTTAAGCCATGTTTGCAGATGGGTGGTAACTAAGATGCTTTTAAAAAAAAAAAACAAACCCAAACCTTCAGTAGGATTTTGAAAAAAGTCATGCCATGACAAGAAGGTTTAAGAAAACAAGATGGCATATTTCTGTCACATTGTGCCACACAACTACTGAAAATACCACTATATTTTTAAAACACAGGTATGAGGATTCACTTGGGCAGTTGTTATGAAAAGGTAAAATTGTTTTTTGTTGTACTAATTTTTCTTGAATTTTACAGAAATGCTTTATATATTTTATGGCAACTATTTAACCATCTTAAAGCAACAAGGTTCTAGACTGCAGATTACATTAGTATTGCAAGATTTACTGCCAGGGGAAAGGTATTTTGTAAACATACAAATAAAAATATCAGAAAGCGTAATATAGTATGCCTTATATTGTCCAAAGGCATGTATTTATCATGTAGCAGAAATGGTGAATAGGATGAAGAGGTATACTTGAAAATTGCCATCAAAAAAATAACTTCTTTGATTCTGTTGTAAAGGAGAGAAAACATGGCGTTTATATCCATGATAACGGCTGTAGTTAATCTTACACAAAGTCTTCTTTTCCAATTTAAAAACCAGTCTCAAAGTACTAGGTAGGATACATTGTTAAACCAGTTTTCATTTTTTTGTGGCGTCCCTGGAGTCAGTTTAACAGAACAGTCATGCCCCGGTTCGAATCTGGTCTTGGCTATCTTATACTCTGAGAATAAATTCACAAAAACAACTGTGCTTTGTAGATGGAACCGATGATCAGATGGTCCCATCTGGCCATGGTATGTTTGAAGAGATCTTAACAACCTCCTCATCTAGTATCCTGCATCAGACAGTATCTTTGCTCTGAGATTTTCTGTCTTGGGGAAAACTGGGAGAAGGACCTACGAGGCTGTGGACTGAAGCAAGGGAAAAATAATTCCTTCCTGACTCAACAGTGAGCTCACACCTTGGTACAGAAGAAGGAAACCTTATTCCTAAAATTCACTGAAGTGGCGAGGAATTAATCTCATTTAGCTTTATTCATCAAGGTAATTGTCCATACTTTGTCTATAGTAAACAGAAGATTACAAATAACTACAGAGGTTGATGAAAGACTCTCTGGAAATAACCCGCTCTCTCTATTGACAATATAAGGTTCCTAGACAAATACCTTTGATTAGATGCCTGAATGTTGATGTCTAAAGTTAAGATGATTTCTACCTTAAATCATTTATAACTGCAAGAATATATAACCACAGTATTTAAATGATGTCTGCATTTTGAATAATCTGCATTTTAAAAGAGCATAATGCATCAAGACTATGATGCTATAAGATGAAATCACTTCCCCTAGATATGGTATGCACTTTCTCAGCATTACTCTATGATTACTAAGAAGAGAGAGGTTCTCCCTCCAACACTCCGAGACTCACAATACAAGTCAACTTTCAGAATGCAGTCAGTTTACCACAAGTAGGTCCTTAAAAGATAGATTATAAGTGCCCAAGGCCCTCTTCCGTGGCATAAAACCATGTATCTGAAGACTGCTAAGAATTTGCCATTATAAAAGCCTGAATTGCCAAGCAGTTCATCATATAGGCATTCTTTCCTGAAACACTAAATGACACAGAAGATTTGGGTTAATCAAACAATAATAAACACAGGGCATAACATTCTAGCAACAGACAGAGTCTGTACAAAATCTAGTTGTTCCTCACACAAGCGATCCCTTTCTTTTTGTAATTACTACACCAGCCTCCTTCATTACCTTCACTCACCAACAGTCTCTTGTAGCAGTGCACAGAGCCTTGAGGGAGCAGAGAGGCAGAATTTCTCAACCTTGTAGCATACTGCACATCTCTTCCCTGGATTTCAGGATGAGTAACCAACATCATGGAGGAAAAGAAAGGCAACAGAAGGAGAAAAGTCACTTTGCTGCCACATAGCAAAGGAAACAGTATTTCAAAGGAGACTATTATTTCTCCCGCCTCACAGGCACAGAACAACAAATGACTTGACTAACATTATTTATCTCCCAAACTGGTGTCTTCTTTCTCTCGCTGCTGCTCTTCTCCCTGTATGTCCTACTCATCTGTGAGAGTAACCCAGTCCCTGCTGCTGCTTACATTAAAAGTATCCAGATCTGCTCTCTTGTGGTCTCTGCCCTTCATGCAGAGAGCAGCAACAGCTTGCCTCTGTAGGACTACTTCTGCTCTCCTCACTGACTTTAAAGCTGGGCTGTAGCACTGTCAGTGCCTACACAGTGCTTCCCTTGTGATTCAAACCACAGGGAATGAGTGCAGACAGGGAAGATGGGCTGTTACTCTTTTGATGCAGGCCCCGCATTGACACACATAGACAGCAGTTTCACATGCACACCCTTCTGTTGGGGGCAGCAGGGAGGCATGCAGATTTATGAGCCACGTGCAGCCATTGAGTTTATGGACACATCTTGTTCTAGCAATAAGTGTATTGCACTCTGAGATTCAAAGGTCCTGGGTTCAATTCGTGCTGCCAAAAGAATAATTGTAGATCTGCATTACACACCATGGAAAAAATGCCTGTGGGTAGTCTATTCTATAGTTTTCCCCATGGAGTTGCGTGACTGCTAGTGCAATGTTAGGGGAAGCTCTATGTTAGGGGAAGCTCAAAAATCTTCAGGGCTTAACCATTCTCCATTTACAGAACTAAGAGAAAACCTACCTCCTCAAGATCATATTGAATAAGGTGTTTACCAAGATTGGCTATAAACTAGTTTGGAGGAAAATCTTTACATTAAACTTGTTATATCACATGACCAATGTCTCCTTAGGAAATGAAGACATGCTGGTGAAATGAATCCATACACGTGAATATTCAATTTCTCATGCAGTGTGTAGCTGTGAGAATCAGTTCCTTCAGCCTGCTTTCAGCCTAACATACTGTCATCCCCTTCTGGTGTCAGATGGCTTTTTAACTTTTAAATGGATAATACAGAAAATTAAGATGGATTATGAAAAAGTTTGCATGGACTTTTGTGGCTACAATATTTCAGATCAGCTTATATGAAACTGCCCATCTATTTCATGTCCTATTTTACAAGAATGGAAGCAGTGACCAGTTGTTCCCACACCTAAGATCAGAGTAATAATTAAAAGAACAATACCTTTGTGCTAAAGACAACCTCCAAAGAAGAAAAAAGATTTTTTTTTTTCCTTCTCATGGTTCACTAAAACATAGAAAATGTTCTGGAAAAAATGTTTTTTAAAATCTATATTGTGCTAAAGACACCGATCCTTGACATTCCTTCTTTTAATGCAGATTTCTCTAGAGTTTCAAAGGTGTTTTGGGAACTCCCAGAACATAAACCAGGTACCTGATTACCCTTAATAAAACCTCACTTACTGCTTTGAATGGAGAGAGCACTCACCACTTTACAGAACTGGAGCATAAATAATCTCATACTAGTAAAAATGTCTGGAAAAAATGTAGGAATAAATATCAGACCCACATGAACTGTCAGGTAAGTATTCCTTCCAAGAGCAAAGTATTAAAATGGCATTCAGGTATTCCAGTCAAATACAAGTGATGTGAACTTAGCAACAAGTCCTAGAGTAATATTTTGCTTCACTTACAATATTTCATGGTTCTAAGTAAGTTGGAGTGTTTGGTGGCAAGATATTGTAAACACTTATGCTTTGCAGTAAATGCACAGGATGCACAATAAAGTTGCAGGTAAATGGAGGGATATTTAAGAGAGAACAATGTTACATATTCTGGCTTCTACTTAATGAAAAGGATACAGACCAGTGGTCCTCTTGGATGGACAATGTACGTGCATAGTACATATACATGCATAATAAGTGTATATATGCACCTAAAAAGAGGGTTTGTGCAAACTTGTTAGGTTCAAGAATAGGTAAGAAAACTGAAGCAGGTACTGTTTAAAAACCTGAGTAGCAGATTAATAAAATTTTCAGTACATATATGATTTATTATGTAACTAAGATACATGCATTTATATGCTGTTTAACATATTTTGTTAACTATTTTTCATATGTCATATCTGATATACATATGCTTTATGTATTATATTTTAGTTACCATATCCTACATTACATATTAAAGTCACTTGGATTCTATGTTGTTTGGTCTCTAATCAACATCACTTTATTGTTTTACATGACATTAATGAATCACTATTTCCCAGCACTGCAAATTCATTATTCAGCAAGAAAGCCCCTACTGCTTATGAAGAATTTATTTATTTATTTTAAACCCCCAGCCTACATTTGTGGCCTAAAGAGGCAAAATTCACAATTTCTCTAATTCTTCTCTGTGCAGGAGAACCTGGTTTATCAGTCAATCAGCACTGGGAGAATCAGAATACTGACATCAAAATACTACCTACCATAATCTTATCCTGAGGAAGTTAGTAGATTATCAAGTGTATGTCATTTGGAAAGTGGATTAGTTTCTAAACATAGGCACTTACTGCTTCAAGAAGTGCCATGTTTAAGAAGAGAAGTTCTGGCCTCTCTGAGGAATTAGTCCTGATCTAAGTATTTAACAAAAGCTCATCCCTACCTCTTACAACATGCTTTATGAATTAGCTGGTCAACTCCTTGAAGAAAGTACTAATTTCCAGGCACATCTGAAAGTGTCCCATCCTCATAAGTCTTAAATGTCTGAAGAGGTAAAGAAAATAAACTAAGAGTTAAATCTGGCATAAGAGAGCACAGACTAGTTTGAAGCTTAACTGTAACTACGTATATATGCACATTATATTTGTCTTGTCTTTCTAACTGTGGGAAAGTATTTAAGCAAAAGGATATTAATAAATACTCCAAAACTTCAGCAAGATAAAGATCCATCATTTTTTAAGTTGAAAAAATGCACTTCTCAACTTAGTTTTCTATAGCCATGTTTTAAATATATCTATAGAGCTCTCATAGGTTTATAAACAGTTTAAGACAATGTAATAAGAGCTAGCAGAAATGTTCCTTCAATTGTTACCACAAAGAGACTATTTAAAAGAAAATTTTTACACTACTATAAAGCTATTGTTAATCCATATGCTACCACAGTTCCGGATTCACTTACATCCAATTCAAGTGCCACCCGAACTTCTATAGCATTACAGTATATTTTCTAACCTGAGAACTCCAAACTGACTCTGTGCAGTGCTGATCACCACAGCATTTCCACTTACAAGTCAATGAGTACTCAGGATGCTAAGCAGGTCCCTGAATAGTAAGTTTAGCCTTATATTGAGTATTTAAATGGATTCGGTCATAAGCATCTGTCACTCAATTACAAGGGCTTTTTAAAGCAACAATTTGCTTAATGTTAATATAATTGTATCCATGCATTAAGGCTCTTAAGAAGAAAATTGCAGAAAGGGAGGGAAGAAGGCCAATCTTTCCATGATGCAACACCAATATGCTGAGAGCTGGTACAACCTGAAATGCAATAGTAATCACTCAAATGGAAGAAAGTACTAAACAACACATTCCTATCAGTGGGCCTTTAGCAGGAGCTGAGAACTCTCATCACCTTTTAAAATGAGGAAGGTAATGACAGGCACGGTAACACAAACAAGAGGTCCAGAGCGGCTGCGGCCGCCCGCCCGCCCTCGCCCCCCGCGAAGTCCCCAAAAGCCGGGACAGCGAGGCGACCTGCTGTGGGGAATTTACCCTG
>NW_009258754.1:5939554-5969066 GCF_000687185.1 Egretta garzetta
GAGGTGGCGTTGGAGGGAGAGGACTGGGTTCTTCCCTGGCCGTCAGCAGGGGAGCGTGGTTCTCTTCACAGACCCCTCTGGAGGTTGCACAGCGACCCACTGGGAATGTGGCGGGCGATTGTTCTGGAAAGCCCCGTGAGGGACACAGCGCTGGGCTGGGGGTAAGACTCCCTGGGTGCTGGTGGCATCTGTGGGGGCACGTTTTTTTCAGAGAGCCCTGGGGACCTGCCAGCAAACTTCAGCACCCTGCTCCAGTGTGCCCAGGGCTGGAGGTGCAGCTTGGGCTGGAGCAGCCTGGAAGGCCTGAGGTAAAACGGGGTGAGGCTGTCGGGCAGAGCCTCAGCAACATGTGTGAAAACCCACTCGCATTTCCCCTCTCTCCTGGTGTATGTAGAAAAGTTTTCAAGGCTATCTGAAACAGAACAAAACACGTATTTACTGCCACTCCTCCTCATCAAATCCCAGGGCACTTCTAATAAGCCAGGAGCAAGGATGAATGCTCGAGCAGGTGGCCAGAGGTCTCCCAAAGAAGAGTAATGCCTGTGCAGGGTGTTTACATCCTGCTATGAACCAGAATAGTCTCTTTCATGCCAAACCACAAGCTGCTGGTTGAAACCTGAGCTGAACTTCCTTGATCAGGGGAGCCTGGTTAACTTTCAGCACAGCCAGTTTTCATTTTCACACCTCTCCAAACTTGCTGGGACAAGAACCAGATGCACAAGAATACATTGACCTCCTGTTCTTGGGACATTGCTGACCCAGTCCCAAGCAGCGTGTATCAGAAAGTACACCAAAAAAAGGCTGCTTTCTTTCAAAAGATACCCTCTTCTGTTTTGTTTTTTTTTTTTAGGCTCATGTGGTCTGTGTGGTTCACATAAATGCTACATTTTTTGCGATCTACATTTAGCTAAACCAAAGTTCTGAATCCTTTCACATATAGACCTTCATGTGAGAAAGCTTTGTATTTTTCATGTGATCCAGTTGCTTGCCTTAATATGAGGCAAAATGCTGCTTCAGTACATACAAAGGCAGTGTATTCCCGAGAATGTACTGGGTAGAGATGTGCCCATCCTGGCTTCTCTGACTGATATCAGTGATGTATCTGCATGCATGGTCGCTACCAGGTTGATTTCAAAGCTCCTCAGTGTTTTTTGTACAGCCTAAGCTGAAGTCCATAGCTTTACTGCTATTGGCACGCAAGTTAGTTAACTAGCAGTAGCTTGGGTGCATTTACCTGTGCTGTAGTCACACCTTCAGTTTCAGTGCAGACATCTGTCTGCTGTTTATATCCCAGTGGAGGTTTTAATGGATGGCTCTCCAGCAATGACTAACTCTTGCAAGAAATGGTTCTAAAAATTGCAGCGCATTTGCGAGTAAGTAGGAAGTGTTACAAAGCACAGAGTAGTATGCTTGGAAATAGTCCGGCCAGATGGAAATAGTCCATCAAATACCACAAGAAACCCAGTTGCTTCCAGTGCATCCATTGATCGCTGTGCAGATCAGGGAGGCTTTTCTGTCGTCTTAGATGCGGAATAAATCTCTAAGCACTAATGCAGGATTGCCACCAGGTTCAAGTCAATCAGAAGTATCACGTGTCCTGGCTTATTTGTGGGGATTGCTCAGGCAGTTGAAGAATTCTCCTCAGGACCCTGTAGCACCTTTCAGGATTTCTGGTCACCAAGATGCTATTGGTAGGGCTAGAAGCACTGGAGTTTTGAGCAAGACAATTGCAACAAAGCAAAAGTGTGATCTTTTAGCAAAAGGCAGTGAGACGGGCAGGGAGCACAGCAGCTTTTCACTGGGTTAGCTCCATCCTGTTTTCTTAAGGCATGTTAAATTTCTTTAATGAAAGGAGAGAGGGACTAGGGCAAGACTGGAGGATGGCAGGTCCTAGAATCTCAAGAGAGTCATGAGATAGGACTCCCTAGCTGCAGAAATACTGAAAGGAGTATGAAGGACCAGTGCTCTTTACTCGTGATAAAATTCGTGTGTCCAAACAACATTATCTGTCTTAATGCCTTGCTATCCATAGTCAAGCAATTTATGAGGAGCCAGGGCTCTCATTTTAAACAGATTTCTAGCCATCACGGCCCTGGAGGAAATCTTGGGAGCAAACATAAAATGCTCTGAAATACAGATTCAAGAAACTCCCTTCTGGCGGTGGGAGGGAAAGCATTACCCTCACAATTCTAAAACGCGAGTTGTGGTTGCTGGGTCCTTGGGGCTGGTCACTGCTGTGACGAGGAAAGGGCAGTACTCCAGCAGTTAGTAAAGAGCTGAATTCTCCATCAGGAAGAGGCAGGTTCATGTTCTGTTTCAGGTCCTAGGCTGTCTCATCCTGTAAGGATTTATTCCAGTCTTTCCCCTGAAACTGTACCATAACAATGAAAGCAAAAGGTTCTTCCAGTTAAAAAAAAAAATGCAAACAAGTAGAAAAATCCCCATTGTGCTAATGATAGAATAACTTGCAGTGAGAGGTGGCATGATTTAAATAGGGTTTTTTTGCAAACATTCTAGGTACCGTTAATATTAGTGCCAGATTAAAAGTGTCTGATTGCTACTGTTGTTGCTGGAGATAAGTCTGATAAAAATAATCACTCATGGTAGGACTGAGATGGACTATATCCCATTTGAAGATTTTATTTATATAGATACTGAACAGTTTATAGGAGTTTAAAATGCTCTTTATTGCCATTTCAGTGGGCCTTTCGACTGCACATTAGAGCCTGGGACTATCAATTACTCATCTAAAACCTGCTTGTATCAGCTACATACATATGGTAAGTAGTGTAAATATATAGACAGTATATACATATAAAGTCAAATTGTACTCTATATGCAACTAGATATTTACTATAAACCATTCTGAACTGGAGCTTTAATATGATACACAACCACAAGATACCCATTTAAGCTATCTGGGCCCTCTGGGGGAACATCAGGGTTGTCTTTTGGGTGAAGTCAAGGTTAACTGTATTCCCAGGGCTTTAAGATTTAATTAAGTAAAATTGCTGGAGCCTTTGAAGGTGAAAAGTGTGGTGTCAGTGCTGAGTATTCTTTTCCACACTTCATAAAGGTATCACTGTAGAATCTGTCAAGCAAAGTGTAAGATTTAAACAACCAAATTCACTTGTTGTGATGTCAGTTTATCTCATCACCTAACTTAAGAAGTCATACCAGTACTGTTACCAGTTTGTCCTTCACAACTGGAACAGCTTCTCAACTGCATTACATTATGTCACCTGGTGTCTGCAAATCCTGTTTGTTACCTCACATTTCAATTCATTAGCTCTTAGCAGCTTGCTCTTCAAAAATACCATTCCTCTGAAATTTCTCGGCTTCCTCTATACAGCCTCTAGTTACTTTTTAATATGGAATTGTGACAATTTCGATGTCCAATGTGTTGATCTTTTAAATACCTCAGACTGTAGCTGCTGAATGCTACAGTAATACTGAATGTATTAACAGGTCAGGGATAGATTGCCCAAGAACGGCAGCAAAAACACTGGCTTGAAGATTATCAAAGTTATATTCTGAGTGCACTTTGCGGAAAGACTTCTTACAACATGCTCAGAAACACATGGGAAAATGAGGTGGAGGTGAGGATAATAGAAGTAAAAAACTGTGGAGTGGTTTGGGCAGGATTTTGTTGGGTTTTGGAGGGAGGGGGTTTGTTGTTTTTAAATCTTGGTATGGGGAAGCATAGTCCTATCTAGAACTCTTGTAAGCAGCTGTTCTTCAAGCTGGGCAGAATTGAGCAGGGAACTGGGTATGACCTGCCAGGAGCTTACACGCACTCCTCTGGAACATAACACCATCCTTCTGCTATGAGTAATTTTTAATTTAAAATAGCAAAACAAAAACCCTGGACCCATTCTTCTACAGTACCCTGTGTGCTGAAGAAGCTGGGGGCAGGGGGCTGCACAGTAATTGTGTCTGGCAAGAAAAGCTGTCTCCATATAAATCAAAAGTCCAACACAAAACAAAAATTGGACTTGTGACTACAGGCTATGGAGGGAAAATTACCTATCACAATGGGGCACTAAAATTAGTTCTTCATAATTGCATTGATTGCTCATCAGGTTATAAGAAAAAGTTACTATTTGGGAAATTTGTGTTATCTTAAGCCCTTTTAGATACTAGACTTTATGAAGACAAACAAAACCAGTATCTGGGCACTACATGCAGACTGCTTTTTAATTCACCTTCTGCAAGTCATTCTGATTTTGTTTCACGTTGGAAATTCCTGAAAAAGGGTTGTAGGTAAAAGAGCTGGCCTGCTCAGGGATAGAAAGTGGGACTAGAGAAGTGGTATTATCACTGTTTGATGCAACAGGACTTTATTATGAGTAAAGGGATTTTATACTTTTAAAGGCATCATGAAAATTTGGAAGGAATGCAGGACTTACTTACAACTATTTAAAGGCTTTAGGTAGCTTTCAGTTTGTAGTGTGCGTATTCGAGAGAGAACTCTAGTGCTCTAAGGTTGCTTTTTAAATTCCAAAATAGGCGTTCCTACAACTTAGTCATAAAAGCTCTCTCCCTGGAAGAAGACATCTAATCAGATATGAGAGAACACAGAAATGCACCTTTACCTGCACAAAGATTTTAAAGATGAAGATTAAATGTGTACAGTATGATAGTGCAGGGCTAGATTCTTTTGATGTAAATCCCAAGGCATCCACTTAACACTTATCTGGACAAGCTGAAAATGACCATGTTAACTACAGCAAAGGCTAAGAACTCCAGATCAAGGAGCTTTAAGGCTCGGTCCAAGTCTATAAAACTTATTTTCCTAAAATTGCTGAAACCTGCTATCATGGCTTCTGCTCAGGATAGAAATGCTGGGAATGTTGTCTATCTGAAGGGTGTGAGTGGAACTTATTTTAACTACATTTCATTTGTAGTTACCAGGGCCAGAAAATAGCTTGGGCAGACTTGTCTTTGTTGGTTCATATGTCATTACTCACGTCATAAATGGCAAGGATTAGAGAAGAAATATTAGGGATAAAAATATCTCATGTAGAAACTACTTAGTGGTCAAAGAATTGGGAGGCAACAGAAAGATGAAAATAATATGACTTTGCCAGTACGTGACAATGTCATGTCCTCCTGGGAACAGACTAAGAGAAAGTACTTTAGTAATATATGTATATATTAGTATATAATAGTTTTCATCTGCATCCACTCTTGTAATTTTAAGCTCGGATGACAGCATTCTGCAAGTTTATAAGCTACCTCAATTATTTGCTCCTTGACATTTCTTTGGTTTGACTTCCCCTTCCCTGTCATTTTCTGTGACAAGTGTTCTTTAACTGTGTTTAAAATTGGCAGCAATGGTGATACAGGCTTTTGGCATGGCCGCAATTACTTTCAAACAAAGACAGTAGGCTACTCACCTCTAGGGACAAGAGAGCAGGCAAGAGCTGTGAAGCTTTCCTCCAGGTGTACTAGTTTGCTATCGTGCTCAGGAGCAAGGGGTGCTAGCTTGCCCCTCTGCAGAGGATACTACCACATGAAGGCTATGGTACCTGCTGCTGACATTTGAAGCTCCATAAGTGGTACCCTAATCACCTGCAGGTTGGGAAAGGTACGGACTGCTGCTGAGGATTGCTCAAAAGTTGTGTTATATGAGAGTAAGCATCATGTGGGAACTGCAGGCACGTATTGTTGGCAGCAAAGGGATAGGACTAGGAGGAGAGAATGCTGGGATGCTATCCAGCTCCTCTGCAATTGCTAGAGCCAGCTTGCCTTCAACATCTGTACTCAGGATTGCCTGCAGGAATAGAAACGATGTTCTGCGTTATTACAGCAAGCTATCACAGGAAGGTTTGGCTCTGTAATTATTGTATTTTCTCTTTCTCAAATTTGTGTGAACATGAAAAGAGAGGGAAGTAGTGGCAGCTGTACCCATCAGAGGAACCAGGTGAGCCCGACACCTTGCAAAATATATCAGACAAAAGAAATATGTTAGGTTTTTTTGCTTTCATCTGCCATTTCTTATGGACAGACTGTATACGGGTGTGTAGCAGCTTTGTTTTCATCTTTTATATTCTGAAATACCCATTCTAAAAACACAATATATAACTCACGGGTACTCCTGTGAAAATCACTGAGATTAGGTCAAGGTGGTATTTAATATGTCTAAATATCGTAAAATTGGATGTTAAGCATTTAATTGATAGCTACCATGCCTGATGCTTAAGAGTGTTTCATGGCAGTGGAATCTTTGGGTATTAGATACTCTGTATGTTATAAAGGGCAATGTTTCAAGGTATCGGCGTTCTTGATTAGTTTTTCAGCAAACCACAGTGATCTCTTCCTTTACTTGAATATCCCCCCTATTGGGGACTATAGTTGGAAAGAAACATAACCTTCTGCATGAAGTTACCAGTAAAGTTAATCCTATTGATTAAAACTATGTATTTTAGTTGTTGATGCTGTTGAATTCTCATAATTGATAGAATTAAACCTAAACTTTTAGGTCTTTTCTAACTGTCACTAAGAGTAGGCTAAAGGTCTTTAAAAGTGTTCTTAACGTACAAATTTGAGCTGTCACAAGGCACAAATGAGCTGCTTAATATTTAGCTGAAAAATACTTAGTTAATCTCTTGCATATTTTCTTCATGTTTTGGCCTATGGAAGGGTTATTTGTTATTTCAAAATGACTTGGCTCTAGTCCATCTGCACAAACTCATTTATTCTTTTGAAATTTGTAGCCTTCACAAGCTTGGCATTTGCGATATCACAGACAATGAATTACTGTGGCTAGAAGTCTCTGGAATTAAAAAAACCCTCCTCCATAAGAACATGATTTTTTTTTTTTTACAGAATTGGGATTTGTTCTGAGGAAGCACAGTTGGCAAAAAAAGAGAAAGTTTTCAAAGATAACAGATTTTTCATCTTTTTTTCCCTCTCTAAACGAATAAGGGAGTACTGATGCTGGGGACTTGCTCTTTAAATAAATGGAATCTTTCTCTTCTCTCTTGGCAACAGCAGGAGTATTCTTGTGCTGTATGACAAGGCTAGCTGATGCTATATTTATCTTGTAGCTGTACACACATTTGCAAGAGGTCGTTCAATAAAAGAAAGGCAAAGAGCCAATGTAGTTGAAAGAAAGTTTGTTCTACCATAGCCTTAACTTTCTGGGTTGGCTTAAAGACAAGGCTACATACTTCTGGAGGATTGGGGAATATCATTACTGATACGAAATAAAAACTTTCCTGAGTTGTCTCTGGAAAGATTAGGGCTTTGTGGAGAAGGGGGAAAAAACATTTTTAAAATGGAGTTTAATAAATGTTTGGGTGCATCAGCAGAAGAGGAAAAAGGAAAACAAGAGGGTGGGAAAGATGATATTAATAATGCTGGCAGCAATGTTGTCCATGAAGAGCTGGATTTGGTACAAATGTACCTTACCTGTTTGCCTGAAAGATACACGAAAGCCAAATTCACTCCAACAGTATACCTGACATGCTGGCTGTTGCTGAAGCTCTGCAAGGTAAGAAATTTTAGTACAAATATGTGAGATTTTTAGTTAACTTCCTATGTGTTTAAAATCAATCAAAATCTCTGCTGAAGCATTTGATAATTCATTAATATGTACCATAAAGTTATCTTCATGGTTTATTACTAGAAGGAGCATTGTAAATATTGACACTGTACGCAAAACCAGGTCATCCAACAAGAGAAAACTTGTAGTGGCTACTAATGGAGTACTATAAAAAGCAATACACGGGTAATTGCTGGCCAGTTTATATACTGCTATGTAGCTGCAAAGGATTTGAGATTATTTTAGGTTAACTTCTAGGTGAAGTTTCTTGTAAATTCTTCATTGATTTACATTCATCTCTTGTGTTGGATGAGCAACAGAATGTATTTTAGTCTTGAAAATGCAAAAATTTTATAAGAGTAAAGAATTGGGTGTTTGGAACATTTTGTCAAATATAACAGGGAATCAGTTTTGAGGCTGCGGTGGGGCTTATTTTAAACGCGATCTGGGCACATCTAATTAAAATACTTTTGCCTAGTGTGTTACTGGATAGGAAAGAAACAAGGCATTGGACCAGGTATAAATACTATAGTTAATTCAATTTCACCTTGCAGAAAGCTGCTTTAATTCTCAGATCCAAGTAAGGAAGCATTCAGTCCTACAAAAGCGATAGGTTTAAGGTTGTAGATTTAAACAGAGCAGGACTGAGACACTTGAGCTTAAAATGCTGGTGGATTTATGCATAGCAATGCTATATTAGTAAATTTAGTATGTGTAATATGTCTTCCTTTGCTTCTGTGTTATTACATTCAAGTCTTACTCTTGTAGGTATTTAGTTGATGAGCAGATCACCAGATAGATCAAAACAAATGTCAAAGCAACATTTGCTGGCTGTTTTCTGAAGTATGTGACCAATAGGAAATACGTGATGATGGATTCAATGATCTTAAAGCTCTTTTCCAACCAAATGATTCTATGATGGGGGGGAGACCACAGGTGTGGGGCCAGATGGTGCCTCAGCAGCACAAGCCCTCTCCTACAGGCACCTCCACATGTGGCAGTATTGTGGCAGTAGCTACGTCGGGTTTTTTGCCAGCATAGCTATGCAAAACTGTAACATAAAAATGTAACCTGAACAGTACTAGCAGTTTTATCTGTTAGATTGCTAGATAGCTTTGTTTCCATATATATTCCATATTCGTAGTGTGTTTGCTTTTTGTCTGGGGGTAGGGTTTATCATGTGGTGCCAATTTCTTGCATTAGGGGGCAGACACAGACACTTCCATGTGACTTACCGTGTAATCTTTCGGCTTGCTTACTGCAGGGATCTTTTGTGAGGTTGACTGAAAGGGGGAGGAATCCATAAAGCTATGTGGGGGAGTAAATAGCCCTAGGGCAGATGTCAGAGCCATCCTGTGAGGCAGACTACTGGGGTAACGCACATTTCCTGATGGTTTTGCAGGGTGCTGATCCAGGGTGGAGAAAGTTGCACCTTGTCTGGTTTATAATTTGCTTGATTGGTTTTGTTGTGGTTTGACCTATTTGCAACCATTGAATTTGTGGGTTTTAAGAGCTATACCTGTGTTACAGAATGAGCCAGAGCTAGTGAGTGTTCATATAGTAGTTGGTCTGGGTGTGTGCAACAACTTCAATGCCTTGGACTCACTGCCAATACATAGATTTTTTTGTGCATTAATCGTGATGTGTGCAGGAAACATTGAGTGGCATGCACACAATGACCTTGTGCACACGTTATCCTTTAGGATAAATGGTTGGTTTTAAACCTGAGAAGTCACAAATAAAATTTTTGGGGTTGGACTGTTAGAAAGAAGCTGTGGCTTGATGCAAGGGAAAACATGAGACGTCACTGCAATGCAGGGAAGCAGGAGCTGACAGTGTGTAACCGAGGAGGCCTAATGCTCACTCAGCTCCTTCTCCAAGTAAGCCCACACCTATACAAAGTTCTCCATGTGGACTAAACCATAAATTACACAGGATCATTCAATACTTTGTTTAGATGCATACATCTGAAGTACGCTATGGTTGCTCCATTTCTGTGTGGATATTATTTCTTAAATGACAGGAAGAGTTATTAAAATATATAAGCTAGGAGAGGTCCTTCTGTCTGTGATTGTATCTGCTTGCATATAGCATTATGTTTGCACAGTGCATATAGGTCCTTCGAGCTGGGAAGGAAGAATTCATGCTGCATGAAAGTAGCAAGGTAATGTAGCTTCTGTTAAAATCACAAATTTCTTCAGAAAGCTCTCCGAGAACCTTACAATGCCCCAGCTAAGCTGAGAAGATAACTAAACCTCTTTATTATAGCAACATCTAATCGTTTATTAATGATTCTTTCTTGCTGAGCTTTCTTAAAGACTGTTCAGATTTGAGACCCATTTTCGTATTTCCTTATACTCTTCCAAGTCTTCAGTCTCTTCCAAGTCTTAATCCATTCACAAAGTGCTGATTTTTTTTCTCCTTCCCCCTCACAAGAACAAAAGCAGCACAGTGTAGCTTTTTCGCATGTTCTGCAGCTTTGCAGAACCTAGCAAGCCAGCCTGCCATAGTGGGAGGGGAGGGAAGGCCAGCAGCATTGAAATGGTGCTGCTGTGTTGCAGAGGCACCCTTTGTACAGCCTGTATACATCCCCTGAACATCAAAATTATTCTAGTTGCTGCATAACGGCTTGAACAGTATGAACTTGTGCGTGCTACATAAGCCTACCAGATATAATGAAATAAAAGATAAAAGTACTTAAATCATTGTCCTATGGTTTAGGGCATAAGGTCTAAATTCTCAGCTATGCAACTGATTTATTACTCTGTATTTGTAATCTTACTGTCTTTGGCTCAGCTCATTGCCTGTAAAGGGGATAACAAATTTGGTTCTTTTTTCTTTTTAAATTTTGATTTTTACTTCTGATTATAAACATTGTAGGGCTGGATTAGCCTTCTGTATGTATGTGGCAGTGGTAAGGGCAACCTATTCAACAGTATGGGATGAATCCCTTTCAAGGGGAAAGAGGAGCATGGTTTTCCTACACTGTGAATTAATTCTCTAGCCATTAGGCTGTGATCACAAGGAAGTGTGAAGGCACTACCTGCCTGCTTCTGCCATCCATTTGAGGGAAAAAAGGATGCAGAGAGGCAACTTTTAGCCTTTTTCTATTTGCTGTCTTCTAAAAGATCTTCAGTGAAAGTGTGGCCCCTTTTGGAGGTGTCACATATATTCCATACTTCACTTCTCATCCCAGGATCTACAGACAACAGGTTGGAAGCTAAAGATGTAGGTAATTTCTTCAGGAGAGGGATCTCTCTTTGCATTCCAAAGAACAGCCCCTAAGAAAACTGTCTAGCAAAGGGGGAAAGGAGTTTCAGATACATGTTCTTGTCACCATTTTGCAGTGGTTAGATATGATTGTTGCCTGCCAAACATGCTGTTACTCTGTTAAGTTTTAAGTACTAGAAAGTTGGCTCTGGAAAACCCAATTTGAGGTTCCTATCTCTTTTTTTCAGTTAGTTCCCAAAGTAACCATATGGTCACAGAAAGATTTTGGCAGAGGAGGGAGCTGAACCTTGATACACAGAATGTGAGGCAGGGGCTTAACCAGTGGACCATCCTTCCTGTCCTGTCCCGGTAGGTGGCAGTTCAATCAAAAAATGAAAATACCACAGTCAGAACTGGCTGGCTCCCTCCCTTCACAGTTATTTTCCAGCTACCTTAACATAAGTATTTGTTGGAAATTATAAGGGTTTTTTTTTTAGTTATTTGATATGCTTACATGATCTTGCTGTGTCTATAACAGAAGTAGGTAGTCCGAGAGTGGAAACAGACTTAGCTAATGCCCCTCCTGAGGGAAAGGCTTCTGCATAAATGTGCCTCTTATTAAACATCAGAAACACTGTAAAATGTTTCCACTTCCACACCGGAGAACTGCAGATCTGGAGGAAACAGGACTATGTTGGTTCAGCTGCTTGCAGAAATACATGTTTTCTCAGTAAAGTGTTTTTTATTTGGCTGTTAATGGAACTCCACTGAAGCTTACTGTTAGCCTTCAGTACTCGAAGTAAAAGCCAAGATTTTTAAGAAGTGAAACTTGAGACAACTAAAGAGGGATGTTTTTCAGGAAGCCCTAAACATGAAACCTCCCCCTCCCCTTGGAATGCTGACTTTTTAAGCTGTCTCAGATGTGTCAGCCAGAATACTCAATCTCCTTTCACTTGTTTGGTCAAAACTGCCAATATTTTATTTAGCATCAAGCTGCTAGGGTGAACAGTCTGATTAGATACACTCTTAACTCCTAAAACATAGTAAGCTGATCTACAGGCCTTATTTTGTTCAGGGGAAATATTTCTGATTCAATTTTCCTTTAATTTATTTCCTTTAATTTTCTGGATTCATTTGGGCCAGAAATATTAAAGCAGCCTATTTTATACTGGAATAGTAGATACTGTGCTGGGTAGGACCAAGTGCTGTAGAGAGACAAAGCAATGGAAATGGAAAACAGCAGAGAGAAAATTGGAATGTATTGACAGGGAGCTTGGTTCAGATTGGTTTTGCATTCTGGGCAGAGATTCAGTTCTTTATAGGCAGTGTAAATCATTCAGCATGTGCTGGGGAGTTTGACTTCCTTCTTTCTCCACTCCAAAAAGCCAAGAATTGAAAGTTTTCCAGTATCTTTAGTATTCATAAAGCCATCTCCTGGGTCAAGCTCTGAGCTACAACCAGTGTGTTCAGAGAATGCAGGCTGTGAAAGACTGATATGCAGAACAATTCTGAAACATTATTTATAAAGCCCAGGGAGCGATCACTGGGAAAGCCAGCCACATCCCTTTTTTACAACCTCATTCTCTTAAAATTACCCCACCTTCTTTGTGCGGGGGATTGCGTGTTTGCGTTCAGTAGCTACTTTTCTGTGAAACCGTCTTTCTCAGCTATCACAGTTCTCAAAAAACCACTATCAATCAAAGCTCTGTTATTTTCTTTATGTTATTAATTTAAACTCAGTTCCTGCAATGAACTTGCAGACTTCTGCAGCACTGGAGCTCATCAATCAGTATTTATCCGTTAAAATTCCTTCCGAAATTCAGAAGTTTCAGGATTTCCAAATAAAAATAAATATTCCTTATTTCTACACAAATCTAGAGTTGAAAAAAGTCGGAAGGGTTTGTTGCTGAATTGTGACTTTGTTGCTGAATTGTGACTTTATGATTAGGCTAAAAAAAAATTGACTGAAATCCTGCATGGCTAGTGGAGTAAGAGCCTAGTAAGAGCCTGTAAATAGATGACTGAGAACAAATTACTTCTTGTGCATGCTGGAATATTTGATGCTCTTCCTAGAAAGTTTTTCATTATTACAGACATCTAAGAACGTGCTGTATTCTTTTTCTCCTACTGGTATTTTCTGTTGGAAGAAAAGGAGAGCTGGTGTTGGACAGAAATAAAGCCTCTCACTTGATATTTCAAGTATGATGCTCCAAGTGTGATTATTTACAAAATTGGATGAAAATTGGCCAATACTGAAGAATTTGTGGTGTCACAGCTGCATAATAAAAGCAAGCCTTGACTAAGATGTTGCCAGATAGCACAATATGTAAATAACCACAAAAATGCTTGGGCAGGGCAGTTTTAAAAGTTAGCTAGATTACTCTGCCATTTGGGAGCAAGGAGCGAAATAAAATTTGAACTTCCAAATATCAATAAATGTATTCTTTCCACACACTGGACTATGATTTATTTGAAAACTTGCATTTGCACTGAGGAAGAGTGTGTCTCAGTGTGAAAAAGCTATTCTTTGTAGGGCCATCGACCTTCAATCATACTACCCCAATTCCTGTAAAAGTTATGTAGAATAATATGGATAATTAAAACAGAAAATAAAAGCAAGCAAACTATCCCTTTGCTTTGAGTTTTAATAGATATATTGCATTTTTTCTTTAGTCAAAAGCAGGTTTTGTTCTTTGACTCTCAGTTTTGCTTTTGGACAGAATCAGTGCATTTATTTGTAGATTAGAGAAAATAGTATAATTTTGATTATGGTCATTATAAGTGGGCTGTCTTTTTGATTGTAGCAAAAGAAAATGGCAGGATAAACTTTGGTAGCTCACATTTTGTGTCCTTATGCAACAGACAAGATTGTAGTGTTGGGGTTTAGAGAACTTCCAGGTAGTGGAGGAATCAAGGCAGAATTGTTTACTGTAGTTCAGGTGCAAGCTCTGAGCACAAACACAAGTTCACAGGCAGATTTTTCAGAAATGTCTGTCCAGGTTTACCACTCCAAATTCTCTTACCCACACTCTGCCAGCAAATACTGCTTCTGCCACAGGGGCAGTATAATAGGATGTGAATCTGTCAACCTGAACCATTGTTTTTAGTGTTCAGATGTGTTAACGTAAACTGAAGTCAACATTACTGTTTTCTTTAGCCATTCAAGCTGACTCTCTGCTTATTAACATATAAGTGAGACCCACTAAGTCAGACAGGGTTAGTATTACATCCACATACGCTTATATTGTACAGGTGACATGAATCTATCGCTTGGACGTCATAGAATCATAGAATCATTTAGGTTGGAAAAGACCTTAAAGATCATCAAGTCCAACCGTTAACCTAACACTGCCATCCCACCACTAAACCATGTCCTAAGCACCTCATCTACCCATCTTTTAAATACCTCCAGAGATGGGTACTTGGCCACCTCCCTGGGCAGCCCATTCCAGAGCCTGACAACCCTTTCTGTGAAGAAATTTTTCCTAATGTCTAACCTGAAAAACTGGTTAATATCTGGAAACTTGGCTAGTAAGTTGTGTTGCAAGGTTAGTTACTAAAATTTGTACCTACTGATTAGTAAACACACTATGGTGGTATTGTATGAGACACAAAATTAACAGCATAAAAGGTCGAGCTTTATTTATAGCCTCTTCTGTATTTTCTTCACCTTTCCTAGCAATTATATTTGATGTTATTCCCCAGAAAGCAATATAAATACCCTGTATTAATTACATGAGAAAGAATGTCATAGTCTTTATTATAATTTTTGTCTGTGTGTTCCTGCAGAGCTAAAATGGAAATAATGGGGGGGGGGGGGAAAAAAACCCAGTATTCGGAAATGTTTTTTAAATGGTTCTCTGCTGCCAAAGCAGACAGATAGTTTTTGTGCTCAGATAGAAAGTTATGGGGTGGAGCTGGCAGAAGGGATTAATGCTGTTTCCATATGAATAAGTGGGTTTTTTGGTATTATTTGCTATAATCCTATTAGCAAAATAGACAACCCTAGTACAGTTTGGTGGCCAGTCTCTCCCTGCTGAAAAAGAGACCAGGCCCTTAAGGTGTGGTGAGAAGTGCGTGGGTGATAAACTAGAATGTGGAAGAAATATTAATGTCAATGCTCAGGAAAAAATAACTTTCACAATGCTGGCAGTTAAAGTTTTCAAATTGGAATTTTTTTCCATCAAGTCCCAGCTCCTGGAGAAGTGACTGCACGAGGGTCTGATTTAAAAAAAAAAAAAGTAAGTTTTCAGGTGCTGTAACTGCAGAGGAAAACTGAAATATCGGTTTGCAATGGAAAGTTCTCAAACAGTGAATCTTTCATCCTTGGAATTGTCAATAATCTTGCAAGTGTTTTAGAGCTTGGATCAACTTGTAAAAGATGTGGATTGTAATAGCTGCTGGATTGACTTTTGTTCTTTGCTTCGTCCAAATAAAAAATCTAAATGGCATGAGTATAGCAGTGTTCATCTGAAAAGTGCAGGCTTTCATTTCACATCCCACATAAATAACCAGCCAGGATGCCCAGCAGGGAGAGAGTGCAGGGAGACTGACATCAGCAAAATGCATTGGAAGCAGGGGAAAGCCTCCAAAAAAAAAAAAAAAAAAAAAATGCATTTAAGCTGCTGGAAACAGACAAAGGTTCCCAGAGCAAATCTGCACACAAGTCATCCTGGGAACTTTAGTGGTCATAAATGTTGGAATGTTTCACATTGTCCAGGAAACCTGGGTTTGCCACTCTCCTGAGGAGAAGGCAACTGCCTGTTGAATTGCTACTGTTTGTTTCAGCACATCAGTACACTTTTGAAAATGTCTTAGCTTGAGTTCCTCTTTGTTAGAGAGGTGAGGATGATAACACATGGCAGCAACAATTAAAAAAAAGTGATCTCATTATTTCTAATCTTGCTGAAACTAGGGCTCTGCATCATCTTTGTTTTTGTGGACATGTGGTCTTTTTCATCCTGTTTACTTCCAAATATCTGTCAACCCTAAGAGAATGGCACCTCTGACTTCATTGTCTTGTGTTCAGAAATCCTGTGCAAGAGTGACATTTGTTTGTGTTGGGGACCACTAACATGGATCCCCAGGGGAGCAGCAGCCTGGCTGGAGCCAATGTTTGTGCAAACCCTGATCTCCAGAAACTGATGCTGTGGGTCAATGTGCATTCCAACAACACTCTCTTGCTGTATGTGCTCAAACCAGCTGTACGCTTCCAATAGAGTAGATTTCATCCTTTCCAGGTTTAGAATTGTGTACAACCCTGTGTGAAGACACTCAAAATCTGTGCTCACTCCTGTTTCTGCTTGAAGCTGCCAATAGGGCCTTGGATGAAATGCTTCATCTCTGCATCAGTTAATCTTACAGGGAAAACTTGCTTATTCCCACCAGGAAGTACACAGCTCTCTGGGAGAAAGTATGTGTCTATGTGCGTTCTGTAGCAAGTCTCTGATTTGGGAAGTGGCCTGTAGCTATCACTGAATTACAAATAGCAGATGGAAGAGGAGAAGGCCTACTTGTTAGCAGGAGAGATGAACTGAAATTTGAACAACATCTGCAATTTGCAAGTTAAAAAACATCTAAAATTAATGGAACATTTGATTTTTCAGATTTGTTCTAGAGCTTTGCAATAAAAAATGGTAGGACATTGCTGAGAAGCTTTTGCAACTGGTTTTGGCTTTTAAGTGCTTTTTTTGGTAGTAATTATGCCTTGAGAAGTTCCAACTCCTAATTGCTTGTTTATTAATCCATTTCTTCCCTCCATGCACACACTTGTAGCAACAAGTGGGATGCACAGTGAAACAAATCAAGGTGTGGACGTCTGAAAACCTCTCCCACTTACTCCAGTTAATTTTCACTTCCATGGAAGTGTCATGTTTCAGAGCACAGTCCCACAAACAGCGCAGAAACAGGCATGGAATTTCCTTACACTGTCATTGCCACGAGAGCATGGGACTGTACTTTACCATATTCTTATTAGCTGTCAGAAAGTCTTTCCAAGAAAACCAAACCTATCTAAACAAGGCCAGGACCTGCGCTGTTAAGTTATACACCAAATACGAAAAGATTCAGGGAAGAATCTGTTAAATGATCAGAGAGAAATAATTGTTTCAGTAGATCAAAGGAGAAACCTCAGTGACTCATGGTTGTTTACATGTTGCGTTTGATCCCGCTATCACTTTGCTCTTCCCTTGAGCAACAGAACAAGTATATTATCATTGGATGAAAAGTAAAAGGTTAGAGATGGGAACTATTTTTACTTGCCAATTCTTCAGGTTAAGTGCAAAACTCAAGAAGTGACTATGCAATGGCTTGTAGAAATAGAAGTGTGCAGAATCAAAAAATGTATTTTTCAGGAATCTGATAACTTCATTTGTTTTCAAATATGCAATCCTTGGTGATATGAAGTGGTTTAGAAGAAGTTAGTAGTTGAGGTTTTTTGATTTGGTTTTTTTCATTTTCAGAATATCAGAGTGAGGTTTGTGCAAGCTAATTTTTGAAATGCTTTAATGCTGCCACTACAAAAATGGTAATTCTTGGTAAAAAATTGGGAGTTACATAAAAAATGAGCTGACAATGGCAACAGGTTAAAAATGAGCGTGGAGAAAAGTGGATAGTGTTGAAGGCTATTCTAGGATGAGTTTCAGTAAGCTTCATTGTTCAGGGGTAAACTGATTTTGCTTTAAATTGAGTCCTATTTATTTAAACAGTTAGAGCTTCAAGAGTTGCATATAGTAACAGATGAGCCATTCTTCCTTCTTCTCATCTTTACAAACTGCTTTGCAGTTTATCTTAAAGCTCCCCAGGCCTGCAGTGCTTGTTCTAAGTGCGTGTGTTAAAAATGGATGCTGAAACTGAGGGGAAGTACCACATCGAGAAGAACATGAATTCATCCAGAAAAACAGTGGGGCACTTGCTGGTGGGAAGTTTCAAAGCTGCCATAACTTCTGGTGAATAGCAAAGAGCTATATATAGCAGACTAATAAATAAAGGCACATAATGGAATCTGAGAATCGAAACTTGGAATTACTACCACCAAAAGGACCATAATCACTTTTCAAAGTTCTTCTATATTTTTCTATGACTTTCCTTAAAAATTGAAGGTAACTTTTCATTTGGCCTTGGAAAACCTTTAAGAATATGTTGTTATCATTTCTTAAGTAAGATTTTTGGGATGGAGGGATTTTACTCCTGTGAGTGAAAGAATTATGCGTAGCCTACAATGTTTCTGTAGCTGGGGCTCTTCTTCCTCATCTTAAAGATCATAGTTTCTCTGAAGCTGACGAGGTGAGAGAAGTCCTTAGACATATAGAAAAGGAGATCTGGGAAAGTATGTGTGAGGAATAGGGTTTGGGATCACTGTGTAGAATATAACACCATTTTTTTTTTATAAGGCATCAGTATCAGAGATGGGCAAAATGTCTTAAGGCAGAAACTTTCAACTTGAAAGTTTTATTTTACTTTTAAATTTCCAATGCAAAGTTCAGGGCAAGTTCACTAAAGTTTGTGAACCCTTCGGCAACAGCTGGCTAAGTTTCAAGCAAGCCTGAAATGGTATATGGTGTGGGTGCAAGTCAGGATGGGTTTGATCCCAAGCCACTTGAAACACAGCACTTTTGGCTGCATGCAGCTTTGTATTTCAGCCTTCGTTGCAGCCCAGACCTAGACTCGCCCAGAGTTAAGCTTTTGCTTAAAGCCCTGTGAATGGACCCAGCTGTACTTTTCACCGATGTAGTACTTGCAGAGCATGTCTAGCCATGGCATCTCAGTAGCGTGCAGAAATAGTGAGCATTTTGTACTTCTCTTGGGTGGATGACTTAGGTTCCAGTTCAGCTCCATGGTCGTTATAGACACATCCATATGTCTAAACGTCAAAGTTGATGGACAACACGTGGGTCTCATCCAGTTTTCCACAGATAGTTTTGTTCAGAACAAACTCACTCCTGAGGCTACACTAAGGCTCTGGAGAAAGCTGAACTAATTCCAAAGGGTGCACGTTAGCACTCTTCCTAAGCATTACTTCCGGTTTAATTAGTCCAAAGGAATTTTTTAAAAGTGAATCCTTAAAGGCTTTTTGACCTCTAGAAGTAGATTCCTTCACATATGTCTAAAAGGTTTCTCAGTTCTGGTCTGTGTAGTGCAAGGTCTGGGGAAAATTTCTTGCAGAAGCCATATGTTGGTTCCTACAGCTCTCCTGGATTTCTTTGTGCCAATAGTCACAACATGGCTAACTGCCATGATGGCAGGGTCAAACCTTAGATAATGCAAAATGAGCAAATGATGGTCCTTTCTTTGTAAAAGACTGACATCTGTGGAGTTGAATAGCTATGTAAGATGTTATTAATTTTATTGTTACAAATGCTGGGAGGACTTTTACAAAAGCTGCTATGAAGTGGCTATATGGTGTTGCAAAGTAGTTGTATATTATTGTTTTACTACACTGGGTATCCTTTCCTCTTTGTTACGCTGAATTGCACAACTTTGAAACTCCAGCTGAGCAAGTCTCCAACCTTTCTGAATTTCCATGGAATGACTATGCCTTAGCTGGGAGTTTTCTGACATGGTAATGTCTGTTCATGTCCTTTGCTGGCTTGCTTTCCCCTCTGTGAAGGGCAAGTTCATTAATAACATGACTGGGAAATAAATGTAAGCACCTTTTAAATAGTAACATTAGGAGTAAGTCCACAGCTCTTACGGCAAGGTTTTAAAGAGTTGCCATGTAATAATTTCCTTCAGAGCTAGCTCCTGTTAGAGAAAATTCCTGGGATATGCTCTGTATGTAAGATGCTAAACCATGAGGCCCAGGTGAGGCAGAGTTTTTGGCTCTGGTTTTCTAGTGAGAAATGGGTAGGTTACTTTTCCTGTCACTTTGGCAGTCATCACTGGCTGCTCCCCAATACCTCATGTCCATTGTCACTTGAGCAGTGACTAAGGCAACATGTGTATGTCCAGTCCTTTCTAGAGGAAGGAGCTACTGTTCAGCTGTAATTACTCATCTGTAAACACTTTTCAAGTAACTCAAGCCTGACAGTTTTTACCTTTATGTAACAAGTGTTCAGAAAAGAACTGTCTGAACTTTTCCTTTTATGGTCTCTAGCAGAGGAGTAATTGACAATAATAGTGGAAAACTTGGGATATGGAATAATTTTTTTTTAAAAGTGGGATCTCACAGTTTGGAAATCTTTCCATTTGCTATTGAACTATCCAGATGCTGCCTTGATGTATGCACTTTGAAACTGTTTTGTTCTATAGTCCACAGTGAAATCTAGAATTTAAAACAATTTGATATTGTTGAGTGCCATTTTTAGTGTGTTTTGATATAGGTCACATTCTGTTATCTCTTTTCACTTCCAAAGAATTACTTCTATTAAAAACCAAACAAACCCAAGCTTGTGATTTTGCAGCAGAGTAAGTTATATGTGCATACAGGTAATACAAGGTAAAATTTTCCACAAAACTGTCTCTCCACCAACCTCTGTGTACACCCTTGCCTGCTGCCTCTGTCTGTGCTCCTCTTCCCAGACTAGGCTCAGCTTCCAGCTCTCGCATGCCTGCCTCCCCTGCCCATCTGGGTGTTGGTTATCTAAGGATTTTTTTTCAAGTTCCTTTCAAACACAAATGCTTCTACACAGGGTGTGCATTATACATGTTCCAGCAGCAGATTCTGGCAAAGCTCTCGGCAGAAGTGTTATATTCCTCCTGGACTTTCTTACATCCAAGGCAGCATTAGTGGGAGTAGTAAATGTTTGCAAGATACACAGAATTACTTCTCAGAGGCAAAATTACTTGCACCATACACTGCCAATCACTCAAAGCCCATCTGCTAAGCAATAAAGAATTTAAGACTCACTTATGATCTGACAGAATTTTCTAATGCTCCCAAGGGAGTTACACCTGACTTACATCACTCTGAAGTCAGAGCATATTTTGGCCATTTATATAAAGTTAGCCTCAGATAGCTTTCAAACTGAGCTTTTTGTTTCACAAAAATCCTTCTGAGTCTCCATCTGGACTGAGGTTTTCATGTGGGAGCACCATATAAACATGATTACTGTTTTAGAGGGCTTGTAGTCTTGAAGAGAAAGGGTAAGTGAAAGGATTAAAGCATACAAACTAACTGGGATAATGCTAGGCAGGAATTTTACAAGCGTCTTTTTTTTGCACTGTGTGTCTATAAAGCCTCCTCTCCTCCCTCTTATGCTGAACTCCTCTGTAAGTAACTGTGAGATTTTCCCTTTCTGTTTTAACTGTTAGCTTTTCCCCTCTCTTCATTTAACCCAACCTCTCAGAAAGAGTCCTGAATACATAAAAAGCTTTTGCGATGTGCCCTGAAGCATGTATACTGATGAAGCACATACAATGTAATTATGGATAGCACAATACAACATCATGAAGTGCCTTTGTTTACAGCTTCTCTATCATGAGAGTATAATGAACAGATTCACTGAGGAAATGCAAAAGCAGATGCCTTTGGCTGGCTCCTGTTGTTCTCTTTTTGGCAAAGACAGAGGGACGAATCTACCCTGGGACAGCCCCGCTGAAGTCAGATGAGTTACACCAGGCAGGAGCTGGAACATTTTTCTTTTCTTCTTTTCTTTCTTTCTTTCTTTTTTTTTTTTTTAAGAACACAGTTTCCAGATCTCTTTCTCCTGACTGTTGCAATTTCTCTTTCCCCAGAAAGCCTATGAGAAAAGACCCTCTGCTTCTAAAAAGGTAGGATAACCTTTTGGTCTCTAACAGCCTATTTCCTCAGTAGTACAAGTTCTATGTGTATCTACCAATGCTTGTAATGATAAAATTAACATCTATTTATAGAAAAAAGAAATATGCTAAAATCTTAAAATCATATTTATTGAATGGGACAGTAAGAACAGAGGGTACTGTGAGAGGGATGGAGTACTAGCACATAGCTGCGCTGCTTCAAGTGCATGAAGTAAGCTTAGAGCTGGCCTAGGTATCAGCCTATAGTATCACCTTGAACTGTATAAACGTACCCTGCATGTACTGAGGTGTAATGCTGGGCAAAGCTTCTGAGGGTGGATGTCTGTGAAACCGCCCCATTTCACATATCTGTGAAATCTTTAGGGAAGAGGAACCTGAGGCAACTCTAGTATCATGCATATTTGCAAGTGATGATCTTTAAAAAAAAGGTATTAGGGCAAACCTGGGATTGCACTTCATAGCACAGTATAATAGCAAAAGTTAGCAGGACTGCTGATGCTTTGTGTTTGCTAGTGCTGCGGCCATAGTTTTGGGGGCTTTTTTCCTCTACTGAGGTCCTGAATGGTGCCTCTCATATAAAACCTGCCATTTACAATTTGCCTTTTGCTGAGGACTCCTTTGTTTTCACACAAGGCAGCTGGCAGGAGTGCTGACCTCCTCAGAGCAGAGCCTTGCCAGTGCTAGCTAATCAATATTCAGTACAGTTGGCTGCTCATTATGAAGCCATTGATTATCTCTGGAAGGTTACTTCCCCTGTGTGTTTGTCATTCTTTAGTCTCTTCCCTTTACCACCCTTCCAGCCCCCCATCCCAGGCTCTCAAGAGGACAGGGTACTGGGGTGGAAATGAGGTTCCCTTTCAGGATCTGAATAGTTTGTCATCAGGTGTCAAAACAGTCTTTGGAAAGGAGGAGATTTCCCCACTGCCAGATTTTTGTTTATATCAGGTTTGTACTTTTATTTCTGGGATATTTCTAATGATTGCAAACTGTGGCACTTGAAGTGTTTGTTGTATTTGACTTAGGCAGGTTGCATTAGTTACACTGAGCCTTGATCTCCTGTGACTGAAGGAAAAAACCTGCATCTTTTGCACAGCTGTAGCTGACCTGTCTGACCTCTTGCACTGAAGGAGAGAACCATGGTTTCATATTCCATGCTATTCACAAGCAAATGGACAGGGAGGCTCATGGAGAAATAAAAACATGGTGCAAGCCCTTGTCTGCTGGCGTGCTCTGGTCAGAGTATACCCACATACAGTACACCGTCAATTCCTTTTCTCTAACACAAGAGGGGAGGTCAGTGAGGTTTGTGTGGGACAATACCTGCCCATGACCCCAAAGTCAGTTTGGCAAAAACCATAACAAAGTCTCCCCTTTTAAATGTGATTTGTCCACTTAAGGGTGTATTCAGTCATCAACAGAGCAGTAGAGAACTGTGAGATAAATATGCAAGTCTAAAGACTCTGATTTATTAGGGGTTAGATATATAGATATATAGACTGATACAAAAGACTTACTAAAGTGATTGTTTTGGTTAGTTTGATTTGGTTACTTTGATTGTAAATATAGCATTAACAATCACAGCAGAGATTACAGGTCAAAAAGGCAGGGTCTGAGATCTCAAAGGAGGGGAGCAGGCAGCTGGAGCTAAGAGACAGATGGGTAAAAGAAAGGCAGCTGGCAGAGAATACAATACTTATCTCCATTAAGCTACTTGGTTCAAGTTAGTACCTTCTCCAAAGAGCAGAAACTGCACTGTGCTGTGACCACCCACCTTATGGGGTGACTCCATTAGCAGAAGAATTGAACTTGCAGTTGATGGGTAGTAATTCAGTCTCTAACTTTCTGTTTGTAATAAGGGGATTGAAAGTCAAGAGCTCTCAAGCTTTATCCTGCTAGTTTTTTCTCAGCTTGGTTTTAAGGTATCACTAAACTCGAGCTAGATGCTTCTGTCTGAATGGGAGTAGAGTCAACAATGCAAGTCAAAGCACAGCAGAAGTTGTTAACTCAGTAAGGTGAGCATCTTTTCTTCTCCTGCCCTTAGCACTGAAGGAGGAGCTGTTGCTGCATGGAGAGCAGACCTGCTGTCTGCTTCTGATTTTATACAAAGTGCTGTATTATTAGGGAATGGAAAGCCAGAGAACGCATTAATGCCATGAGACTGCTGTAGTGGATGGCAGCATTCGCTGTTGATGGAACAAAACATAGACTGTATGTGGTTAGCACCTTGCATTGGTGCATCTTGGTACATCACACAGAGCGGTCTGTGGTTAGTCAGGTGCTGATGATTTAGCCCATGTCTCCAAGGGCTAGTTCAGAAGCCAGCTCTGTGACCATTGCCAGCAATTTGATCTTGCCCAGTCATTAGCACATACCGGAGAGATGACAGGGATGTGAAAAATGGCAAGCTGGCATTAACTGGGGTTTGTTTAGCCAAGGGGGTTTCCTGTCAGCTCCATGTCTTCCTGATCAAGGCATGTGACACAATGGATCTGTCTGCCTGCCAGAGAGTTCGGTGAAGCGTAAATCAGGAGTTAAAGTGGACAATGGAGAGACAGTTGCTTGGCTGACAGAGACAGAGCTGTGCCTGGCATGGGAGAAGAGTGACTACACATGCCATCCTGTTTCATAGGAAGTACTTCCTTCTGGTGTCAGTCGTCAGCCTGCTGGCATTAGTGTTTTGGCTATTTTGTGCAAAAAGGCTGTGTTGCTACTCAAAGGAGAGGATTCCCAACATATAGTTTTGTAATAAGCTTGGAACAGATGTAATTTACATCCAGTTTGGCTTTCAGCTGTCTTTAACACACCTGAGATGTATTTCAAGTATGAGGTGTAGGACTAATGTTATGCCTTGGTCAGAGAATATTATCAGTGTTATTAGAAATGAAGCCTTAACAGAGAGCATACTGTTCCCATTTCTCTATTAGGCAGAACCCTTCCTGTCTCATTCATATTGACACTACCCTGTAGTAATCATTGCAGTCCTAGAGGAAAATACTGAATTGAATGTGTTCCTAGCTATTGCAGCAGATGGAGTAAAGTAAGTTAGCGTGTTGGGACCAATCGCCAGCAAATCTATCTGATGCAGCACAAACATCTGTCCTCTATCTCCTTTTCTCAGTGTTCATACCACTTGTGCTTTGCGATGTAGTAAGTTCTTAGGGAAGCAGAGTTCTCTCGGGTGCAATGACAGCCAGTGGGTTAAAGAGCAGTGACCTCCTTGTGAAAGACTCTTAAGAAAAACCTCCACACATGTGAAGTGCGTCTGAAGCCATCTTATGTGTTTGGCAGGTGAAATTTAACCACAAAGTATGCTCACATTTTTCCTTCTGGATTTTCATTATGCAGATTATGCCTTCTAGCTGCACAATGACATTTGAAGTAATAGAAAAGAAAGATCTCATATAAATAATTATGTCCTGAGTGTGTATTGTGTTGAATATGAGAAGCCTGCATTTGTTTCAAGCATGTTTTTTAGTGGAGAAAGTATGTGTTCCTGCCTTGGCAGCAAACATGGAAGGAGATACACAGAGATTAACTGTGTAAAGACTTTTTGTAAAATCTTACACATCAGTGTGGTCATGCAGTCAAAATAACTGTAGGACTGACCTCCGCAAGTGGCAGGTACAGAGCATGTGTTCTCGTATTTGCAGTGTAGCAAATTATATCTTTTAGAATTCGTGAGTGTAGAATAAAATTTTGAAAGATCAAGAAGGTTTTTGGTGAGAATGTTATTTGAAAATCCCTCCCTTAAGGAACATAGATGTGGAGTAATGGCTGATATTTTGGGCTATGCAGATTCTCACAGCAACTGTCTGTCGTGTGGCTGACAGTCTACAGGCTTCTCAGACTACTTTCGTGTGGGTCTGAACCAGTGAGTCTGTTCATATTGGAGGCAGCTATGGTCACTGAACCCATATGGACCTCATTTTATTAGGGGACTCCATAAGAAAACTTAATATACTACTGTCTGGAAGTAATAAAACTCCAGCATCCAGAATTGTATGGGAGGCCATGCAGACTTTAGTAGCAGGTATGCCAGTTCAGACTCTGCAATGTAAGTATCTTTGAAATGACTGGCCAGAAAGGGTTTTCAGTAATCCTTGCCCAGGCAAGCAGGCTATGTGAACTGTTTGTGCAAAAGTCAGCATATGACATTACAAACAAAATATCTTTCTATTAGATAGAGGTGACCTCTTACCCTGCATCGTCAAATACTCTCTTTTGGGTTTTTTTGTCTTTTATTAAATACCAGTAAAAAGGCCTGCTAAGTAATGTGTCTTGTATGATTGTTACCTGCATTATGATTATGAAGGTGCTACAGATCTCTGTTGCCTTCCATGTTGGAGTTGTGCCAAGTATTTTCTCCTGAATTGATGAAGTGTAATGTTGGTTATTCTCTGTTTGCTGTCAGTGCAAGGTCTGAAAGCAAAGATAGAATCTGGATTCGCTTGTCTGCAATTAGAACTTGCTTTCGTTCTGGTACTTCAAAGGCTGTTGTAGAATAAGTACAGTGGTGATACATGTTTGTTAGTACGTGACAGGTGAAATTGTTGCATGCAATGATTATACTTCTCAGATACTTGCTCTGCAGTCAAGAGAATGAGTTTGTGTCATTGACCAACCTTGATATAAACATGGAATTGGTATGTACAAATTCACTGTTAGCTTTCTGATAACTTGTGTTAACTTTTAATGTAAAGGAGCACTTAGAAGGTGACTATGTCCTTTGCAAAGAAGGAAAAGAGAATGATAAAGAATTTGTTTCTTTGCAAATGCTAACAATTTTTTATGGTAAAGAACAAAGACCAAAAGAGCTTGGAGGAAGAGACCTTTCAGGAGAACACACAGTTTATAGAGTCAGAACAGCATTATCTTTCCCTTTAAATATTCCTGTACTTTTTTTTTTTTATAGAACTTCTTTTTGTGTAGAACTTATCACCATGGTGTCTGAGTCTTTTGTGATGTAGCAAAACGAGACTGAGGGGTGTATACAGTGAATTATTTGCTCAAGGTCATTCAGAAAGTCTGAGACAGAGCAAGGAACTGAATGCAGATAACCTAACACTCATAATAGCTATCCTTCTTTATTTTAGGAGTGAATGAATCCCAAAGATTGAAAGCAACCAAAAATATTATTTCCTATAACTATTTTCAGTTTAGATAGGCTTAAATCCAGGCTTTTCCTTGGCATCTGTTCAAAGTAGTAGATATAAGGCAGATGTATTCCACAGTAAACCCCCGTTTACAGCACGACATTTGAGCTTGCATTCCTGTAGCCTCTTTTTTGTTATAGCTGTTTCTGTGCAGTGTCTTCTTTGCCTGCCTGGTGCAGAACATCACTTCCTATAGAAACTGGCTTGTAAACTCCTGGGCTGGTGGTCAGTGAGGACGAGGAGTTAGCCTGAGGAGCTATTGCCTGGACATACTGCTGCTCTGGCTTATTTCAGTCATTTGTGAAATATTCCCCCTCGTTGCAGGTTATGTAAACAGTAACTCCCTTTCAGGGTGAACCTGACCTAACTCCTCGTAGCTCAGCATGCGGGTAAAGTGCATTTCAGTAACTCCATTTTACATTAGTGTTGACATCTCCAGTTGTGGCTGTGCTAGGCACGATATAAAGAGCACTGGGATGCTCGTAAAGATACTTCCTTCATGGTAGATTCCTGCTTCTGGTGGTGGCTTTCTTGCACTCTAGAGTTTGTAGCAAGACTCAGTTGTTCAGCAGTATGGAGGCTCAACTTGTTTGTCTTTCCACCTCAGTGTCCCTCAGCAAGGGGCTTAAGGACATCCCTCATCCCCTCAATGCTGTGCGAACTTGGGAGTCCAAAGTCTTTTATTTCTTGTTGCCTGAACTCGGTTCCTGTGCCAAAGTGAACAGGTCCCTGCGGAAGTTATGCTCCCATCAGGCGCTTTACCTCATCCAGTATGATTTCAAATCAGAATTTGTCCACTGGCTTTGGAGTTAGGTGGCAGCGTCCCTTGCAAGTCAGGCTGCTAACAAGTATGACTGTACTGTACATGGATCCTACAATTTCTACCTGTTGACCCAATGACTCAAAGTATCATTTTCTGTCTCCCTTTAAAACAAAACTAAAATTGGTCTACATTTTGTATTCAGAGAAGTGGAAACAATGAGGAACGGAACATGGGAAATTTCTTGGTTAGGCGAAATTGATGAATAATTTCATACCCACTCTTAGTTCCCACTGGGGACTCTTAGTGCAGATTCAGGATCATAATTAAGATGCATATTCTGCAGGATATATTGTTTTTTAAGTCAAATACATGGAGTTATTCAACTGTTATTTTCACCAGATTTTCTTGGAGAAACATTTTGTGAGACTTTTGTGGGCTGTACACAGCATGTATGTGAAAGTATGTGAGGTTCTTCAAATTATACTAAGGAAAAACTTAGGTCAAACCTTGGAAGATGAAGTGCTAAAGCATACATTTCATATGATACTTGCTTGTTTGTAGCAAGTCTCTGCAATTATTCACACTATCTATGTTATAAAGAGAATAGGGAATCTGTCTTCCAAACACAGATTTACAGTCCAGTAAACACTTCTGGTGTAGTGTACAGCATGAGATGTATCAGGAAATATTTCAGGCTTAATCATCACCATCCAGAGGAAAAATTTTGATGGATAGAAAGTAATCCAGAAGTCCTAGATCTATTTCACTGTAGAGAGATTTCATTAGAACAACTGATGTCACTACTTTGCAGTATTGACCTGGAAGATTCTGCTGCAGCAAGCCTGTACCTGGTGAGCATAATCATACTTTTTATACCTTGTTTATGTTTATCCATTACATGCTAATGTCTGCAGCTTATCTGTGTAACAAATAAATTCAGACTGTGGTATTGCAACAGACACTGTAGCAAATATATGAAGGTGTATAAGGTTAAACTCCCTCAATCATTTGACAAAGAGAATCCCTGAGAATCCTGTACCCACTCCCTTCAACACCTGGTTTAAGGTACTTGAAATGACTGCTGCTCAGCCTATCAAACTCACATACTAAGCACATCACACACACACTTGACGGATCTCTATATATCACTGCTGGCTCTTTCAGATTGCTTAATTATTGCTTGACACTCACTGTCACTGAAAGTGATAGAGTGTTCAGAGTTTAGTAGAGTTTTTTTTTCCACATTGGGTTGGGATACTTTTTATCAAAACCTGCATCCCTGGAGGCTACAGATGTGTTTCTGTTCTTACTTGTATACTACTCTGTGGGAACTTAAGCTCTGCTGCCATCACATCTGTGAAAAGAGCGGGTTATTGGGAGTCCTGACTGTCCCAAAATAGGCAATGAGGGAATGTCATTGTACCCAATATCAGAGTGATGCTGACTTCTGAAATGGCAAAGGGCCATCTTTTATAGTCCTGAAGAACTTGAAGAATCGCTTTTTGTAAGTTTTTAGCTTAATTCCTATGAGAATGAGCCAACTGAGAGACCTATGTCTGTCTGTCTCCCTGCATGCACCTTTTGAAACTACTGACAATTTTTAACCAAATTTTAGCACCATATTATGGTCAGTCACTCACCACAAAAACCTCTTGTGTGTCATATATAGATCACAGACCTTCAGTACCAAAAGCTTCAAGCAGATCTCAGTATTACTCTTTCACTAAGTCTTAGCAAATTAGTTTAGAAAAATAACAAATGAGGTTTGCAACCATTATCTCCCAAGAATGTTTTTAGAAAGGTAGTGGACTACCTGGGTTGATACAGGATCATTCCAGGAGCCTGATTTGGAGGGACTCTTGATGTTCGGTTCATCTTTCTCCCCGCCCCAGGCAACACTGGCAGGTTACTGCCTTTCCTCCAGCCCCAGCTCAGTCCAAAAACGTATTTGCTCTGCTATATTTTGAGAAAACGGGAAGGGGGCAGGGGCGGTAAGGAGGGGCCTGCCTGGTGCCGGAGCGGAGCGGGGGCCGCTTTGCCCTCTGGCGGCTGCGGACACCGAGGCGGCCCGCGGCGAGCAAACGGCTGCGGCGGCTCGGCTGGGGACTGCTGGGCTGA
>NW_009258754.1:5969569-6026195 GCF_000687185.1 Egretta garzetta
AATTCATCATCTGGCCAGTCTGGCTGGAATATAAACTGGTTAGACCCAAATGGGTGTCGGCAGAAAAGCTCCTGCTTTAAAGTGACTGCCGTAGGAATTGGAGTTGGCTTACCTACAAACCAGCACGAGCAGTAGCCTAATCGCCCTCAGGCTTGAACTTGAACCATCAGGTGTCAGCCTCGTTCTGCCTCAAGGGTTTTCAGTGCTGGGTTATACCGGTTACCTTCCTCCCTGCAAGCTCCCTTTCTCTGCTCCACCATACACACAAGACTGAGGGACAGGTGCTCCCAGTGAAGCCCACAGTACCTTCATATTCCATTGGAGAGAAAAGATAAATAAAGGGATAGATGGATAACTTGGGAATGGCCCGAACTACTTTGTGCATGCTGAAGTGTCTTGCTTTCTTTTACAAGAAGGTACAACACGCACATGCTTTGCTCTCCTCCTGCTCCCTTCAGTGGTTTCAGGGAAGGTGAACGAGGGTGGCACGGTCCCTCCCAGGGCTCCACTGTGCCTCGAGGGTTATGTATACCTTGTGCTTCCATGCTCAAACCTGTCTGCCCTACAGCTTCTCTGCTCCTGTCAATTGGTTATTCAGCCACCCTGAATTTGTTTTGCCATGTCCTTATGTCAAAAAGAAAAGCTGTTTCCATAACCCTTATATTTCAAGTTTTGATGTTAATCCTGACATTCTTTACCCAAATCCAAATACTATGCATTGCTTTTACAATTCTAAAGGAAAAATGCTTTTCTTGGATCTTAAATGCTTAATTGCATCTGATTAAACAAAGTGATCTTAAAATAGACCCCAAAAGGAAAAGATCCAATTGTTGTCCTGTTAAATACCAAAATAAAACAAAACCCCGAGGAAATGAATGGGTAGCAGTCAATGGTGTTACAGTTGCTTAGGGACTGATAGTAAGAACAGTGGCATATGTCCAGGAGAGGCCCGCAGCAAAGAGAGGAAACCTCTGTCTCATATGGAGAATGGGATAAAGCAGTGCAGAGACTGATTTATATTTGCAAGTGAAATTTAAGAGACAGATGTGTATATATTTTATAGTTGGAAGACTATTCATGAAATAATATGAAAAAGTTGAGAAGAGGGTAACTATGATGACAAGAAACAACTCAAAACACTAACTGTATTTTTTCTTTAGCTCCCTGAAGACTGCAGGTCTTTGTGTTTCAATACATGAGTTACTGTTTGGCAGGTTTCCTGAACCACTTTGTCTATTCACTTCTTGCTAATGTGAAAGTGCCCAGACTCCCTGGAAAGAGGGCTTTGTGGGAAACCTTTCATTATCAAGGATTAGCTGTTTGGTAAACCTGTGTCCCCTTTAACAGTCTGGCAGGAAATGCTGGGTAATGAAGGGCTCATTGTGGCGGTGCTGTGAGTGTGGGACTTCAGTCCATTTTCTTGCTCAGATTGCAAGCATTCTTTGTTCTCCCAAGGACTGAAGGGAAACTGAGTCATGCCCTTTGGTTCTGCTGAAAACATGTAGTGAAAAATATGCTTTCCTTTCTCAGTGCTCTTGTCATGTTTGTGGTCTAAAGGCTTTATGTAGCAGGGAATTTTCTTGATATGTTATAGAATTATGTGTGTAGATTTAAAAAGTCTTGTGTCAATGCCTGGGGACAGCTTACTCAAAACATTTCCATGTAATACTAACATGAAAAACTGAAATAATACAAACCATTTAAGTGCCTTTATCACTTTACCGTGTAGTTGTAAAGCTCTTGAAAGAATCAAATCTGAACATCCTCATCCCACCTCTAGTCAGGTAGAAGGCATGGCAGATGCCTGCTACAGTACAGGATCTACTTCTTCACTGATAAACTTCCATATGTGTTTTAAATCTCAAGAGAGATTTACCAAAATTCTTTATGAAATTAATGTACTAGAAATCAGCACCAAAACCAAGGTACCTAATTCCCACCAGCCTCTTGGGTGTTTCCCTGGAGGGGGAGCTCATGCAGGGTGTGGGCTTCCAGGGAGGTGGAGGAGCAGGGCTGACCCTGCCGAAGGGCTGCTCTGGCTGGGTGCACCCTGGGAGGGTGTTGGTTCCTGCAGGATGTGATGCTGGGCAGCCTTCTCCAGCCAGCTCTGCTTGGAGCAGGGAGCTGGACTCAAGGATCCCTTCCCACCACAGTGAGTCGGTGATTCCTCCTGCCATGTCGAGTGCCATTTAAGCTGTCCCCTTGCTGCTGGTTTTTTTCCTCTGTCTTTCTTTTTTTTTCTCTCTCCTGTTTCTAATGGAGTGAAAATTTGTAGAACTATAAAATGCAAAGATGAAAAATGACCTATTGCCCCATCCAGCCCAGCCCCTCTGCCAGTGCCAAGCCATTCCCTTCAGATGTCCTGGGTGACTTATCTAGACCAAGCACAAACCACTTGAGCAATGGTGATTTCAGCACTTCCCAGAAAACATTATTCTATGGTTTAATTGACCTTATAGCTAAGAAATTTTTCCTGATGTCTTGCCTCAAATGTTTCTATGCTAAGTTTGAGTCTATTGCTTGGTTACCTGTCCTCGATCTGTCCTGAACACCCATACCTTTGCCTTGCATGGCTGGGCCTTTTGCCCGCAGACCTGGCATGTCTATCCTGTGTTCTGCCGCTTCCTCTGCTCTGGATCGACCTTCTGTGGTCTTCTGAAACATGACCCCGCAACCACCACCTGTGTGGAGAGGATGGGGGTGGACTGGTGAGTGACTCGAGCTTGGAGCACCAAGGATGGAGTTGCCCAGTTAAAGATTTCATTGGTCTCTCTGAAGATGAAATAGTACCAGCATGTAGCCAAACTCAGAGAGAAGTCAGTAAGAAGAATTAAATTTAATTATAATAATAAGTATTATAATATAATAATTGCAAGTCTTGGACATAAATACAGCAAGTGCTGTCTACCCACTTGTCAGAAACTAGGTGACCACATAAAGAAAGGTGCTATGCTAAAGGGGTGTCAACCACTGTAGCTCAGCCTAGCAAAGCTCTCCTGCCCCTGGGCAGAGGACATCTGCTCAGGGTTTGTTCCTCCTAATTTGGCACCTCCTGGCTTTACTCACAAGTGACCCATCCATAACCAAAGCCTGACTTTCAGGTGAAGTGGAGCAGATACGTAGAAGGCACCTCTGGCCTTCATCTGGCCTGTGCACAGCACCAGGGCTTTCCCGCCTGGGGCTGTTCTACAGAACCTTCTTCCACCAGAGGGCAGCTGGTAAAAGGAGTGTGATGGGCTTGCCTGGCTCAAAAGGAGACGGGAGCTAATTTGATGCTAATTACTATGGTTGTAATTTCTTCCCTAACCAGATGCAATCCCCTTCAGCCATCTCCAATGGTGTTACGCTTAGGGAATGCTTCCCACAATAAAGGCGGAGGCAGTGTTCCTTCCCAATTGTCTACAAGATCCATCCTCAGTCTTAATCGGAGCTAGACACAGTAGAATTAGTTGTGTTCCTGAATTAGCAAAAGGCTAAGCTTTAAAAATCCAGTAGTGCATCAGAAAGATGTATTTGCAATCAGTTTATCCTTGAGCTCCATTCGTTGCATGTCTGGCACGCTTTCTGCAGTCTAAGGTGGGAAGAGCAGAGGAAGTTGGCAGCTATTTACAGAGAACTCAGCGTTGCATCTCCTCCCTTTATGAATGGTGTGGAGCCATTTTGGCGTCTAGACATAAAAAGCCTATGGTCAAAAACTATCGTAGGATCACAAGTAAAAATAAGTGACAGCTGCTTCCTGGTGTAATCATACATGAAGTATATAAGGAATGAAGAAAAACTACTTGTGCTAAGTACTTATTTTGCCTTTCCTTGTGATAAAAGACAAGTGCAGTATGAAATCAGCTACCAGACTTGGGATCCATCTGTGCTAGCATATCCCACACTCCATGTGGTCATGATGTGTGCTTTTACTGTTACAAGTTTCATCTAAGCACTGAAGACAGAGACAAGAGTTTCAGTGTTTTTCAAATAGAGACAAGTAGCAGCTCTGACCACCCCATAATGGCTAAGCTCAGTCTAACTGCATTTCTTGCTTCTCATCTTTTCTCTTTCACAGTTTCTTTCAGTCACTTTCCCTTTTATGTATAGTTACTTTATCTGGGGAGAGATATTTTCTCCTCTATCTCATGTTGAGGCTGAATTCAGCTGAAGTCAGTGAGGTCTCTACTGTCCTAACAGCAATTCTTCACGTGGAAATAAATGGGACTTCAGAGAAGTTGGAGCTTGATGATGCTTGCAATTGCACTATTATTTGGTTTTCATGTCTGATGTTGTAAACAATCATATTGCATAAACAAACCACATGAGATATATCCACTGTACAAGCCTGGGGGATGGGAACACAAATGCATGACCTTCACCCTCATCGGATGCTCACAGAAGTAATTTTCTGTGATAGACCAGACACTGAGACTTTCTTCTTTGGCCAGATGATAAAGAAACTCCACCCGCTGTCTTCATCTCCTACAAAGATAGCAAAACCTTGCTTATGACCAGTTCCTCTCCCTCCAGAGGTGTCACTTATGTCAAACCTGAACATTTGTCATTATTTCCAAAGTTTTCATTAAGCCTTTGCATTGAACTGAGAGGGGGTACGTACTATCACAGCTGACGGCATTCTGCCACTTTTTGCCTTCTTTTCAGGTTTTGACTGGGAACTTCACACTTATATACCCCTGATCCCTCTTCGTTTGTGTGGCTGGTGTCTGATGATCAGGACAAACATGGAAGACAGTGGGCATCAACATTATCTCCAGATGACTACAGGTTGAGGACAGATGGGATATGGGAAGAGTAGAGGGATAAGAAGATAAAAGAAGGACCAGTTAACCTCTATGGCATGCAGAAAAGTGCCTGCACTATTGAGGAAATGAGTTCCTGTGAGTTGCCAGAGCTATAGACAGCAGAAACTCCTCTCCTTCTGGAAACCTGGAGTGGTACCCAAATGAAGCCACAGCTGGCTGCTGTCAAAGGAGCATGGGCTGTGCTCTTCTTCCCCACTAGCATGCCCTTGAGTCTCTGTAGCACACAAGGCTATAGAGACATTTTGGTGCCTAATGCAGTTGCTTCTTCCCTCTTCCTTGTGTCCTGAACAACGATGATAAAGCCAAGTATTAAGTGATTTTGTCCATTCCTGTGTTGAGTGAAGCATGGAACTTGTGAAAAACCCTTTATGTTATATAATTAAATTCTGTACTCGAGTACCTAAGGGAACTGCTTTAGTGTCACACAACTAATCTTAATTCTGGTGATTCTTAATGTTTGAGAGCTTGATTTTGCAACCAGAGTGGTGTTCCCTTAACCCTATTTTATATGCATAGTTTTTACTAACTCAAGAAAGCTTTATGTTTTTTTCCTATGGACGGCAAACTGAAAGCAATAGGACTGATGTCTCCTTGTTCTCTGAAGGTCAAGTTGATTTTTTTTTTCCCCTTCCTTCCTGTATCTCTGCACAGGAGTGCCAAGGAAGTGCTGTAAGGAGGACTGCTGGAGAAACAGAGGAGAGTACTTCGGAGAAGAGGCTGCTCCACATCCAGGTGCAGACTCACTTCTAATGGAGTTGGGAACATGTTTTCATTCATGTTACAGTCAGAACGGCTCTTTGTATCTGCAGGGACTGGAACTAATCCTCTGTGTTCTACCAGTTTAAAAGAAAATCCGTTTTCTTTAAGTGGGAATATTTCAGCATCACAAGAAAACATGCAGAAAGATCTATTTCAGCATGATCCATAGCAGGTGTCTGCTTGTAGTCCTTACAGCTCTCTTTAAAGAAATTTCAGGAACACCATTTTAATGGAAAGCTAATTTTATAGCATAGTCATTCTACCAAGCTCTGACAATACCAAATATACAACTGTGAGTTCACTCAGTCCTCTTATGTACTATGATAATGAATTATGATAGATTTTTATTTATATGATGGTACACTAAATATCATATACAGTATAACAGTGCAATTTAATGATTCATCTGAAGACAATGCAACCTAAAGGTGTTCAGCCCTTCCTAGGATTGTGTTCCACATATGTACAATAACTACATCTCAAAAGCTCAAAGCAGCAGTATAATTCTTTTTTTTGGCATAATTATGAGCTATGGGGTGTTAACTATTGTTTGATTCTGTCAAACTATGAATTTCCAGAACTGAATCATATTTTCACATTAAACGGAGTTGATCTTCGATAAGTCAATGTCTCAGGCCTTGTACCTGGAGCCCTGTTTGATTCTAGGTTCACTAGTTCATTTCATTAATTTTCCTGATATTATGCTGACCTGTTTTATGAAGGTTAATAATGCTCTCAGAGTCATCACACCTTTCTATATAATTCTTGTGCCTCCACTGTCACAGGATGTGAGTGCTTTGCATTCTTTGTGTTTGCTGTTCTATTATGGCAATTCAGGGAGGCACAATTATCCTTGGGGAAAAGTTAGGGAATTGGGAACATAGAATGTCAAATGCTATATCTAGAGAAGTCTTAGGTAGAAACAAATAGCTGAGTCCGAGGTATAAATCCTCAGAACTTCTGCTCAGTTACTCTGCAGCTGAAGTTGCTCAGTAAGTTCACCAGTTCCTCAGTATATAGTGGAATTTGCAAACTAGACATTCTTCTGTTCGTCTTACCTGAGGTGCTTTATCTGGTCAATATTTTTATGGCTTTGGGCTTTGCATACAGTGAAAGACTAGGCAGGTTGTGATTTCACTTTCTATACAGTAGCACAGTAGTTAGAACACTCAGTCAGGACCCAGGACACTTACCTGTCATTTATTTTCTCCATGCAAGGGTTAAACCCCATGTTTCTTACTCGGGAAGAGTTGTCTTGCCCCTCACAGCTTAACCACATATTGAGCTGGTTTGTGGTAGGAGTGTTCTTGTGCCTTCCCGTTGCAACAGTTCTACTCTGCATGGCATAATAAGGGATCAGCTGAAATGAGAAAGATCAAAAGAGAACATTAGTCTTTAGTTGTTAAGACTGTGGAGTTGGAAGGGAGGTACAACAGCTACGATACGGCTTGTCTTTGCTCTGTCTTTTCACATAATTGCTCTTCTTAAAAGCTTGGTCTAGTGCCTCCCATTTTTCTTTTTCTCGGTTTCTTATTTTTTACATCTCCATTCTTGCCAAAGTCATAAAGTACCTCAGTTTCCATATCTGTATCTTTCCTACTTCCTCTAATCTGGCTTTTGTCTATATGCTGTCAAAAGTGTAGCATATAAACTGGGGCCAAGCTTCCTAGCTATAAAAGAGACTTACAAGAATATCATTCCTCTAATTCAAAATAAATTAACTTTACAGCAAACAAAATGGCAATGAAAGTGGCAACGCAAGTGGGACTGTAAAAGCATCTGGCCAGTGAAGCTCCTTTCTGCCAGGTTCCCTTCCTTCCCAAGTGGAGGAGTTCACACATCACTTCCTGCAATGTTTCCTCTGTAGCTAAAACAGACTCATCATTTAAGGCAAATTGCTCTGTTTAGGGAGGAGCAAGTCAAAGGACTGTATCTGCACTTGCGTGGGGTTCTTTGTGGAAGTCTTGGTGGGAGGCTTAAGGTGAGAAGAAGCCCAATTTAGAACACAACTAAAAAGCAAAAATAAACCTATTCATTTAATTCCAAGTAAGGTTAAGAGGAAAGCTTGCTAGCCAATGCTATCAGTGGCCTGTTTGCCAACTTATGTCCTTTTCTAGCAAGCACCAATTTGAAGTGGTTAATATGCAGTCTCTTCATTTGAGTGAAATTTAAACAGCATGCAATTTTCTCTGTCAGCTTAATATATGTGAAATATTCTGCCAAACTCTGGAGTTCTGTGCTGCAGATGCATAAATGTATCCCCTTCCCTGTGTTCTCCTAACAAGAACAAGAACATCAGACAACACCCCATACATGCTTACCTTTGAAAAGACAGAATGGTAAAACTGGTTCCATAGAGTTCCTGTCTGAGAGAATACCATTCTTCAAACATCCTGGGTATGAAATGTTTCTGCTTGCACCCTGGGAAATTAAGTAGTAAAGCAAGCTTGTGAATATGCAAAACCAGTTATAGAAGGCTGCCAGCTGAAAGTGAGTTGCCTACTTATAAACGGTCTTAAGTGTGGGGTTTTTCACATAATGAAGTAATTCCTGTGTGCTTTTAACATGGGAGCTGATGATCCTTTCCTGTTGGAAAGGTATAGCTAGTGTTCGGGAAGATAAGGGCCTCAGTGTTTCAAAAGCTGAACACTTCATCTCATTTCCTTTACCTGATCAGGAAGGTGCTGACTTATAAGCAAGTTCAGATCTTGCAAACAGCATTGAGAATCCCTTGAGCTCAAAAGGTATATTTGATATTTCTGACATCTCAAGAGCAAAGTAGGAGACTCTTCCTGGTGAGAGCTGCACACCATATTCAAAATCCTAAACATATTATTAGTCCTGACACCTTTCACTGTTTGAAAATAGGTGTCCTAAAAGCAAGCTGTGAAATGACAGTTGAGATGATCAGCTGCTTAGTATAGATTTAAGAGCCTGTCTTTAGTACTCCAGTTTGAAAATTTTGGCTGATACTTACAGTCTCTATAGATTCCTCTCCTTGCAAAAAGAAATTAGGTATTGTCGTGGTTTAACCCCAACTGGCAACTCAGCACCATGCAGCTGCTTGCTCACTCTCCCCTCCCACAGTGGGATGGGGGAGAGAATTGGGAAAAAAAAGTAAAACCCATGGGTTCAGATAAAGACAGTTTAATAGAACAGCAGAGGATGGTGATGATGATGATAATAATAATATACAAAACTGTGATGCATAATGCACTTGCTCACCACCTGCTGATCAATGCCCATCCCCAGCCAACTCCCCACAGTTTATATACTGAGCATGATGTCATGGGGTCTGGAATACCCCTTTGGGCATTTGGGGTCAGCTGTCCTGGCTGTGCGCCCTCCCAGCTTATTGTGCCCCTGGCAGAGCAGGGGAAGATGAAAAGTCCTTGACTGGTGTAAGCACTGCTTAGCAACAGCTCAAACATCAGTGTGTTTTCAACATTCTTCTCATCCTAAATCCAAACCACAGCACTATGCCAGCTACTAGGAAGAAAATTAACTCTATCCTGGCCAAAACCAGGATGGGTATTAATTCAAACCATGGATATTTATGTTTTACCAAAGTTAGGATTTATATGGAAACTATGCTTTCATTTATATTTCGGACTCCCTAGGAAAGCAAGTGTTCCTGGGGTAATGCTGATTATCAGTGGAACCTTATATGAAAATTTATGTTTGCTGAAACCATATCTGATATCACAGAATCACAGAATGGCAAGGGTTGGAAGGGACCTCTGGAGATCATCTAGTCCAACCTTCCTGCTAAAGCAGGTTCTCCTAGAGCATGTTACACAGGACTTCGTCTGGGCATATCCCTTTCATTAATTGCAGGAAATCGAAGGCATCGGCTTCAGCAATAGCTAAAAGATGAGATGTGCCGCATGGGCTTATGTGATATAGAAAAGGTTATGGAGGAAATTAGATTTTTTTTCAATCCTCATTTTCCTAGTTGTTGTTCAAATGGGTATTGCCTACAAAACCTGGGATCCCTGGAAGTAGAAGCACAAGTGCTATTATTTAATTATTATTTAATATAAGGCTTGCATGGAGCTAAAATGGAAGTAAATCAGTCTCGTGTGTGGCTTGAACTACTGGTACGAGAATAAAAAACCTTACGAAAAGCTGTGCTGTGGTTGCTGACATAAAAAATATTAGAGTATAGAAATGAGTAATAGAGAGCTTCGCTGCTCCTTCATTAGAAAATAGGTGTACTGAGCTACTTACTTGGAGATATCATCTCAGTGGAGATGTAGTGGCTTGAAGATTTCAAACAAAATAGCAGATTTAGAGCAAGGAAAGAGTTCCCCACAATTAAAATGGATTTTTTTACTTGAGGAAGGGGTCCTAGTGTTAGATGATTGGAAGGTATTTAATTTAATGAGACAGTTAGAGGACACAGATGTTTTTCTAGGTGGATGTACAACCTTCGTCAGTTTGCAAATCAGAATCAGTTTTCCCAGTTTGAACTGGAAGTATTTAGAATTCATTTAATCTTGAATTACTTAGGTCAAATATATTAAAGCCTTTATTATCTACTGTACAGTAGTTCAGTACAATGGTTGGTAGAAGAGTTTTAAGTATTATTATTCTAATAGCTGGCATAGTGTTGTCAAGACATGAAACAGCATGCTGCTTTCCTGATGTATCAACACTGTCCTAGGAAGTTTAAACTAAAGTGAACTGCTATTTGTAGAAAAGATTGTTGGGGTGAGATTTTCCTAAAAATCAGTACATAGCTCAGGTGAGAAAAAAAGCAAGGAAATACTGTTAACATTAATTTCCACTGAAGGAAAGAAAGATGGCAAATGGAGAATATGGCAAAAAGGAAGTTGGCTTCTTTCCATGACACTCTATGGCTTTCACTGTTCTGCAGCGGTGCAACTGGTTTTGTGTACATGGAGCAGATGGGATATGACAGGCATAATCTTGTTTTTCTTGATGTTACTGACTCACCTGATTTTTAGTATGTGTGATTTGAAGCCCAGTGATTAAACAGCAGGGACTGAAAGGGCATAAGGAATGACATACCCTGTAAATCAGTGGAGTGCCGTTTCTAGCATGGTTTGGTATATAGCTGGCAGCCTGAGAAAACTAGCTCTTCTAATTTGGTATCTTCTGCAAGTGCATGAGTGTTTTCTTGGAACCTTTTAGTCTGTATCAGACTTTGTAGGAAAGAACTGGTTTTGTGGCAAGCCAAGGGGAGCATTCTGGCAGGCTATTAAAGTAGTAGCTAACCCTTAATGACTCAGAAGAAAGCTTTGTGTCCTGCCTTGATTTACTGCTAAATCATAGACAATCAAGCTGGCTTTCAGTCCAATTACTAATGCCAGGCATACGCAAACAGGAGAGAGATTGGGATGCAATGACATCTTCCCAGTTTGAAAGATTTCCATTTCTTGCCTGAACTACACCTCTTGGGGCAACATTCTCCCATATCTTCATCTTTCCTGCTTTTACTGCTGATTGGAAAGAGATTTTTGCAGGTTACTTCTGCAAGATAGGCCCAGTGCAGTGGACAGGAGAAGTAATAATCAAAGCAGGCTTAGTACTTACAGATGGGCGTGTGCAAGCTTGAACTTGCAAGTACATAGCACTGCATTAGTGCATAGGCAAAGGCAAGCCAAAATATTTGCATCGTCTTATATACACACTGTGTAGAATTTGGCACATTACTGTACAAATATTTTAAAACTATCCTTCATGGGATAACATGGTTGAATTTTTTTCTTTACGCCTTGAACTCTCAAAAGGATCTAAAACATTCAATAGGAGTGTTTGGCAAAAATAAAATGCAATGAATCTTCTACACTTGGCCCATTTCAGAACCTAGATTTGCCAGATCTTCAGCTTTTGTTCTAACAATATGCTACTGTTCAGGGTGCTTAGCCAGAGAGTCTCATCACCCATTTTTTTATTGGCATTAGTGTCTGGGTTCTTTGGGCTGTGCAGACAAAACAGCCTAGCAAATGTGAATTCATTCAAGTGTATAATGCTCTGCGTCTATGACTTTCTCCATTGCTTAGATCATCCAGATTGAGTTTTCCTCTCTGGAGACATCGTAACTATTTTACTTTTATTTCACAGTCAGCTTTTCTCAGATTTTCCATTTCTTGCCATGGGAAGTTGCTGTGAGAAGGTCTCAGAATTACAATGTAATTATTGCCAAAAAATGAAGAGTTTTGTAGTTTGGAAAATGAAATTAGTTTTTTAGTTTTTATTGTTCTAGATCTTTTCCCTGAGTTACTCCTGAGCTCTTCAAGCACAAGATCTCTGTTCTTGGAAAAGTTGTGACACTGTAAATGGACTTCTGTGGTGTGTGCGTGAGAATCATCAGTTGCTAAACTTTGCAAATTACTGTATTGTTTTTTCTCCCCTGCAATGCTGAAACCCACTGTTATTGTAGAACTGCTTACCTCAAAGAATGGGAATGGTAGTTACCTGATTATGGTATCCCTTTTCAATTCTCCCTCATTGTTTGTGGTGACATCCTGCCATTTGGGCTCTTCTGGACAGTTTGTTCAATGTGTTTATAGCAGAACATAACAGTGATCATATCTTACTCTGCTTTGCCATTAAAGAATGAACAGGTAGTTGGAGTCCCATAGTACCCAGAAGAAAGAACCAATGTTTTTGGCCCTCTAGGTGTAATAATTGTCTCCAAAAGCTTTCCTCACCATGTTGAATGAAGCTTTCAAGTTCTGGGGAGAGGTTAAAATCTTAAGTACCCAAGTTTGTAGCTGTGTACATCCATTAGTGAACATTCTCTTTTCTGGCAATTGCAGCTGTCTTGGGCAAGATTTTATCCCTGTCTTAAAGTCAGTGTGACAAGCCTGGGTGTTTGGCTGCTAACTAGGATGTCACTTGACCCATGGTGTGTGTGAAGAATTGCTATCCAAAATATTTCAGATGCATAAATCTAAAAAGATCTTACTGTGAATAGACATAAATAGGCACCTGAGTTCTTATGATCACCCAAACTGCTTCCATTCACCCAAATTTAACAATATTTTGCCAAACTGAAAATAATCTACATAAAACCCAACAGTGCAAATACCTGGAAAGGCAGTGAATGCCAGCTGCAGGTCAGGAATTTCATTCTGTCTATTGCTTTGTGCTTGACATTCCACAAGTGCAAATATATGTTGGACTTCAGCAGGCAGAATTAAGGTGACAATGACAAGGCCTTATGATCTGGGTAAAATGCAAGTGATAATTAAAGAAGACAAAATTAACAAAATTCCTACACTGGAAAAGCTGGGTATATAGAGACATTGTGTGACAGATGTTCTGGGGCAACTGCATACTCAGGGTGCAGTTTAGCAGTTTAGGATTGTGTGATAGTTTTGGCAGTGTGATGAACATGCTGTTTTCAGGTGACTCTGCTTGTCCAAGTTCTATCCACAAACATGCAGAGATGCTTCCATTAGCTTGTAGTTCATAATGCACCTGGAAGCATTACATAGTGCACACCTCTCCATGTTAATTCTTGGGTCTAGCAGCAGGCAGGAAGCAGGCCTTTCCTGAACTCACTTGACAAAGCCTTGCCTGTTGTCAGAGAGCATAGCCTGCATGTCACTCAGGAGGGAGTGGCTACCTGTGACTCTTGCCACCTCTGGAAAGCAGCACATCCTGAACCTTCTAAGGTATGGAGAACTGTGAATTATTGCCAGACTTTGCAGGACTTACATTGGTTCTTAAAGCCCTAACCATTTGAACTGGGATTATGTGAAGAACTCTGATTTACTTTGGAAAACATTTCTGTTCCTTACTGTTGTCCAGAGTGGAGAAAGGCCAAAAGCTAAAATTAGGAAGGTAACTAGATTGAAACTGTATTTTGCTTCTTACAGTATAGCGAACAGGCTAATGGTCTTTGCACCTGGGCAGAAGTTGGCAACTATACGTGTCTCTATTCCTTCCATAGGGCTAGCTGTCACACAGCAACAACCCTCAGCTTGTTTTGATCTGTACATGCCCTGGCTTTTCTTAGCTACCTTGAAAACTACAGCTGTGTAGAACCAGATCAATATCCCCAAGCTGTGCCTTTTGCAGACATCATTCAAAGAGCCTGTATGCACTGCAGATACAATAGAGGTTGGCTATATATGGCGGCTTTATCCAACTGGAAGAAATAATAGCCATGAAAGTGCAGCTGTCTCTGAGTTTCCCAGTGGACTTGTATGGGTTGTGCTGAAGTGCATGTAATCTCATCTTTATTATTATTGCAGCACCGGTATAGCCTCATAAATAGTGCAACTCTACTGGCTTATAAAGCAGGGCAGTATTATAAAGGCTGAGCAGAGGCCTGAGTATTCGATTTGGTTTCTTTTAACACATATGCTCAGTTTTCTAGGATCAATCTAACATGAACATCTCCCAGAAAGCAAGTAGAGGAAGAGTAAAATTCCTGATGGGATGAAAGATTAGCAGCACTTAGGTCGTTAGGTAGTCTCTTCCTGTTCCACACATATATTGCTTGTTAATACTCCACGTGCAACCTGGACTTCTGCAGGCCCCGACCGTATCATTCCCGCGGATGCACAAATGCTTTAGGGCACAGCAAGCTGAAAATCATCAGGTGAGATGCACCTCCAATACCAATTATGTCCCCCATTAATAAATACATTGCAAGTCTTGTGGTACTGAGCAGTGGCTAAGGTTGAATTCTTAGGTATCAATTTAATAGATACCAGCTGTAGAGTCAATACACACACAGTTAATCCTTGGAACACATACTAAATATATGACAGTGACTTGGAAAAGCTCAAAGATAAATAGCATGAGGTTTTGGTGCCTGAGCCAGAGATCCCAACAGATGGTCTAGTGTAGTATCGGTCCTGTAGCTGTAACTGCATTTGTCCAGCTTAACCCACTTACTAATGGAGCTTTATTTTTGTTTCATGAATTTGTTAATTTCGTCCTGAATGCAGAACTGAAGAAGTTATGGCTACAGGAGCAAGCTAAGCTGGTAGCCTGTGAACTCACCCTTCCTTCTTGCTGCTCATGGCCATTCAAGCCTGCAGCAGCTTCTGTTCCAGCTATAATCTTCCTTTCTCCCATCTCAGTCATTTGCACTGAACAGAGTGCATTACAGTCCTGTGACATGAACTAATGAGGGTTGCTTGAGACTGTTCACCTGTCTGAGGGTTGCTTGAGACTGTTCTGCTGCCTGATGAGTTCAGGATTCTAAAATACTCGAGTTATTGTGATTTTGCGGGCTTCTGACACCTGTGCACAGAGGTGTTGCTATTTGCCATTTGTAGTATGACTCAAATACCAGGTCATGGCTTGCATAACAACTGGTAATATGTTGCCAGAAGGAAGTAATGCTAGTAAGTATGTGCCTTTAAATCTTGCCAAGTGTCATGCCATGCTAGGAACAAGCTGCATGCTTTCTTATTTTAATCTGATACTTTCTCATCTTCATTGGACTGTTTGTGCCTGGGGAGTTTCCAGGAAAAGAGCTATTGGCAGAGGCTGAGCAGAACCTGGGTTTTCCAGTGGTGGGTAAGTATCAATGCCAACCAACAAGTATGCAGCTATGAGGTAGGGTGTGCCCAGTTGTTAGACATTGAGCTAGTTCTGTAGAAGGGTAGAAACTAGAAGCAGGGGACTTGAACACGTATCACTTGGATTCTCTGTCAGTAGAAAAAACTGTTGAGTTCTCTCCTGATTGCAAGACTAGATTTTAAAGATATTTGTGAGAAAATGACCTACTTAAAAGAGCCAAATCTAACATGGAGAATTGAAAACCAGAAAACCCAGGAAATCATGAAGATGATACAATACTGCAGGAAAAACACATGCAAGAGGGCAGATAAAGTGCATGGATGTTGAAGATAGTATAGGAAATGTTTGCCATGATTTCCTAGAAGGAGAGCTGCCAGATGAACAAGGCAGGAAGCAGGAAAGCAAGTTGGTCATCATTCTGTATTAAAATTGCAGAGGAATATTGTTTCATATGCCTGTACACACAACACTTTGGACTGTGTGATTATAAACTCAAAGGCTTGATCTGCATTTAATATTTTCCACTGTAAAGTGTAGCAATATATGACAATAATGGCATACTTTGTCTATGGCTATATATCGTTTATTGTGTAGCTATTGTCTATGTATGCACAATCTAAATACTTATGCTACAAGTGAAAGCATGCTATTGCTAACAACAGCTTGGTTGAAAACACGTTGGTTAACAAGAACAGCATTTATATGTTAATCAAAGGAATAAGTGTACCAAAAGTACAAGTACTTTGGTTTTTTTTCTCAGTTTTGAAGTAGTCTTGACTGAAGAACTGGCCCCATCTCACATAACTAGCCCCATGATGTCACCTGCTTGGGAAGAAAACTCTAGAGTTTCTTGCTCCCCAGTGATCAGCTGTGGGATCTCATCAGAGGGGGAGACAGCAGTTTGTGGGAATTTCTCTGTTGTGTGAGCACTGTCTATTAGTGGAATGGTTTCCAAAGAGCTTTTCCTACAGACAGACCTCTCCATAAAGTACTCTGCCTCTGCCACACACATTAAACTTTCTGGATTAGAAATCAGAATGTCATAAGCCCTTGAAATAGTATCATTGTCCTAACCAGAATCTACCACCCAATTAAAGAGTATTGTCTTATTCCCTGTCTTATCAGATCTCCTGAGAGGACTGCTTTGATCAGTTCCAGTAGAGTCAGGCCCTCAAAATGGGACGAGGACTCTGACCTGAAAGCTATCTTTTCATAGTCTTGATATTGGCTGTTTTAATTTTCAGTCTTCCATCAGCTTGATAATAGCTAGTGCTGGTTTATGTGTGTCTCTGTCCATGTACCTAACAGCTTGACATTGCAGCATTAGCTCTTCTTCTGGTATTGCTGCATCTCACCTTACTGTGGGTTCCAGCACTTTCTGTGTATCTGGAGCTGATGCAAAGACATGAAAATGGATTTTATGTCCAGTGTAGGGTACACTGAGAGTGATGGCTTGGATTCTCATTTGCACCACAGTAATATTTCCAACCAGGCAGAGGAGGTTTCAACAGCAGACTTAAATCTGAGATAATGCTTATAACTTTGAGACAGCTGTCATAAGTTTCTGAATAACTTTAAGAATAAAAACAGTGGAACTCTACTTTGTTATGCCCTGCATTTTCATCATCTGCATGTGATAGCACCCTTCTGCCATCAACCTGGCCTGGAGATTGTGGAGAACAGTAGGTAGAGAAGCCAGTCATGCTGCTTCTAACTAGCTTACTACCAGCAGGACTTCTCTCCAGGCACAAGAAAAAATCACAGAAGTCTACTTCTGCACTGCATTCAAGTTTCTATTTTTTTGAGTTGTACTGAGCATATTTGAGGGCAGAATTGTAGTTTGGGGCCTTGGTACTCTCACTCTGGACTTTCTCTAGACCCAGTAAATTCTTTATTTTTTTGTTGATTTTTAGCTTTTTACTGCAGGGGATTTTTAAATGAACATGAATAAGATATTTTCTAAACCCATAGCAAGAGCTCCCTCTTGAACTAGGCTACCAGGCATCTAATTCTGTGTTACCTATGCCTCTAGCTTAGAAAAGAACTTTGGAGATCTAACCAGCTCTGAATTAACCTTGCAAGATTCATGGCAAGGCTGCTGTGTCTCACAGTCTGGGCTCAGTCTTGAATGGAGGTGTCAAACTGGAGTAAAAGTATCTTCATTTAGCTGTGGGTAGGGGATTGAGCATGTGGAGACAGCAGTGACATTTCTTCTCATGGCAGCACCAGCAACTCCCCATAACCTGCTTTGACAGAAGTCGATGCTGGTGCCGTTACTGACCAAGTTCCTCTCAGGGTTCGATCCATGGCTTTTGCTGCTCAGATTTTCTCTATTATTTTTCTTTAGAAGCTCATAATTAAAACCTGCTCTTAAACTGTCCTGTCATGTATAGCATAACCTGAGAAGTTCTAACTTAGTTGCTGTTTGCTGATGTCCAGAAGTAATGGGATTTTGTTCGGCAATGGTGGCCATTGTTGGTGCATGGAGAATTCTTGCTTAGCAGCACAAAAGTTTACCCAGCTGAGAGCTGAGGCTGTGGTAAAGCACAGAAATACCTATCTCAGCTCTCAAGGTGCAGTGTCCCATTATAAGCCCAGAATCTCTTACTTTCTATGAAGACAGAAACCTTAATGTTTTGATTACAGGAGGGAAATTCAGAAGGATTTGAAGAGTACTTGAACCAACATGTTAGGCTGCATTAAGAGGTCTATTTTTATGATAATGGGAATCAAGTGAACTGCCTAAAGGCAAATAAGCAATTACACCAGAGATGAACGTATCTGACATGATCATTCAGAAATTAGACCTGTTTGATCACTTAAGTCATCTTGCTCAGGCAGTTAGTGATGGCTGCCTGCAGCATGGCCCTTACTGCCCAGGTCAGGGTGACAGCTTAGAGTCTTCATTGCTGGATCTTTTTGTTTCAAATTGCAGTATTTCAAAGTATAAGAGTCTGGGGATATAAACTAAGGTTGCACTGGGCCATATTTAATGCCTTTTATAATAGAGGATGGTTAAGTCTTTACTGACATGAAAGGGATGATATCTCTCGGCTTTGTACTCTAAGGGGAACACAACATAAGACAAAAATTGTTCCTTGGAGGAAGCATATGATGCTCTCAGAAAAGGCAAGAAGGCAGTCCCAGTCCCCATCCTCACTTTAAGCCATGCAATATGCATACAAGAATTCTCTTGTTTGACCTTTGCAGCCACAAAGCTGGAATGACATCAGCATATTTTCTAACATTTAGTTGGTTTGGAAGCCAACAAGATACAATCTACATAATACCCAGAGATGTTAAACTAACCCTAGTGAATGGTACATGAAGTAGTCAAATAGTTGAATTCACAGGAAGAAAAACATTCTACTAGTACAGTAGTGGAGTTTCGGTACCTCTTGTCTGCTTTTAGGGAATCCTAGACTCAGTGCTCCATAAGGTCTTGGTACCTAATTTTAGAGATATGGTTTTGGTTCAAGCACCATATAATGCTTGAACTGCTGAAGGCAGTGTCAGTTTAAAGAGTAATTTTTTACTGTGGTGGCAAAAGGCAAATTGGATTTGTTGTTCTATGATTCAGTGAAAGCTATCAGCTGCTGTTCTTTAAAAAGCAGAAAAGGCATGCTGATTTAGATGGTGTATCAGTAAGAAAAAGGTCAACAGTGGCTGGCTTTGGGCACTTGAGGATTAACAGCTCTATGACTGTACCAAAGAGAATAAATCCTCATTGACCAAATGAAACCTCAGAATCGTACACTGAAAAATTATCACCATGGTTTTGCAAGTGAAGTTTATGTTGTGTGATAAACTTGTCACTCTGAAAATGGACTTGGTAGTAGTGAACTCCTGGGAACCCATTGTTTGCTTTTAAGGGGAGGGAGAAAAACTGTGAAAGGTCAGCTATGAAAAAAAACCAGTCCAGTGGCAGTAGGCTGCTGTTCTGGAAAATGCAAAATTTGGGGCATCAGAAAGCTTTTATTAGATATATGGAAGTTACTGTCAGGGACTTCTTTATTAGATGTAGGATAAATGTGGAAGGAAGATCTTTTAGATGTTTGCACATATCATAACACAAATGAATTCAGGTTGCAGAGTCTCTGTAATGCTGTTAGGTCTGTTTGTAGTCATAGTGCACTTGTGTGGTGGGTTGACATTGGCCAGCTGCTAGGCACCCACCCAGCTGCTCTCTCACTCCCCCTCCTCAACAGGACAGGGGGAGAAAATAAGGTGAAAAAGTTCATGGGTTGAGATAAAGACACTTCGCAATTACCATCATGGGCAAAACAGACTCAATTTTAGGAAAATTAATCTATTGCAAATTAAAATAGAGTTGGATGATGAGAAACAAAGACAAAAGCTGAAATGCCTTACCCCCATCCCTCTTCTTTTCTGCCTGAGGTTGAAGTTCGCTCCTGCATTCCCAGCTCCTCCACCTCTCCCCTCACTGGTGGAAGGGGACTGGGAATGAGGAGTTGTGGTCATCCCGTAAGTCACTCTCTGCCGTTCCTTCTTCCTCACACTCCTCTTCCCTGCTCCTTCCTACGGGCTGTAGTTCCTTCAGGATAAACCTGCTCCAGCATGGGGTCTCCAGGGGCTGCAGTTCCTTCCAGGCATATCCACCTGCTCCGGTGTGGTGTCCTCCATGGGCCACAGTGTGGAGACCTGCTCCAGCATGGGGTCTCCAGGGGCTGCAGTTCCTTCCAGGCATATCCACCTGCTCCGGTGTGGTGTCCTCCATGGGCCACAGTGTGGAGACCTGCTCCAGCATGGGCTCCCCCCGGGGCTGCTGGGGGTCCCTGCCCCGGTGTTGACAGCACCTCCTGCTCCTGCCCCACTGCCCACAGGGCCAGTTCTCTCACCTTGTCCCTCATGCCTCACTGCTGGGCGGTGTTTGGCCATTTCTTTACCATGCTGTCACCCAGGGCACCACCGGCTCCTCTGAGCGGCCCAGCTATGTCCTGCCCCGGGGCGGCCAGAATCAGCTGTGTCAGGCCTGGGGCAGCCTCTACTCACAGAGACCCTGTGGCCCCGCTGCCACTGCCTGGGCACAAGCACCCAATATGACTGGTATTTTTCAGGACTGTAAAAGGGCCTGGTAGCTCTATAATGGTACATTAAGATGCAGATTCACAACGGTCTGATCTCTAGAAAGTTTCTTGCAATTTTTCTGAAGTTTTGGACAGCAGAGTTCCAGTAAGAGTAGTGTTGTCTTTAAGGAATTGCAGAATTAAGATAATACTGTGAACTTTGCACATCCTATGTGGTGAAGTAAACCAGTCTGAGGGAAATGTACCAGTCTGAGAGAAAGATCTCAGCTAATTTACAGAAAAGGAATGTCCTTATTTCCAGCCCACAAACAAGTAAAGCATGGTAGAATAGGGTGAGTGATGGGGAGTTGAACTTTAACCTTAATTTCAGAAAAGATAAGCAACTGAAAGGGGAGTCAAGTCCTTGGGGCAACCCCCCTGGCCAGTGGCAATGACCGGCTTCTGGCATGTTGTTTGCAACAGAGGCAGTTCTGTAGAAAGTAGGAATACTTGCAGATAAAAACCAGGTGGCAAAAATCTGGCTTTTCACATGCATAGGTTAATTCTTATTAAACCCCCCCTTAATTCATATGTGAATAAAGCTTTATTTTCCTTTTCATTTTTGAAAACTAAATGCCAAGGCACTACGGAGCTGGACTCACCTTAGTGGGCATTTCCTTCTGCTCAAAGAGTCTGACATCAGGGCTGGGGCAAAGAATGCTTCAGCTGAACCTTATGAACCTTATATACCAGGAGAGGCATGCAGGAAATGCACGTCTGCCTGAAGTCTCTTTAATAAGCAGGGTGTAAAAGAATGACAGTAACTTCAGAAGAAATCGTGAAAAGTAATCCCTCAAAATAATTTAAACTTCAGAATTAACAAGTAAAAGCATTGAAAACTCATGAGCCAGGCCCATTTACTTCCAAGGAGATTTGCTTAAAACTAACATTGGATTGTTAATTGTTTGGAGACATTTTAGATTTTTTATCTGCAGTTTTCCTCCCAAATTGTAGGCCAAAAGTTTACTTTAAAAGATTGCTGTATGTATATAATATTGACATATGTATGTCTTTTAGAACTAAGATTTAAGGGAAAACACTCTTTTTATCCATGAAATCATAAGAGGTGGCAGGACTGAACTTCATTGAAGCAGTGTTGTCATTTGGCAAATCAAACCACAGACTATATTGCATTTGTGCCTTATGTTGCAATTTAAAAATTATTGGCCTGGTTTCTAACAAGTTAGGTGTGCCCTTCTTTATGACTGTATATACTTAATTTATTCAGTTCCCACAATGGCAGAAAAAATGTGTACGTGGTAGAAGATGGCTTCCTGCTCTCAAGTATTTGGTTTATGCATAAATGTCTTATTTACTACCAAAACAATAATATTTCTATTTGAAACAGACTAACAAGAAGAATGGCTGGTGGAAACTGTAGAGGGGTTTGCAGTCTTGCAAATCCAAGGCAAGTGGGGGATGTGCTTACTGGGGGGTGTGTGTGGTGTGATGGCAGAGAGATCCCCTATTGCACAGAACGAGGCAAAGAGTGTGTTTCATCTGAGAGCTGCTGTCAGTCTTGGGTGAGTGCTGGGGCATCAGCCAGCATGGGGGACTGTGTCCCCCCTCCCATCTTGCTCTGCCGGCTGCACTGCACATCACTCTATTTTTCTTCCCTGTGACCAGCAGCATGGAGCATCAGAAGCTACTCTGGAGCACCTCCCTAAAACACCTCTTGGTGTAAAGTTTTTAATAGCAGGTGGTTTAAATAGTTCAAGTGTAAACCATAGTTAGTTTAAAAACCATATGAAAGTATCAGGCAGTATCAGGCTGTGCCTGACAGTTTCTGTAATGCAGAGTGATCCCTCTCTGAGAACTTGCTTGCACTCTGTAGTTGTCTTTAATTCTAAGTGCACTGCGAGCAGACTACCTGTTACTCTCAGTCCTGGCCAGTAAATGTTGGCAGATTCTTTACTATGTGGCATAAGTTGCATCTCTGTGTTGCTGAATGTTACTGAAGCACAGATAATCTTTAAGGGACTTTAATGTTAAGTGAGAAAAAAGAAGAAACTGAAATTGCATTTACTCTTCTGCACTTCAAAAGACTTGCTCTGCAATTTTTCCTTACCTTTAAAGATAGTAACTAGAAAGTTCACAGTGTGGGAGCCTTTGCTTTTAAATGCTGCAGCAAGCGTAATACTCACTGATTGAACTTGCACTTGGCAAAGGCAAAAGCTGGGGGGGGATGTAAGGGAACATGTGCTGTCCTTTGTAGTTCCAGTTCTTTTAGAAGCACTCACAAATAGCGTTAGTTTCCTTAGCAAATACAATGGCATCATTCTGGGCATGCCTAGTAGAAGTGTTCTGGGGCTAGTAAACTGTGAACAAACCTGTTTGCATTGCTGTACTGTACAGCGCAGCACAGATAAGCCCTAATTGTTATGCAACTCCTTAGCATAAGCTCCTGGCATGGCTCATATGCTTCCCTTGTACTAAGACCGTCCAAAATAGCAACAAGAAAGCATGTAACTAAAGACACAGCAGGAGTGTAGGAATTCACCCAGGCCTTGGATGTCCTAAAGATTGAACAATTCCTCATTTTAAACCATCCAAAATGCTAAGTATAATGTATTTTCTTCGGAGCTTCTTCAAGGTAAGCAATTTCAAACTTTTCCTGAGTGTGGGAGTTTGTTCGGTTTAGTTTTGTTTTGACAAGAGAGAAACTTAGATTTGAAGTCTTTGTACAGGAATGTAGAAAGTAGTTTTCTTGAGAACTGATGCCCAGTAAGTGCACTCACCAGGTTTGCAATTTGCTTTGCTATGTTAGCATTTGATTTGTAGAAAGTGGTTATTTTCTGCTACTATAGAAAGGAAACACTTGTGGATTTACATTGAGAGATCTGATGAAAACCAGAAAATTTACAGTGTAAGTCACATCCATCAACAGGGAGTTGTTAGCAGTGAAAGATGCACTTTATGAGGCAAAAAAATTTATAACTCATTTTTATTATGTTTTCCTGCAGTGTTTGTTGTATTTTAAACATGCCAAATTGAGCAACTGAACACTACCATCATTGAAAATGTTTTAGATACAAAACAAAGCATAAGATGTTGCCACTAGATATAAGTTTATATTTCATATTATTAAAACAACCAGATCAGAAACCTAATCTTCAGTAAGGGGTATGTAACTCTCTGGGGACAGTTTCATTTTCTGTGAATCTAATAAATTCTAGTTTTATGACTGAGGTCCTGCTACTGTCTGCTCTTGGACTGAAATAGTTGTTTAAGATCTGAGTCCCAGCTGTGGCTTTCACCCTGCCCAGAATTACGGCACGGTAGTGTTGCGACCGGAGCGTGTGCTGCAGGTTTCATTAGGAGCGTGCACTGTGAAATGCGGAGATGATATGGAGAAGTGTGGGTCAAAGGAAATGAAAGTTTAATAGGATTAGCAAATATTGGATTATTCCGTGATCTAAAATATTAGAACTTGAAGTGCAATAGAGAATTATGCTAACTTAGAAGAAAAATACTTAAAGAATAGAGTAACTGTAATCAGCTGAACTCCAGCTTCCCATTATGTTGTCACTTACACATTTTCATGCCAAACTACTTCTTGGTAAAGTATGCTGCAGGATTGCAGCCATAGTGTAAAGTCAGCAGTAAATCTCAACCCAGAGTTGCTCTGTGGAGACCAACTGCTGTTTGAAATAAATGGTTTAATTTTGGTCCTAAAACATGTAGCTACAATTAGCACCTGCAACCACCCGCCGGTTCATAGAAAACCAGCAGCACTTCAAGTAGAAGGTGGGCCTCATTTTTGGCAGCCTTCCTTAGGGAGATTGTATGGAGCTGGTCTTGAAAATTGCCTACATTTGGGTTATATCTATGTATCTAAATATCTACTTAGCTTTTTGTGAATTACTTCGTTACTCTAAATGCTGCGTTCTTTGGGAGGTAAAAGTGAGGGACAGGAAAAATACAACAGGAAGGTTTTTCCCCGTTACTGGGATATGGCTATTGACTCATCATACTTGCCTTGCTGTTTTAACACATGACAAGATTTGACTTTGAAAAATTTTAGCGTAAAACATGCTGCTAAAGTGTATGTAAATATCTTACTTTAAAGTGGCAGAGTATATACTTCTCAATACTTAAAAGAGTATTTTTTTTTTACATAAGGATCAGATATCTAAAGTAGCATTAAGCATTTGAGAAAAACGAGACTGAGTAAAACCGGTAGCTGTCATCTGTATTATGATGATCACTGGATCCGTTCTAAAGATGATCATTTTAGCTTTTAACAAACAGCCTTGTGCCATCTCTTTTTGTTTCAGTTTGAGAGATGGGCAAGGGTCAATTTATGTCTACAAGTTTCATTTTGTATTCATTGACTTAAATCTAACAGTCAGCTAAGTTGGTCAGATGATCCAACATGGAGGTAAAATTAAGACTGTTTTAGTTACAGTTTCTTCATTGTTTTCTGTGAAGTTTTCTTGAAATAGAAAGCTCTTAATTGAAAGCTGACCACAACACAGTATATCTAGTGCTGTATTTTACAGGTCCTGCGCACTATGCTGCACTCTGATATTCTTGTGATTTGGGTCATGCTAGAATGACCCAAACAGCTTGAAATGCAGTCTAAGGTCTTAGCCATGTTTCTCAACAGGATTTTAGCTCCTAAGATCCCCATATAACACGGCTCAGAACTTTTAAAGTATCACCCTCATCTGACTGGAAAGAAAAAGTAGCCTGGGCCAAACAGCTAATAAACTTGCCCTTGGCCTCAGGATAAATGCTGCTAACCCTATGGAAGGGTTACTGTGAAGCCTCGTCCTCCTCTGGAAGTTGCATCAGTTGCCACTGCTGGTGGGAGGAGCAGGAGGAATAGCATAAACCTATCCCTGCATATCTAGGAGGGAGCTAGAGCTGAGCACAGGGCCATCGGGCAGGGTTGGTAGGGAAGACCTCAGGACCCCCTGCTTGCCCTCGTTCATTTCTGGCTGGAAGGCTTTTGTAGCACAGAACTAGGAGTTTATGATGCGTAACTGTGCGGCTGTATCACGGTTCCTTTCACTGCCTGTTCGAGGTAGACACAAAATTGTATGCACATCTGATCTTGTGAAGATGTGTCAGCAGAGATACCCTGGGATATCTTGGCCAATCAGGATTTTTATATTCCATAAGAATCCATTTAAAGGCTTAATATGCTTATCTTTGGTTCTGCCAAGAGAAATGGAAAGAGATATTGAGGTTGTTATAGATGTACAACTAAATTGATTTAGCTGCTGGTTTTTCTCATTAATTTAAATAATTCTCTGGTTAAAATATTCTTAAAGTCTGTTCACTTGACTTGGTGTGAAAATATTTGGTATTCACAGAAAACATGCAGAAATCAATGTAACTCCTTATTAAATGGGAAATCATACAAGTGACTCAGATGAGCCATAATTAGTCAGTTTTTGAAAAGTGCAACAGCAAAGTTTATGGATACATATTATTGTTTTCTTTAATTTCAAACCCAGAAAATGCTGATTAATACTGCTGTCTTTTATAATGATGGCCACAATAAGAATCAGGTTTTCACTTATGGCATGGAGCATTTCAAAACAAGCAGCCTGTCATTTTCAATTCCCATCTAATACCACTGGTACAGCAGTAAAGAAGGCACGATGCAGATTTGCCACTAATACCTTTAATGCCTCTAAAATAGTGCGCCTATTGTTCTCCCTGAACCAAAGCTCCAGGCCACTAATACCAGCTAAACAATTCCTGGCCACTTTAAAAGGCCAGTGTATGCCTGAGCACTGATTGCTGCAGTCCAGTTGCAGGCAGAGATTTTGGGAGCCCTGCTGCTGCTGTTATAGGAAACAGTGTTGCCCAGCTGGAGAACATCCTAAATTCATATCAGATTCAGTGTTCAAAGTGTCATACATTCCTCTCTCTCATTGGCCTCAACGTTTGTTTAATTCTGCCCAGAAATTTGTGTCATCTACTTGGTTGGTTTTTGCAGTCCATCCAGCTTAGACTTTGGATCTGAACCTAACTTTGCTGGTTTCCTCTTTGAACAATACATGAAGCTTGCATCTACGTGAATCGGACTGAAGAGTTTGTTCACAGTATATGTGTTTCTCTGAAGGATTTTGATTCTGATTTAAGAAATCAAACACCACATTTGGAGTAGTTTTAGGTCTTGCATCTGTTTCACTAGATATTCACCTACCCTGAAAAATTAGGTTTCTCTTTAAACTTTGTGGTTTAGCTCCTTTTTTATGACCATCAGACTTTTAGCTGGGCTAATCTTTGTTAGTCTTAGTCTTGGCACCTCTAAGATACCTGTGAAATGAGTACTAAAATAACATCTGGTTATTCTTGTCTGAGGGTCAGCTCCTTTTTCCCTTCTAATGAAACTATAGCAGAGATTTCTAAAAAAAGTTCTGACTTCAGGTAGACCTGTGCCAGATATTTACATAGAGGCAGGAACCCTGCTGAGTGGACATTCCCTTGGAAAGTGAGAATGTCATCTCCTTGAAAATGTACCTTGTTATGTGCAGAAGCATTGGCTCTGTTGTATGCAGCTGTAACATTGCTGTTGCATGGAGCCATGTGTTGAATGTACCGTATTTAGCTGAATAATGACTGGATATTGCAGGTTTTGCCTAAAACTAAGGAACGACTGCAACATGGAGCTGTTTTAAAAATGTGTTTATCGGTTGTTCATCATCTAATCTAGATGATGTGGTATACTGATGTGATCTTTAAGCATGTTCAACTGTCAGGCAAGCAGATACAATGCACATATCTTAACAGTGTATTGACCTCTGGCACCCTGCGAGGGTGTGGAATCTTGCGTTTCAATCTTCTAGATAACAAGGTCATCCCATACAGTGGGATTTCTGTGCACCCATGCTGCAGCTTTCTAAATAGCAACAAAAAGCATAAAGAACAGTCAGACAGAACATTTCAGTGTTGAGTGGGAACCACTTTCTTGCAAAACTGGCTGAAGAAGACTGTCAGTGTTTAGCTAATGAACTTGTAGCATAAATTAAACCAAGCCAATATTGAGCTGGAGCTAAAATGAAAATCCTCCAGTGTCAGCTTAGATCTTACAGTAATGTTTATAGCAACTCATACTACCTGAGTAACAACTCTGCAAGTAATACCAGAATACACGCCTCTTCATTAAAAACTTAAAGACCGCTGCTAATGTCTCATTTAATATGCAAACCAAGAAATTTGTATGATTACACATACGGTTGTAAGAACCCCTGGGTTATACATACATGTAGAATGGGTGTTGTAGTCAATGCAGTGGATATTTGTTCTTGCAAAAATATAAAAAAATTCTACTTGAGTTTTTAAATTTATTTAAAAACACGGCTATCTTAGGAACATAAATTCACATATAAAACACCTCTGTGAAGGTCTTGGTTTCAGGGGAACTGAAGTAGCTATCGATGAATACTTTTCAACAGAGGTAACCACAGACTGTTAATTTTCTCCACAGAAAGTAAAATGCTTTGACTGAAGTGTGTTTTCCACTGAGACAGGGAGTACGATGGCCAGAGTTAAATTTTCTAATAATAGCTTTGATGCTAAGGAAGAATGGTAATTCACGTATTTTATTCCTGCAATGGCTTCCGTCTAAAAAGCATTAAGTTGTTTCCTGATACTGAATTGAGCTGCAGAATGTATGGCAAATCACCAGGATTGGGAATTTCTTATCCCAGACAGTTGTCTTGTACCTTCTTAAACCAAAAATGCTGTCTAGTGCTTGTCAATGGGGAGTTTTCATGGAGAAAAAAAAGCTGCAATATGGGAAAGAACATGATGCCAGATGAGAGTCCAGGAGCTGTCCATTTCTGTATCAAAAGCAAATAAATTGGTGAGTTTAAACTAAGAGCTAGTTCACATATCAGAAGATTAAAGAATTAGCCTGAAAACACTATTAACTGAAAAATCATTCACAGCTATTGTGTCAGTGAAGATATGCTAGTAAGGAAACGAAGTGTCAAATGAACTCTCACTGCTTTTAAGGAGGGAATGCATTTTGCCTGAAAGAGGCTTAAGGAGATATAAAGGGAAAGGTAGAACTGCTTAGGATGCAAAGTATCTGAATAATTAAAAGACAGAGTCTCTGAAGCGTTAATGAGTCTTTGACAGTAATGGAAACTGGAATTAATGGCAGCCAGGTAATTCCTGATTAACCTGCCTGTATGTATGTAAATTAAAAGGGGTGATACACTCTCTCTCTCTCTCTCTCTCTCTCTCTCCCCCTCCCCCCCCATCTAAACACTGCCGTGGGAGTTATCTTTGTCTTCAATACACAAGTGCTGTTATCAGTCTAGGAGGGTGGAAGCAAATTCTGCATCCAAATCATTAACATTTGTGATTAATACTTATTCCAGTATATAGTAGTTCCTGTCACTTTTAGGACAGGACAGACTGATCCATGACTTATATTGCAGAAGATGTCCACTAAAATACGAGAGTCACAATGGGTACAATTATAATGCATCCATGGCCAGGAATTAACAAATATATCCATTTGCTCAGACCTTTACTTGGGAGGAGGTACTGAGATTATGTATGATGGAGTCACTTTGACTTCTTGGCCACTAGGATTGTTTACAAATTGCATCTCAGTATGTGACAACATAAATTGTTTGTAGGCTCTAGATGTTCCAATAAAAATAGTATCTTATATTTTAGAAAATAAAACATGGCCCATTAGAGAATACATGTGAAAAGTGACATTCAAGTGTAACATTCAAGAGTGAAGAGTGGTTTGCTTACAGCTAAAAGTGTGGGAAAAGTCCTGAAAGTCTTGGTCAGCTTTTGTGTCATCAAAACTCATGTTATGTTGAGATCAAGATTTCCTGCAAAGTGGCCATTGGTACCTAGTCAACAGTTTCCCAAATCACAAGAATTGTGGTGTTGTTGGCTGTGCTCCAAAGAATTTAAGCTGCTTGGGAGTCACAATTTTCTTTTGCCTTCAGAGACAGAATCCTGTGCAGCTAGAATAGGACTTGCTGCTGAGAAACTTCCAGTAACATTATTGAGGTCATACAGATGAGTATATAATTACTTAGATAAGCAGAGTTTCAATTAACATGATTGCAATCTAGTAGCACTTAAACAGTGTTCCTTAAGAAAAGGATTTCACCCTGAACACAACCTATAAATGAAGAATGAAAATCTGTATGATTAAACCACACCACAAAGTTAAAAATTACCAGGACCTACACATAGCCTTAGGTTCAACTTTTGACCCCACAAGAATTATTGCCTGAATAAAAATCCCAGGAGACAAGACAAGAATTTGCATCAGATTAGTTGTCAATGACAATGTTTTTGTGGTTTTATGCACAATGCAAGAAGAAGATTAAAATAATGAACAGTTCCTTGCAACATGCAAGCACTCCTTGAATAGGACAGCCTTGTTCCAGGCATCTCAAACAACTGGGGCTGGAGCCTATGGAGGCATTTTAAACAATTAGCTGAAATGTTTCACAGCTGAAACTGCATCTTTCAGATTACACACATAAAAATAAAGGTGAAATACTGATGTGCTCTTCAGAGGACAGGTCTTGTCAAAATTAAAGGTGGAAATTCAGGCAACACTTGCTCTGGCAATGGATGACGACGACTCCTTCATCTGATTATAACAGTTCCCTGTCTCAACCCCCCTCTGCTGAGCCAATTTTCTACAATGACACTAAATAAGTGCGGGCTAATGAGCAATCTGTTACTCTTGGAAATCTCCCATGGTAGGCTTGCCACAGACATTCACTCAGGGCCAGCATGTGGCAAGCTTTGGTCAGTTTGGGTTAGCTGTGCTAGCTGTGCTCCCTCCCAGCTTGTTATGCACCTGGCCGAGCAGGAGAAGCTCAAAAAGTCCTTGAGTAGTCTGAGCACTACTTGGCAACAGCTGAAAACATCAGTGTGTTATCAACATTCTTCTGGTACTAAATCCAAAACACAGCACTATGCTAGCTACTGTGAAGAAAATTAACTCTATCCCAGCCGAAACCAGGACACACAGACATTCACTCAGGGCCAGCATGTGGCAAGTTGAGGACAGTGTTCAAATTTGAGTGAAATGCTGCTGGATCATGTCTGGGACTTTCCTGAAAAAAAACCCCCAACCAAAACCAACCAAAACCCACCCAAAACCAAAAACCAAGACAAGTGCTTTTCCTCTTCAGTGGGGTCTCATAAGCATCTTTGCTTCTCTGGTACTAAAAAATTATCCTTTTAAAAACAGTATTGTGGTCATGGAAGGCCTCGGATAAGCCTTGTTTGCAGAGCCTGGCTCTCTCTGCTTGCTGAGATTTAACATTTTCAGTAGATCTTTCTGATAAAGTTTACAATATGACCTTTCCAGTTTTAAGTACAACTTCAACAAATCTTTTTATAGCAGGTGAGCATCAAGCTCTGTGTATTCCCTGTGTTTATTAAAGAGGTCAAGTATAATAATTTAAGAAGTGAATAACCAGTTGTATGAAGAAATCAGTTTTAATAAACATCCTTTGAAAAGCAACAACGAAACCAACAATTTGATTCATTATCAGATGAACATTCAAAAATTAGCAAATTGAGATTGGGTTAAAAATGGATATTTCTGGGAAGGGATAAAAATTCTTTCAGTTCACAGTATATCCCTATTAATGGAGGTAAGCTTCTGCAGTTTACATGAGGAGTGAATTCTTGTCTGCTATCTCAAATTCTAGCGTGTATATATTAGAGTTTTTACTTTGACATTTAAATGGCAAGTATATGTCATTAAATAGTATTTGGGATATTCTTTATATATTTTTCATGGGAATTAACTTCCATGAGTTGAAGGGTTTAGGGACCTCTGTAACACAAATTGTAAAAAATTATGGAAAAGCAATTCATGATTGGGAGAGTTTGAATCCAGTGTAAGGGAAATCGTATTTTTGAAAGTCAACTTTAATGCTGTCTAATAAATGTGGTCCCTCTGTCTTCAATTGACACTCTCCCTTCTGTAGATTTATCTCAGAGCTTGTCTGCTAGATTGATTGCTCTGGGTAGTTAGGTATAATGCAGAAATTTAGTGTGCAGGTAGCTTTCAAGCAGTGAAAAGAACTGAAAGGCACTTGAAATCACCAGCAGGCTGAAATAATCATGAACAAATGGGTAAGACAGGTATCTTTCATACTGTCCTTTCATCAGCCACAAAGTTACTCTAGAGTACTCATGTACAGGATTTGAGCTGGTATCAGATACCATATCGCTATTAATTCTAACTTTTTTATCACACAAAGTTTGTCTGGAGTGCAAAAAATATAAGTGTGCATGAAGGTAACACATAAGTTCCTTCAGCTCAATACACAACCATGTAAACCCTCCCTATCAATGCTAATACATTTTTGTTTATTCTAGAGTTCAGTTAAGCAAGTGCCATAATGCCCTGGCAATGGAATCTTAACATAGCATCCCATGGTAAAAAAATTCATTCCAGCTTCAGGAGGTTGTTTTGAAACAGATCTCTTTAAATATTTGCCATGCCAATTACAATGGCGACCATTATTTCTTCAGACAGAATGTCTATTCAGAAGTTGCAGATCATGCAGTAGCACCTCAGCTAGCTTGCTTGCTGACAGTGAAGTAACATGGGACAACACGGGGATTGATGTCACAGCAAAATCTGTTTCGGTGTCTGGCTAAACAGGCAAACGGTGAGCTTGCATGCAGCCGCTGCTGCCATGCCTGCACTCTCAGCCTGCTGCCAACTCCTGTTTTGGCTTGTGTCTGCAACTGTTGCAACAAAAGTTGGTCTGAATTTTGAAACTAACATCTCCCAGCTCAGCTGTAGGGGTGTTACTTTATTTTATTTTATTTTATTTTATTTTATTTTATTTTGGAACAGCTAGCTGGACGTGTAAATGCTACCTTCAGAAGAATCAAACTATTTGGTTACCATTAATTTATTTATAAAATGAAATAGCTTTCTGATCCACAACAAAACATTTAATAATCCTACAGGTAATGTTATGTGCTTCCTGAATGAAAATGGAAATCACCAGTGGAATTCCCTTTAAAAATTCGTAGCAAAGCTGGCCATTCTGCACTGCTATAACAATATACTTATAATGACATATGTATATACATAATATACACAATGTACATACTACATTGCTGTAATCCACCATTTCAAAAAAAGAAAGTGCAAGGCACAAATTACATATGCAAGTGAGAAAGCCAGAGATGTGGTGTTGCAGTACCAGAACAGAGGACTGTTGCTGCAGAGGTGTGCAGTTATGGTCATAGTGTACTCCACAGTTGGTGGTGTTTTTGTTTCTGAATTTACTCCCAGTATAACATAGCTGATATCACCGTGTTAGAAGAATGAACCAGAAGCCTAAAAATTTTTGTGCCTCTCCCTCTTCTCCTCCTTCCTTCTCTTGCCCCCCAAATGCAACAGGAAATAGACAAACCAGCCCCATGTAGAAATAAGATGATCTGCTTCCTCAGCTTTTTTTTTATCTTGCTGGCGAGAGCTCAGCTCTGCCCATTGCATTCTGCCTGCTCGGCAGGTTCAGCTGGATACAGCGGTCTCTGTGCTGTCACTGTGTTTTGTTCAGCTTTATTCTGCTGATGAGGTGTTGTGTCTCAGTGCTGGGGGAAATCAGTCTTGTGTATCTTTTTTTTCTCTTGGGTGTGATGTTTAAACTCCTGGAAAAGTGTGCTCTACACAGACAGTTCTGAAAAGAGGAAAAGAAGCCAAAGTCAGCTTGAATAATGTACTCCCAGAAGTCTTATTATCTGTGAAGAAATGATTTAAGACTCTTGTTAAGATCCTTGGCCTTCTACCATCACACCTGGCCTCTCTCTGTTAAATGCATCATCCAGCGAGCGGTAAGAACATGGGCCTTCACACCCTGTTTTTGGAGTGCTGTTTCATACTTGGTGTTGCTGATTTGATATTTTCAGTTGTTCATCATTCAGGCACCATTAGATAATATCACGTCTTTGCCAGAAAGCCTGAAAGAACTGGAATAATTATTATTTGCAATATCTGAAACTTTCTCTAATGAATTTATTTTCTATTTTTTTTTCTTTTTGAATGCCTGTGGCATTTGTTTCTCTGCAAGACTTCTGGAACAGGCCAACTTGTGCCTTGCTTACTGTTTATCCAAATCATGATGAAGGCATTTACTAAAAGCAGTTTGTATGTGATCTTAGTGTACCATTCATAGCCTTCCCAAGGCCAAGAGTTTCCATGACAACTAATTAATAAAGATTAGCTTTTCTTATGGAGTGTAAGACTCTCAAGTACATCTTGTTTTGTGATGTAGATAATCTCTCGATCTGGTTTTGGAGACTGGGTCTTGTCAAAGAGATGCCACAGGCAATCTGGTCTGATTTATAGCCAGATTTGGAAGACCATTAGGGGTGACATCTTTTTGACCACTTTTATTTTTGCAGTTCTTACATTTGTCCACTTGCTCATTTGTTTACCTGTCCTTAGTAGGTGAGAGTTTCTCAGCTGCTTTTGGTTTGAAGGACATAAGAGGAAACCACACTCCTTAACTTTTGCTAACTTTAAAATTAGCTGAAGAACAGCCTAGGCCTACAGACAGCTAAATTGTGCTAAAACAAAGGTATTTAGGTGAAATGCCTGATGCTATATTGCTAATAATATAAGTGGTATCATAACACAATATAATATAATTCTTATCTTTTCTTAATATAATTCTTATATTACATACCTCTTATATTATTAAGAGGTATCACTGGAACTTCCAAAACAAGATGGATTTTGCCTGCCAAATTACTTTCTGTACTAAGAAACAAATACTTGATTTCATACTTAACCTTTTCTCAGCTGTGAAGTTGCTAACAATGCTGTTATCTTCTATGCATGGGAAAAGGGTGAACAGGCATCCAAGCTCCCTTATTCTTAAGGACTTTTATGATCAGCTGTACTTGGGCAACATCTGCTGTATGTTTCAAACACACTTGGGTGATACTTGCCTGAATGGGAGCCTATTTGTATTTGTGTAAGGGTAAGCCAATCTGGGGGTTTGCAGAGGGAAAATCTGATGGTTTACACTTTTATTTTATATGGATATCTGACCAACCTGAAACTCATTTTGTTTGATAAGCCAAGGGGGTTTAGAAGAGAAGGGTTTTAGAGTAAATCAAATATAGTGGCTGTCTATAACCTGAGAATATAATCTTTACATCCATGCATTTCTTGTCATTCTGTATCAAAAACCAGAAAAAATAAGAATGGTAGTCTGTCTTAATTTTTGGGTTTGATCTCCCTTTCTGTCTGTGCCTTACCTTTTTGAATCAGTGAACTACTACTTAGCAGTTCTCGAGGTTACGTCAGTCCCATGTTAAGCTATGAGAAAATTCTCCCAGTAATAACAGTGTAGAGCTGCATAAGAGTGGCAGCACTCTAGTGACTACTCAAGAGTTACACTTCAGCAAAATGCTTTGTTTTGCCTTGACTTTTGTACCTTCTTATTGTGCAAAGCATTTTTGCAAGTGAATCCTTTTTACTGCTGACGTTTAGTTATAGACTTGCTGGTTTGGGCACATCTTTCAGCTAGCCATCAGGTGCCAGATGCTTTCTGATGTGCTGTCAGTAGATTGAGCTCCATTTTGTCTATCATAAACCCTTTGACAAAAACCTAGTCTTAATAAGATCTGAACAAGTATTTCCTGAATAGATTTATTTTATTCTTCCTTTAGTATCGCAGGTTCTCTCACTAGGCTTGCATGCAATAAGCAAGGCTTGACTGACAAAACAATTTGCTACAAGGTCTCTCTGTAGCCATTCAGTGCTGCATGCCATTTGCATGAATGTGCCAAGTGCTTTTGGTGCCCTGGGAATGAGAACCATGCTCTTGAAAGTTGAGATATAAGCCAAGACCACCCACATTTAGGAGGAAACATGCATTTGCAAACTGAAAATTAACTGATGCAGCATATAGCATCATGGCATGATACGTTGGGCCAAATGGCAATAATGTGGAAGCTGGCCTGAAAGGCAATAAGGAATCAGACTGTCAGAAATCCACGGAGAATCATGTCATTAGCTGTAGCACAAAGGTCTGACTCTTGCCAAATTCTCAGCATCTGTTTTTCAATACATCAAATTTAGTAATGTTTTGTTTGCATCAGTATTTAGAGTCAACCAGAGAGCAACTGAGCAATAGCCTGAGTTGCCTTTCTGCAGATGGGCACAGCTGGATTGTGCCCTACAGGACCAGGAGCGGAGAAGCTCCCCTCCAGGAACTGTTCTGGCCCTGGGCCTTATTCCCTATGCCAGCCACAGAGAGGGGGCTGATTCCAGTGGGATATTGTCTTGCTGTCTTGGAGCCAGCAGGGAGGATGCTGTAAAGAACAGCTGTGACACTAGTGAGAGAGCAGAGCTAATTTACACCCAAACCCATACCAACCCCAGGGCAGGATAACAACAAAGGTGCTTTCACTTCCCAACTGCAACTTGCATGAGCTGTGGTCCAGCCTGGCCCATTTCTTCTTGTGCTCTTGTTGCCTGAGCAATACCTCAAAAATCCCTAACTAGCATGCTAAATATTTACATGTCTTGCCAGGAGAATTAGATGTCAGTGTAGAACACAATTATCCTAGAGAGAATTTAACCCCTCATTTATCTTAAACCACACTTGTGGAACTCCACTGCAATTAGTGGCATATGGGTCTATGTCAATGAATTGTATTTGTTGTGGGTTTATGGTGCTGGATCCGGACTGAAACTTTGTAAGGTGTCACTTGAAAATACATGAATTCTGCTTTTGCTTCACAGTGCATGTGCCTGTCATCCTCCTGTTCCTTCCTCTCATATTTTTTATTTCTATTTTGACACATCTCTGCTGTTTTAAGGGCAAACTTTCCATGTGTTTTTAACTGCAGGAGTTCAGTGTTTCAAAGGAAATTACACCACTGCTTCATGCAAAGAACCATGTGAGCTGGGATCTCTGTGCAAATGTGGAGATTATTGTAAATGCAGCCAAATTCCCAAGTAAGAAACATGTGCAGAAATGCTTTTGTCCAAAGGTTATTTCCACTACTGGACTGTAGAGATCATCCCCAATATTTTGTACTGAAAATTTTACAAGGTTAGAAATTCTGTGTCAGATTATTTGTAAAAGAGGCTTTTCCTCATTTTGTAGATGGTTGAGAATACTTACTCTGCCTTTTCTTACAATAGGGGATAACACCTACACCTTTAAGAATTTTTAGCCTGTTGGAAGGTGTCCTGCTTCTTTTTACAGGGGTGTTTTTTTCAATCGGATCAGTTCCTCAAACAAGAGTAAAGACACAGATTTGGACACGAGGGGCTAAAGCTAGGTTGAAGTAAATAAAGCATTTGTAGGCACAAGTCACTTTCTGGAGAGACGAATATGCTGGTATGAGATTTGGCCCAAAGCATGTTAAGACCAAACAATTCCTCCTGCTAACATGTTTAGGCAGTTTACATATGATTTTCAAAATAGACTATTTTCAGCAGTGGGGGGTTAATAGGCTTCATTTCTATTCTCAGTTCATTCTCAGCTTGAATTTATGAACATTCTAGAAATTATTTAAACATCAAAAACTATGGCATTAACCATGACACAATAGAAAGGATAAAAAATGTTGAACGTTCAGTATCAGCATAACTAACGGCATGTATGTCTGGCACCTCAGATACTATCTCACCCTTCAGAATAACTTGTGCTTGAAAACAAGTCCTCAGGTAACCTGAATCCCAAGGTGACACCCTCCTGCCCCGAGGACTGGGAGGGCTGTAGGCAGAGACCTTTGGCAGTGGGTGGCAGTGTTCCGGGCACAGGGAGCAGCTAAGGCCTGGGAGCAGACGACATGGGGGTCTGGTGTAGGGGCTATTGGGCAAAAGGTCTTTGGAGTAAAACCTTGTTATCCTCACTTGCACAGCACTGCTAAATCTAAGCGATGTATTTATCGTATTTAAAATGACAAGATGTTTGCAGGTTTTCACAGGTAATATCTGTGGAAAAGTTTGACATAGGCAACAAAATTTCTCTGTCTCACTGTTTTTTCTGAAAGGAAACTTTAATTGTGGAAGTAGAATAACCTTTGCTCTCTGAGAACAGTATTCATCCTATTCCAGTCATTCTCATAAATGAGGCTTTCAAGAAAGAAGAAGTAAGACTTTTACTTCTGAATCAATAGGGACCTTTTTTGCCCCAAAAGTAAGGGGAACAGAACAGAAGGCTGTATTCTTGCAAGCGGGATGCTATTAAACCCCACTGAAGCAAGAATTCAGCCTTGGAAATAAGTGAACCTTTTCAGATCTTGCTCTTAGTAACTCTCAGTCTTTGATACAGAGATATAACATTATTTTTAAATTATTCCTAAATGTTTAGGGCTTGTCATGCAACTTACACATTGTACAATGTGTACATTGTAAATTTAAGCTGATGCCAGGGAGTTATTTTTACCATGCTCTTGGAGAACAAGTCCCCAGACCCTGAAAAGGAAAAATTCAAAACTGTAATAGTCTATGGGAAGAATTTGAAAATTACATTTAGCTGCTTAAAATTAGACAGAACTGTGTGTTTCCCTGTGCCGGGTTATGTGTGTATGTTGTACTGCTTTGTTATCAGTTTTATTGGTGTCTGTCTTTCCCTGAGGCAAAAGTTGCTCTGACAGAGAAAGTAAACTGTGATGTTGGTACTTTGCCCCTTTGGGATTTTCAGTTTATGCTTGCAAACATGAAATGAATGAGTTCACCCTCCTTGAACAGCTCTGTCTCCTTGGCAGCTCCCAAGGGAGAAAAGATGTTGGGGATGCCTTTACAAAGCAGAGGGCTGCTCTACCTCTGCATGTACTCCTGCCAGGGAAGACTTTGGAGTGAGTCTGCCCTCTCTGTTCTTGCTGAATCGTGGCACAGGCCTTGATACTCCAGCCAGCTTTTTCAGGCATGGATAGACACAACTGTGCCAGTTTTGACTCTTGACAATTACTGAAATGACTCGATCACTGAAATGATTCTAAATAGTGTAAATGTGAAATAGCCTCTCAAATTCTGAGCAGCAGGGCACACTGAATCTATTTGTTGTTTCAGGAGAATAGGAAGAAGGCTCTGACTACAGATGTTTCATAAACTGCACGTTTCAATAGCAGATCATGCTCTGCAGGTGCCTGATTTTTAGACCTTCCTTCTCTTCTCACTGCATAGCCAAACCCAGATTTCTGTAAAAGACATCTTTTGCATGCTGCTTTTTATCAAATGTATCCCTGCAGGACATGCCAGTAAAGCATTTTATCTGTGTGAAGTCCCTGTGGCTTAAAACACAGCAGGCTGCTAAAATGATTCTGCTTGAAATGCAATAGTTGTGTTTGGTTTATGTCTAGACCATTGCCCAAAGTGAGAAGCCCCTATATGCTGTCAGTGCCTTTTATTCTCTTGAAAAAACTGTGTTGGGTTCCTCCTCTGACTTTCTGAGCCTCAGTTACTTCTTCCAAGAACAGTGTATTATGTTGATGGCTCCTAACCCAAACAATTTAAAGATCCATCCTTAGAGGACACAGTGCGCAGGTGCTGGAGTTTGATATGCCAATTTGGATGTCTTGATTATGCTTTTCAGAGTTGTACAGACAAGCTTGTGCTCAGTTTTCTGGATCTCTGGGCTGGAAGCATATGACCCATTTCCATCAGAGAATCTTCATAGCCATGTTACCATAAATTTGAGCCTGAACTAAGTATGTCCTGACTCGTAACACAGATTGGCACCCACCCATATATATGAACTAACTTTCCTACAAAGTTTGGTACCAGAAATGTAAGCTAACTAACAGGAAGCACTGATAAGACTTGTGTCTGAAATCCCTTTTCCCTCCACTTTGAAGTTGAAGACAGCACTGGCATAATGTGATGTTTAGATTTTCATTTTTGGTTTACTCCTTGAACCATTTGGATTTTACAGCCAAAATCAAGACAGTAGCAGCCTGGCTGCCAGAGGGAAACCTTCAGTGGGAGGTAGTATCCAATGTATGAGCATAGCAGCTGGCTGTGTCCTTTGGGTAGAATTGTTAGTTTTATCCTTTTGCAGTCATCTTCCTTGCTCTATTCTTGCCAGGGATATTGTGGAGGTCTTTTGGCACAGGATATGGGAGCTTCACAGCAGGGTGTTCTCAGTGTGGCCCCTGCAGTTATGGGCAGCTTCATACGTCTCTTCTGGTTGGTTTGTGAAGTGTAGAAGGGGGGTGGGAGGGGGTAAGGATGGAAGAGTGGGCCCATGACTGAATATAATGGGGTTTTAGCGGGTGGTGGATTGACTGACCACAATAAAATTTAGCAATTTCAGTATTGGCATAGTAGTAAATATTGGATGGGGGGTGATTCCGGATGTCTCTCTGAAGAGCTGCTCCCATGAACCTTTGACTGATAAAAGTTGCAGGGGTATATTGGTATATTACAATTGCAGCAGTACATTGGAGTCATCTACAGACTGCAACAATTGAAACGTAATGGTTCCTGCTTGGGAAAGGAGAAGACTGCCACTGAAACAGTATCACAGATGTATGCAGGAAAACACAAGTGTTTATAGGGTTGTGGAACTGTCTGACCTTTTGAGGAAGGACAGACTGGAGTCCAAATATAATCCTATGGGGTGGTTTTTTTAGCCTGTTCTTTTAAAAACACAATAGAGAATACAGTCAGATACTGCCTTTCTCCTTTGGTAAATATGATAAAAACAGATACAGCGGGAGGAGTGCAATAATGACATGGTGGCATAGCTGTACTTCTAGGTCTCAGTTCTGCATAGCAAAGCCACCAGCTGAGAAACTTCATGGACATACCTGTTTCTGCCAGTCAATGCAATAGGCAAAAGTCCTGCCTGGAATCCTGATGGAAGAGTGTCCCACGTGGCAGTTGTCCAGACACAGTTAATCAAATAGCTAATTATCACCATGATGGTGATCAAGCAGCTGATCTGAAACGGAGCAGTAGGCTTTTTTTGCACAAGAGGCTAAAACTTTGGGTTTGGTCCACAGCTTAGAGAAACTGTGAAAAAGGAAAAAAAGATAATAGTTTGGAGGTGATCCAGGGGAGCAGCGAGAGACAGGAAGCATCTGCTTTAGCTGATCTGTGTTGAATCCAGAGGAAGAGGTACTGTTACAGTGCCTCCCTTGTGAAAGAGGTAGCAGTGATTTTAGAAATGCTTGTGAGCCCATTTCTGAGAAAAGGGATGGAGAGTTGTGTTTGAACTTTTGATTACCTGTGCAAGAAGAATGATGGCTGATAAAAAAAAGTCAGAGTGACAAAAGTGGTGCTGAGCTGGCTTTGACTGCAGAGTTGGGTTGTGATGGAGCCCTGCAACCCCAGCCACTGGCGTGTGGTTTGCCTTGGAGCTCCTACCTCCTTCAGGATGCCCGAGGAAGTGTTTCTGTTAGTTTATGACTTACTTCTGCCACCCACAGCCGCACAGCTGGTAATACAGACCTAGTGCAAGAAAAGCATGAGGCTGAATTTGCCCATGAGCACATTTTTGATTTATATTTTTTTGTAATAATAGGGAAAAGGACTATGTGGACTCCTCTTACTTGGGAGACCCACAAAAGGACTAAATCTATCACAGAAATTGAGGAAGTGTTTTCTGGAGTACTGTTGCATAATCTTGCATGTTTTTACATGCTGTATTTTGATTTACACTGTGCTTTAGAGGATTATTACCCCGTGTTGAATTTCAACTTCATACCTAATGCACTTCACCTGGAGTTGAATGTTTGAGCAAGTGAAATTCTGTGAAACTGCTTGTGATTTGCACAGATCCAGTCCAAAGCTGTTTCCCTCCTGCCAAGCCCCATCCTATGCCTTCTAATATGCCAGAAAACCTGATCTTTTTACTTTTGCTATGAGCCAAGGTTCAGAGGGAGAGTTATATTATCTGTCATTAAAACAGCTGGTGTATATGGGGAGAAAACCAGATATCCAACCTCTCTGTCAGCCCTGACCTAGGAAGTCTGGCTGCCTGCCTTCCTTTGGCATCTGTCTGTTCCCCAAGATGCAATAATATGCATCGGGATTTGGGAGCAGTGGGACTCTGACGGTATGGCTCTGCCCTGAAAGGAAAGCCTTGCAGCAGCTGTTCTGGGCAAGCTGGCTTTTGAAGCTGTACATGCTCATCACCTCTGCTAGGAGGCAGCTCTAATGTGGTGTAGCTTGGAGCTGATACACTTCTGGGGGACTGAGTATCTCCATGCTATGGTGCAGGTGCAATAGCCTGCTCAGGGCTTTCTAATCTGATGTCACACCATATGGGTCAGACATTCCCTGTGAAGAGCCTGACTAGGGACCTTTTTTCATTCTTCTTTTCCAGGACTGGAGGGTATTGCAGACCTGTTTCATAAGGTTTGTAGATTTGTTAGCAGATATATTAAATATTATGAGGTTACTGACTTGCTTCTTTGCTCTGAGGGTGGTGAAGCACTGGAACAGGTTGCCCAGGGAAGTTATGGATGGCCCATCCCTGGAAGTGTTCAAGGTCAGGTTGGTTGGGGCTTTGAGCAACCTAATCTAGTGGAAGGTGTCTCTGCCCACAGCAGGGGGGTTGGAAAGACATATCTTTAAAGGTCCCTTCCAACCCAAACCATTCTATGATTCCTCTTTCTAGTCTCCTTGGGCACCCGAGCTGAGAGAATTTTGCCATTTGGGACAATCACTGGGCTGATCTCATCCCACACTTACAGTGTGAGCCTTTCTGTACATACAGGAAGATCCTACCTGCCTAGGTAGTGGGGGAACTATGCTTCTGTCTTTGCCATCTGGAATATAGTGCAGGCTTCTCAAAAACAACTTGCTATGGCCAGGGCTTTCACATTAGTTTGTTCTGTGGCTGTGTATGGATATGTATTTGTACTGCTGATTTGTATTATTTCGACATTGACAAAACCTAAGTCTAAATAGATGAAGCAAAATGTAGAAGAGAGTAAGTTCAAGTGCCTAACTTCCCTGCAGGCCGGGAGCCCTAATGCCTCTGTAAGAACCTTCCAGGGTTTCCAAGTGTGATGAAAAGCTGACACTCCTCCTCAGTATGTAGAAAGCTGGGAGAATACTAGCCTAGAAGGGAAGCTCTTGTTCCTAGGAAAGGCAGCTGAGCATGGACTGAAAAGTAATTTGCTCTCTGCAGAATGGGAGCAAAGAAGCATGAGGTGGCATAGTATGAGATGGCCAGGGATAAAGAAAATAGGGGCATTTGGGGATGGACTGGTAAGGCTAGGTCCAGAGAGCCTAGAGCAGCTGCAAGGCTAAAAGGAAGCTGTGGGGAGGAGAGGATGAAGAAAGGGCTGACTGCTTGATGTGCCAGAAGGCACCCTTTTCCTTCTGAGTATCTTATACCCTGGAGGTCTGCTCTGCCTCTGTGGGTGGAGGAGTTGCTTTAGAAAGCTTATTCTTTCACCTGGAAAGGGAGAAAATAGCAGGTTGAATTACACTTAACAGCCTAAGGAAACAGGCTGGTGCTTCACCTGGAGCAAGTCAGGGTAGGCTAAGGTAGGGCTGGCTCCTGAGCTTTTCCATGTGGCAGCATGCTTTGTCAGGCAGAAGAGCCGTCCAGTGCTGCAGCTTCTGTAGACAACCCAGCCTGGGCCCATCCGGGCTCTCAGGTAGACAGGGACACTCACTGGCTGCACCCAAGAGACCTGCCTGATCTAACTGAACTCTTGTTCAGCTGCTCAGGTTTTTTGTACTTTGTATTACAATTTTAATCTCCAGCATGATGGATAAGGCTCCAGAACAAGAGTCATCTTCTCTCTGACAGAGAAGTGCAGAGTCAGTGTACTCAGCTGTGCAGTGCTGGATGGAAACGAAGAGCCAGCAACATCAAACCCCTGATGAGCCCCAGTAATTTAACAGCAGAAACAGAATTGGACTCCTTAGTATTGCTTTTCATGCTCCAGACAATGCTTACTCTGCTTTCATCAGTTTGGCAGACTTTCTGGACAGACAGTTCTAGTATAGGAAGGACTATCAGATTCACTGGAGGTATTCTCAAATAACAGGAGGCTGTCAGGTGTAAAGGTCAGGCTTGGGCTGAGCTGTGTATGAGAGGTACATGAGAGGTACAAGTCCTTTCCATATTAAATGCTGGCTTCCCTTTCCTCTTTTGTTGTAGAGCTCAGGTGGGGAAGACGAAGTCTCTCAGGAAGGAAATGCAGCATGCATGATGTTTGGTCCAGAAGGTTCTCCAGAGATTTAGATTCCAGTCCTATAAATTCCAAATGTATATCCAGATGCGGGGAATTGCTTATACAAGCAGTCTGAGCCTCTTATGTCTAAATGGTTGGGCTGGAGTCCTTGCAAAATTGTTGAACGTAGGAGTGAGATTTCTGGTATGTCTTTGGCTACCTGCACCAAAGTGGGGAGCCATGTATCTCTGGAAACTGCGCTCAGTACATACTTCTCTGTTTTCCTTCAGATCAGCTGGGAAAGGAGTTAAGGAGTTTTGAAAATATTATGAGTGTAGATGCTTTAAAATTGGGGGGGGGGGGGGCACACGACACGGGACGTGGTGGGAATTTTTTTCTCTGTACTATGCAGTTCTAGGACAAGTAAGTGTAATTTTACTGTGTCAGAGTAATCCATTTCTCAACTTCTGGTTGTCAAAATCAGCTACAAGAACCATCAGGGAGTGCAGATGCAAGAGAATAATTTCCTGAATGGGAGAGCATTATGGCCGGGCTCCACCTGCTGCTGACGGGGGCTCTCTGCACTGGGCTGCAGTTGGCAGAGCCTGTGCAGAAACACCAGTGGCCAGCGATTATGCCCTGGTTCGTATCTGCTCTCTTGTACAAAAATTAAAAATAATGGCAGAAAGGAAAATTGTGTCCTTCCTGTCCCCAGGGTGTAAACTTAACCAGTTTTAGGGTTCTCTCTTGTGTAGTTGATTTTAAATGTGCAGCACTTTCTGCAGATCAGTTGTGACCTGTATATATTAGTAAGATTTGTACATAGTACAGTATCTGCTCCTGGAAACTGCCTGAGCTTTAGTTGTTAACAGTCAGTCATTGGAATGAAATCTTTGGGGTTTCTCCCACTGAGCATGGAACGATTCACAAAGTCAAGTTCTGTGTGTTTTGCAGCATCAGTCAGTGCCTTTCATTAGTTCTGTTAAATAACTTTGGTCTTAATACACTGCAGTTAAATACATGTTTTCTTCAGAAGTGCTTATAATATACTTGGTGCTGTGTAAGAAAGGAGGAAAACAAGACAAAATTCATAATTCTTGTGCTAGCATGATCTTGCCAGAAAGGAAAATGGTCCTTAAATGTTCACTAGTACTGCCATGTTGAATACATTCTTAGGGAACTTGATGAGTTGGCATTTGATGCTTGCATTACAGTTCAGGCTTTGTGCCTCCTCACATGTGATGGAGTTCCCATTTTTGTTTCTTATTAATTCTTTCTTTTTCTGCTGTCTCCGAATAGGGTGTCAGGACTCAGGCTGGATTATGAGAGTCTGGAGGCTGTGTAAACTAGATTGAGGCATTGAGCAGTAAATGCTGTTTCAAACCACAAAGTGGCAGCATGAGCAGTTTAGTTCTCCCCCTCCCTCATTCAGTTTTATTATGCTACATTTTGCTTTTAATCATAAGCAGAGCACTTAATGGTAGCAGACTGTGCTGTATACATCACAGGTGCTGGCTGGACGGCCCACATACTGCTCAGGACTGAAACACTTTCAAAGCACCCACACTTGTTGTTCCAGTTCAGGGACTTGTTCGGGCAGAAATTTCTGCTTCAGTGCAGTTCTGGGTTCTTTTTTGATGGCTACTAGTGAACAGGATGAAATGCCCACACTTTTTTCTTTGAGATGATATTGGGCTTTGAATCCAGCTCTTTACAAAGGAAAAGCTAACGCATTAAACTCTGAAGTAGACAACATCCTCAAATACTGTTTTTGAAGAGGAATGCTCCCCCCCCCGCCCTGAAACAGAGAAAATAGAAGAATCACAGAATCACAAGGGTTGGAAGGGACCTCGGGACCCCCTGCTAAACCAGGTTCTAGAGCATGCTACAGAGGACTTCATCCAGGTGGGCTTTGAATATCTCCAGAGAAGGAGACTCCACAACCTCCCTGGGCAGCCTGTTCCAGTGCTCTGTCACCCTCAGAGTAAAGAAGTTTTTCCTCATGTTCAACTGAAACCTCTTATGTTTCAATTTGTACCCATTGCCCCTTGTCCTGTCACAGGACACCACTGCAAACAGACTGGTTCCGTCCTCATGACTTCCGCCCTTAAGATAAAGGCCAGGCATGTCTATCAATGGAGTTGGCTTATGATCATTGAGAAGAGTGAGTGTCCTTTTTCCATGGTCTTTTGTACCAGCCAAGTAACACATTCCAATGTTGAGAATTAGGATTTGAGAGGTATAATGGGAAACCATAAATGTTCCTGTTCTCTTACTACCGTCTGCTCCCAGTCCCTTTTTATGTTTTCTGCTTTCTAAAGCATGAGCTGCTTGTTCCTAGTTAAAGGGTGTTTCCTATGTCATCTGTGCTGTCACAGTGCTTTCCAGAGCCTGTCTCTGCACTGGCCAGGTGCCACAGTGGAAGCTTCCACTGGAGCAGAGGAAAGTCTTGGGATGGATGAGTGGTTCTTAGCTGATCACACCCACCCCTAAGCTTTAGTCTTTATTCTGTGTTGAGATTTTTCCTTTCTCTCTTTCCTGTTCTGATGGTTCAGCATATCCTCTTTAGACCTTCTCATTATCTCTTTAAGTCTTCCTGCACTGAGACAGATAATCTTATCCCTTGTCCCCCTTCCCAAGTGAAAAGGGGCCCAGCCTGAACACCAGAGTACCCTGCCGGGAATGGTGGTGCAGCTGATCAAACAATTGCACAACAAAAGGAATTCAGTTTTCTTTCCTGCTGCACTCATCTTGCATTTCCATTTCTCAACTTTGACCAATACTATTCATTTTATACTCTCCAGACTGATCAAATATTTCAAATTCAAGTGGCTTGACAATTTGTTTTTGTTCCCTGAACAAATGACTATGGGCAATTCATTATTATTATTTTTAAACAAACCATAGTTGGGGCTGGGATTACTTTTTGTCCTTTTGACCAGCAAAGCTATGTTCCTATTAATGTTGAGCTCTTGCCAGTGTAATTCTGTCACCTAAGGAAATCTAACTTTTAGAAGCCTGGCTTTGCACAAAGAAGTTATGCAAACAGCAGCTTTGCAAAAAAACATGTCGTGAATCTATTAACTGCAGAAATTATGAGCTATTGTTGTATTGGCATATAATCTCAAACTTTTGAGCTTTCCAAAGAACTAGACAAATGTCTTTGGGTATGTACCTTCTTCACCTCAGCTCAAAAGTAAACCGCAATTGCAGTGCCTCAGAGGGAGCTGCACATCTCTCAAGGGCTGGAGGATGAGAGCTGAAGGATGGCGTCCAGATACCAGCTGGCTGCGCTTCGCTTTTGTTCAGTTTCTAGTTCTGAACACAAAGGTGGCCAAAAGAAAAGAGTAACAGATGGAGTAGTCCTCTTAAATGTTGAGAGGACAGTGCCCTTCTTTTCACGAGCCTTGAGAACTTGCAAAAGCGCCATTTGGAGACAAGCTTTCCATGGAAACTGCTATTTTAAATAAAGCAGATTACTCTTCTGTTTCTGGAGGATGTGCATTTGTATTAAGTGTGGGTAAATCAAGCTGTGCATGAACATTAGCCTTACTTGTTGAGCTGGATTAATGCAGCTCTGGTCTGCGGGTGTGGTTCTCCAGGGCAGTGAACAGTTCTTGGCAGGCCTCATTCCGTAGTGGCAGGGAGTGGGAAGATCCCATGTGCAGTCGCTAAGGGTGTCAGCACACTGACAGGCCCTGCGGTGCAAACTAGGGGTGAGTTCAAAGCATGTCACCTCCTTCACGGTGCCAAGTGATGAGTGCATGTCTAAGCAGTTTCCTCTGATTCACCACTGCTTTTTGTTATAGGCTAAAGATAATCCTTCATATAGAAAGCTCAGTTTGAAGAGTAAAAAGTTGTTTTCTTTTCTCTGGTTGCTGCTGCTATTCATCTTCTAGCAATCTTCACTAGCTAGTTTCTCTCCTTTACCCACCCTTATCACTTTCCTCCTTGCCTTCTCTTAAGGGTTCACTTGTGAGGGACTCCCTTAATTTCCCAGCGCTGATTACATAGTGTGGCTCACTGAAAAACCACACCCAGTGAATCTTGTATGAGTTTTAAGATTACTATGGGGCAACCCCCCTGTATGTAAACATGAGGTACATATGTAAGGTTTTCTCTTTTAGCATAAAATCTTCCATTAATCACAAGTCCTCCTGTGATGAATCCCTGGTTCAGAAGCTCTGTAGTTTTTGACTGAAAATTGCATGCTGAAACTCCCGAAGGGCACTTTCCATGATTCAGGGCTACTTGCATGCGTGATTTAGAGGCAGAGACTTTGGGGAAAGAGGTTGTGGGTACCACGCATTTGTGTGCTGTTTGTAAGAAATGTGTGGGTTTGCATATGCAATGTGGATAAAACTGCTTAAAGGCAATGGGCAGGGCACACTCCAGCTTTAGATGTTCAGAGTTTCAGAGACGCTGTGGTAATTTGTAGCAGCAAAAAATATGGCCTAGTGTGCCTTTATTTGAAGTAATGGCAGCAAGAACATAGAGGCACTTTTAAGAGTAATACTGTTTGCCAGACAGATACACTGCAAATCTTCCACATTTGCGCTGAGGACCAGATTTTGTATCTGCCATTTCTTGAAACATATTTCTGTCTGACAACTTGATATTGTGTCTGAAGGTCCTTAAAAAACTGGTGTCTTATGCAGTAAGGGCAAGTCACTATTGTAGTAGAAGAGAAACCAAAATGTAATAAATGCACTTGATGGTCATTGTTTGATTATGCTATCAAAATAGGAAGCTGCATTCTGCACCACAGACTTCATCCTGAAAAGGCTGAAATACAAAGACTTTGCATAAAAAATCCAAGAAGAGCTAACAGAGTCTTAATCATGTGCCTTTTTTGACAGGGATTTAAATGTTAGCATCCACCTTGGGATACAATGCTGTTGAGAGAGATTGAGGAATAACTGTGCAGTGCCAAAAATTTAATATTCCTGTAAACTAATTCTCAAGTAAATATGTACATTGATTTAAGTAAATTTATACAAGTGTATATGTCTAAATGTATAGTGTGGCACAATTTGTAAAGTTCATGTTATATTTGGCTTGTGGATTCAGTATGATAACTGATGTTGGATTATTATACAAGGGTTCCATAAGTAAGATGTGTTTCCCTCAGTGAGCTGTCCTGATTAATTATTATGAGGGCACTAACTGATTTGGCAATGTTCCCTGTTATTGCTGAGGAGTATCCAAGTTTTTCCTGTGTTTGCATTGTTGTGGCTTAAAATTTGTATGACACAACTAGATGCCAAGTCAGCACATGTTTTCAGTCTATCTTTATAGTGTGGTACCAGGCTTTTTTTTTCTTTTATAGGGGACAAAAGAAATAATAGTTACACAGTTACTCACAGGGGTGGGAAGGCTTTCCCACTCTTGATTCTCAAGGGCTTTTTTTCCCAGGCAGTCACAGCTTAAAGCTCAATGCTGTCTCGCAATACTTAATTTGATGGAGCTCTCAAGACTGCTTGAGAAAGGTAACTTCCTTCACCCTGCATAGTGTGAGGGTCCAGTTCTTTCCTGTTCCTGAACCCTGCCCTCCCCAGCAGCAGCAAGTGGATCCACTGAAGTTTTCTGCAAAACACAGTCTTGACCTTAGGCTTCTCAATACTCTGGAGATAGAGCTTTTCTTGAAGCTTTTCTAGTCTTGCCCCAGCCAAAGAAGTTAACTAGCTCCTCATGTGTGCTTGTTGAAAGAGTGACCCTTGCTCCCTGGGCTCATTGCTATTGCTCAATGGTATTGTTTGTCATGAAGATGGAAAGGAAAGGTATTGGTCTCTGATCGCTTCGGAGACACAAATCCCCATGTACGCATCAGTCATCAGCCATCTCCAAGCTTGATGATTGCCTTTGGCCCCCAACTTCTGCTCTACTGGGAATAACAGGAATGTACTTGGATTTGGTGCACTACAGGAAATGTGTTTCATCTCTCCAGCTGTTGGCTTGGTGCACAGTTAAGATTTTTTTCTCAAATGAAAAGAATAAACCCGTACATTTCAGTTATGCAAAACTTCTGATACTAGAGATTTGAAATGAAATGTTGCAGGATACATTCCACACATATTGTCATCTTCTGGGAGCTCTAGCAAGAATATTATAGCCACGGCCTTGTTCAAAAATCCCGTGTCTGTGGAAATTAACACTTTCAAGCTTTCAGTTTTATCTTAATTCCCCGTACTTGTTTTACACCATAGCAGATAAAGTTCTACAGCATAAATTCTGTATCTGTATCTTAGACTTCAGGTGGGAGCTAGATGTACACTTGATCACACTGATACCAGAACTGGTCCTGCACTAGTAGCCAACTGTGGTCAGGTGCAGTAATCTTGGTATTGATCTTGGTAATCCTGTTATCAATCTTGATATGAATATCATATTCGTTTTGACTTCTATCTCTCACACTGTAACCTGGAGAATATGACATAGCTATCTACTTTTCCCTCTCCCTTTTCTCCTTTTTTCATTTTTTCTCTTTTTCTTTCTTTTTTTTCAACACTGCAAGGTGTGAAAGCAATATTGGTTTCTCTGTCTCTGCTCTTCTATGACAGGATACCCATTAGGGCTGAAAATTGAAGCTCTTCTATCTTTATCTTACCTCATGAAAAAAAACCCAAAACAGGAAGAACTTCAGGTTTACCCCCAAACAGTTGTCATTCATCAAAATACCAGCACAAGCACATCTTAGATGTTTCCCTCTATGAGCAGCTTTTGGAATTTGAATGTTAAAACATTATCCCATAATATTTCAATATTACAGTCTTATTGCAGCTGCTATAAGGGTGGCACTACCATTGCTTCGTGGTCAGACTTTTTTCTCAGCTTTTCAGCACTTAGGGTGATATGGGAGAAGTACATACATACAATGAAAAAAAGAGGGCAAGATGTCCAGGAAATCCTGGGAGCACATCCAGCAATGGTTAGAGAATCTATTAAAGAACGTATTCTATCTTTTTTACCCTGTTATGTCAAATGACAGCGAATAGCAGCGGATTCACACTCACCCTGTGTTTGTGTTACAGATAGAAGCATTATGGCATAACATGTAGCAAGCCAAGGTAATGCTGGAAATCTGGCCAAATCCAACTGAATTCGAGTTTTTTAAATTGTCTTGGGTCCCAGAGGAGAGGTTAAATCAGAACATTATCTCAACTTGGTACAGAGTTGAGCAGTAAAGCAGACAGAGCATTCTGCTTTGGAAAGAAAAGAAAAGAAGCCATGTATTCCAGTGACTAATGAAAACAAAAGAGGGCAGGGGTAAAAGTGGGAATTAGGACTTGGGAAGATGTGCATCTCATTTCAGAGTGCAAGGCTTCACTTGTAGCAAGTTCAGTGCTGCAAACTTGGTGCAAATTCCACTGTGTGGTAACAAATCTGAACATTTGCCTCACCTGAAGTTAAGTGATCCTATTCCTAACACCATGTACATTTCAATTGGACATGTCCATAAATCTGTGCAAGTTTCACTGGTAAAAAGAGGCCCTGAGCAATTACCTCATGATTCTTTTTTCACTTTAAAGAAGTAAAAGAAGGGGCTTCTCCTAACCCAGGAGATCTTTCAGCTATCCCCAGTTCTGCTGATTCACACTTTTTGTAAGAAGTACTCACTTCAGAAACTGTGAAGCGCCTGATGAGTAATGAACAGGATTTTGTAAAAGCTTCTAGGTAAGATTGTTGGAGCCACAATCTGCCTGCCTCATCAGAGAGCCTTCTAGTGAGTAGCATGTTTATTGAGATAGCTCAATGAAACAGCTGGTGAAGAGAGTACTGTTTTGCTAGGACAGTCATTTGCATCAAGCTTGCCAGCTTGCCATACTGTCTCTCTCTCTGAGGTGGTTAATGATCACTTGGCACACTGGGCCCAGCAACCACTGAAGAAGAACTGGAACAATAATCTTCTTTATCTACAGAGGTAGGTAGGATTTGGATTAATACACTCTTCCTCAGCAGCAGTTACTGGCATGAGCTGTTATACTCCCTGGGCCTGATCCATTAGTTGCTTACTCTTATTAAGGGACAAGACAAAGGCAGATTCCGTGTGAAGGGTTGTTCCTGCCACCTTTGTCTGATGCAGTGATACCAGACCGAGTAACTTCATTAAGTAGATAAGCCATTTAACAGACAGAGGTCTTCATGGCAATATAACACTCCTGGGAGCCAGCCCCATACATTTACAGTCTTGAAACTGATGGAATCAATGCAATTGTAAAACAGTTGATACATGTTTTCAATTTACGCTATTGAACTGATATGGTCACGTAGCAGCTCCTGGATTTATAGTAATGTAGGGGTTTCTGGGCTATAACCAACAGAACTGACTTCCTCTTATGCTGTCAGTGTGGGAATAATTTCTGGGAGGTTTAGGTCATTCATATTAAATGCTTTGACATCTTAAATGAAAAGTTTTGTGGGACTGCAGAAACGCATCATACTGTGGTGTCACGTTCTTCTCAGTGTTACTGCTTCTCGAGTGAATATCACAATCATCCTGTCTGTCCTGTAACCCTAGGGTTCACAGCTTTGCTAAGATGCACAATTTATGTTTTAAAATCAGAATTATGTAGATGTATATCACTGTAGATCCTGCCAGTACCTTAAAGCAGGAGCTGAACATTGCCCCTAGTGAGCTGTAGTCACTAGTACAAGGGATTTGTGAAATGCAAACTGGAGAGTCAGTCTCTATGAGCTTGACAGGTCCTGTTGCAGGTCCTGGTGTTTACTGAGATCCAGGTACAATGCCAGCTTTCTCCAAATCTGCTCTTGTTGATTTTATACAAACCTAAATTTATTTTTAATCTCATTATCTTTATTTTATACACCAATATTAACATGTGATTCTGCAGTGGAAACTTTAATAGTATGTTTGCCTGTGCTATAGAAAACACCACGTGCAATTTCCCCCCCTTTCCTAATGTTGATGCTCAGTGAAGTTATGTGATTAGAAAAAGTCCTTTTCAGTTGATCTTATAGGACCTGTTTCAATGCTGTAGGGTGTTAGCAGCATCATCTTCACTTGAATGCACGGTGTGTGTGCTGAGAGGGCAAATCAAGCTGCTTTGTGATATCTCACTTTCCATACACCACTCTGAAAGGCAAAGTTTAGGCTTTCTGGCCAAGCTAGACAATTCTCATTGGGGGAAACCTGTGGAGAAATTCTCGAAGCACCTGGTTCCTTTTACTTACTGAATACTTGCAGACACTCATTTCCTGCTCCATAGGGCCCCAGATGTCTTCCTTTTCTGTTTAATCCAGACATCCCCTCCTTTCTTCAAAATCTCAGTGTTGTTTCTTCAGGAAGACGGGTGTCTCAGCTGTAGTAGAGCTAGTGCTATGGCAGAGGCATCCTCCCTACTCCAGTCTGTTCTTTCTATGCCTGGACACATTTTTGCCATGTGAAATTGAGGGTCCTGTTTTGGAGACCTTTCATGTAAGTACTCCTCATAAAATTGTGGGTGCTTCCATGCTAAAGGGAAAATCTGGGAAAGGAGAGCAGTGTTTTGTTTCCTAATGTCTTTAAATTCTATTCTGGGCTATGAAGTACATTGCTGAGCTCAGCAGGTTGTATGGCAGAGTCAGATTCTTATCTCAAATTCTGATTTCTGGCAATTTGGCCTTCTCCTTCGCATGTGACAGAAGGGTCGGACATCATAATGCTGTACTATGAGATGTTCACTTCATGTTTTCCAATGTCTGTGTCTGTCTAGATTCAACCAAGGTGGTGTTAGCATGTGAACTCAGGGTTGCAACAACCGTCTGTTTAGTTTACAGCCAGCTGTTTTATTCATTTGTTTGTTTGTAGTGTGTTGTATGTCCTCTTCTCTTCTGTGAAAAGGCTGTGGCTGAGCAGCAGGAGAGGAGCCCTACATTTTAGGTAAGGTAGACAGCTGGAGCGAAGAGTGTAGGAAAGTAACTGCACGTGTGCAGCTGAGGGGAAGGATGGAGAATGCAAAGACAGAGGTACAGCCAGTAGAAGTCTGCAGCATGGCAGGGACTGGGAGAGCAACTAGCAGACAAACCACTGCACCTAAGGCATGACAGAAAATACGCAGTGGTTCCTAGAAGAACCTTTCTGTGGGTTTACTATAACCCTGGGAGCTGTTGCAGGTTACTGGACTGAGAAGGAGCCCTAAAGAGAAGACTTGTCCTTCAAGGACACTGAGCATAGGGAAACTTCATCTACAACCCCTTTGTTTTTTCCATTTTGTCTGGCTGATCTGAGTTTTCTCTGCTTTAAGTCATTGTTTTTTCTGGTTTATATTCCAATACTGCTGAGGTTTCACAGTTCACAGCCATTTGGGTGTCTGTCTTTCCTAAGGAAACCTGCAGGTAGATCTGTGTTGTGGCTGGCTCAGGTAACCTGGATACCTCTGCGCCTGATTAAACCTGAAAGGGACTGGATAAATGTGGCATTCTCAAAATACCGGAAGTATTTCACTCCTTGGCTGTTGACTTCAGCCAAGCAATGAATGGGAAAAGCAGCCATTGAAAACTTAGTCTATGTTATGAGCAGAGGAATTACATACCTCAGAGACCTTTTTTGGGGGGGCCATTTTACTATTTAAAATGAGGAAAATCTTGATATTAGTCTGTAGATACTGTATAATTCTTTCACCGTAGAGACTGCAGCATTTCTTAGAGAATTAACTACTTTGGAAGGACAGATCTGCTTGCTGAGACCCACAGCTCTGGTTCTGACAGCTTAAATCTGAAACAGAGGCATATTTGTAATAATTTTGGTATGGCATCCAAGAGAAGCCTCATGCATTTTTCTGCATTCCACAAATAGAAGGGAGATGTTTCTCAAGCTTTGAAAGTAATCAATACAGAAACAAACTTCTGGCTGTACAGAAATTTTTTTTGGTACTCACAAAGTATAACTGGCCTCAGAGTTGTGCTGATAGAAAAAGTTTGTCTAATTGTAGATGCTGGTATAAACTGATACAACAGGCTGCCCAGCTCTCTGCCATGTGGAACATTACTGGAAGCCACAATAAACTGCAGGGTGGTAATTCTTTCAGCTAATATCCAATAGAGGGGAAATTTGGCCTCACAGCAAATCAGACTCTTAATTATTACTGTCTGAGACTTCTTGAGTGGGAAACCTCTGTTCCTGTTGCAAGTCATATGGAATCCTGATGCTATTTAGGGTGATGTTCTTTTTAATGCCTGAGCAGGGATACATAACATTAACAATGTTGGCTGGGAATGGATCCTAAAGGCAATGATCTTGCCCATGCACTGTGCCCTGGAACAAAAACTGACAGGAGAGCATGACCTTGTTCTCCATTGCTCTGAAACATCAATGAGCGCTGGCTAGATGTGATGGCATTTGGTACTGAATCTGTCTTCCCTGAGGCTACTTGACACTGAGTGCAGAGGTGCAGAGACATTTCTTTTAAAATAACAGGCTTAGCTGATGCGAAACCCATATGCTGACTTCTATAATTATTGAGTAGTTAATGCAGCAAGCCAAGATGGGCAATGTCTCAGAAACTTTGGTGCCTCACTGCTTGTCCTGCAGAAGACAAAAGGCCAGGAGGTGTGGTCAGGATTATTTCAGCAGTGTATTGCTAAGGGATTGAGATCCAAATGTCCTTCAGTAGTTGTCAAAGTGAAGAGCATGCTCCACAGCCAACCTGCTTGTAGGATTGACTTCTGTAGTGGTGAGGCTGCATAATATACCTAGGAGTACTGGGGCAGAACTGGAGAAATGCTGCTTACACTAAGGCCAGCGTGTGGAAATGTGCAGTTTACAGTCACAGAGACTGAGGATACAATCTGTGACAAACTCCAAGATAGCATTTAAATCCACCTCCCAAAATGAATTTGCTGAAATGAGAAAGGCAGGTGAAATAAAGAGGGTGATGAAAGAGGAGAGATGGCATGAATTTAAAAAGAAGCACAGTGATAAAAATATCCATGTGAAAATTTCCATGTCCACAAAGTCCTGCAGATGTACAAGCTGGGATGTGGTTTTCAGCCAATAGAACACCCAGAGACAATCTATATAACTTGCCCTTACGTGAACATGGTATACTCATGAGCCTTGTTTTATATGGTCAGCCACCATAGGATTTGAAATCTTTTTAAGAACAGATTTTGTTCTTCAATTTTCTGTCACAAACTTATAAAGTCCTAGCACTGTATTTACAGGCAAAGGAATAGCAGTGTTCTTGGTTTTGATTTAATCAGTGACAGCAAGTATTAGAAGTTAGGCACTTTTCTGTGTTTCTGGTATTTCTAGTTCAAGCATGATGTCTCCTGGTACATGAACAAGTGTGCAGTCACTCCTCTGAACAGTAACACAGGCAATCTCTGAGAAGTGGGTGGGCAATGACAGAGAAAATGCCTCTTAAGCGAGACAGCTATAATTAGTGTTGAAAACTCATGTTCAGTCACACCAATGCGTAGCAAAGTAATAGTTACAGAAAGGAAGGACTGGCCTAAGACAACATGTTTGCCATTCAAGTTGGGATTTTTTCTTCTTTGCAATTTAATAGGGTTGTTTATATTCCCAAGTCAGCAAAGTTTGGAGTGTGATGGAAAGCAGGAACACCTAATCTGCCTGCTCAGCCTTGTCTTGTGGTACCATGGTTTGTAGTCAAGAAGTTTCAGAATGGTATTTGTGCATAATTTTTAATCTTATCGAAAGTTTTTTCACATATTTCTGTTCCACCAGGGTTCTTATCATCATGGGGCATAGTGTGGTTTAGCCATGTATTAACAGTGAAGCCACCGTAAATGGAAGCTTAGGGTGTAGCCAGCTCTTTATACTTTGTCCATGTTGTACCATTAATGAGCAGAGCCTAGATAGGTGTCCTGAATGCTAACGCCATTTCTCTTGACTCACAATGTTGAGTCCTAACACTGAAGAGTTGTTGGTGATGATATGCCTGTGTGAATTGTGGGGAGTATTATCACTTGTATCAATAGGGCTAACAGTATTGATAGGGCTAACAGTTTCCTGTGTAAGTGGCACCCTGCCCACACAAGTGAACATGGAGCACACCCAGAGCTTTCCTTTCTGCCGCCACTCATTTGCTCTATGGCATGGAGCAGAACATGCAAGATCAGTGACTATGCCTTATTGACGGTACCTTGCCTGCCTCATAAGGCCTAACTCTGAGAAGGATGGTTTTCTGAAGGAGCTTTCTGTAGTTTGGCTGAATTTATCTTCTTTCCCTTTCTCCTCTTCCCCTGTACATCACCAGGGCACTTGCTGTTTTGGGGTTCATAGAAGCAACTCCTTCTCCTGTTCAGTCAACTGTTTCTCTTCACTGAACTCCTGTCTCTGAACAAGCCATGGACACGTGCACATCTGTTTTCTCCTAAGTCAGATAGCAGGTGGGGTGCTCT
>NW_009258754.1:6026252-6057239 GCF_000687185.1 Egretta garzetta
ATAATTAGCACCTTGAAAAGGGGCAGACTTCCTAACAGCTAAGTAGTAATGAAATGTTCTACCAGGCATTTTGGCTAGCTTCATGAGAAAATATGAACTCCTTATAGCTAATCCACATGTATACTCTAACTTGGAAATGTTTCATAATGAAAGCCAAGAAACAAACCAAAACATTGGCTGCTTAAGTGAGGGGTGTCTGAGTACCGCTGGAGGGTGTGCCTGGCATGAGGGAGCAGTTCCTCTGCCACTCCCAGTTGTCCCAAGAGCTGCCTGCTGTGACCATTCTGTTTCTGGGCAGGTTTTCTGGTACTCCTCTGTCAGGTGATGGGCTGACGGCTTCTGGAAAAGTGGTTGGCTGGGGGCAAACTACTACTGCAAGAGCAGCTTCTCCAGCTCAGAGGAAAGAGAGTGGATGGAGGTGGCCAAATTAATGTTTTTGTCAAATGCCTAGTCCTGGCATGAGAGGTTAAGAGCTCTTGATTTGAAGAGCTGGTCAAATTCTAATTTAAATACACATGGTCACTCTGCAGCGTATTTACTCTTAACCCAACCTGATTACATTATTTGATTTTCCATAGTTCACAGCAAAAGCCTTTGAATACTGTTTTTTATGGGCAAGTTTTCCAAAGGAGGCATCAAGATTCAGGTCTCTATGTTTAAAAATTCATCTTGAAATTTCATGAAGGAGCTTGCTTTTTGGTATCATCCTATTTGAACTTGTTTCCTTCTTTGTGAGGTGACAAGAGAAGAATGGCCACAGTTGCCTGATGGATCTGTAGTCTGTTCCATTTAGCTCAATATCCTGTCTCTGAAAGTGATCAAAATAAGATGTCCAGGAAAAAGTATAAAAATATAACAAACATATAGTGAGGCTTCTCCTGAGCATTCTGTCAGCTGCTAACAGTTTGCAACTCAGGCTCTTCTTCAGTCAGAGAAGTCTTTTAAATAGGGTTGTTGTTAAATATAGGGCTGGTTATCAAGAGCTGGAATGGCAATAGCTTTTGACTATCTTTTCACTAGTATGTTCATTTCCAGAAGTAGAGCTGCTGAAGAACGGGGCATGGGCTAGTGAAGCCCTAACTCCTTATCCTGGCTTTGTCTCATTTATTATCAAGAGCAAATCACATAGTGTCTTTCAGTTCCCTTCCTTTGTATGGCAAGGGGAGTACTGACCTAGGGATGGCATGAAGCATGATGTGAAGATGCTTGATATGTTAAAGGATGTCTCACTAGGTCCAGAAATAGATCTGTAGCAGTAGGATTCAGGGTCCACCCCCTCTGCTTCCCTTCTGCACAATTATTCTTCTAGGTCATCTAATCTTTTAGGAAAGGAAACATTTTTTCATATCCCTCCAATGTGCATGAATAGCAGTTTTCACTTAAGGAAAGTACTTAAAAAATTAGTTATGCTGCTGAAGCATCTTTTTAGCCAAAGTGGTTTATGTTATTGTTATTAGAAAATTGATCAGTACTCCTGAACTAATGGAGTTGGCTAGTTCATTGAGAAAGGGTACCTTAAAACTGTGATTATCTTGGCCTATATAGAGATTTGCTGCAGAGAATTGCTTAAACCTCCCTGATTACAGGATGGGATGTGTAGACCCGTATGGTCTCTTTGGCTGGGATACAGTAGACACCCACCAAAATATGAAAAAGGGCTAAAAATTGTTTCTTAGCACCATACATATTCACAAATGTGCAGGGCAAGCAAGACATCTCCTCCTTCTTTCTCGTTATCTTTTCTACAACACATACTTTTGAGGTGCCATGTTTCTAGTTGTACCTGCTATGTGATCGCTGAAAAAAGTTGCAAAATGGAGGCAGCCACAGACTCCAGCCGTGAGAGAAGAAATTGCCCATACAAAGATCTTTCTATAGTTCTGCTGCTCTTACATGCCTGTGGGACTGGTCACTGTAAACTGCAAGTGAAATAGCACCATTTTGAAGAGATCAATAGGCTCTGGCACAGGAGGATGCTATGCTTAGGTGTGATTGTTAGACATCGAAAAATAAAGAGCTGACAGCCTGCATCTATGAAGGGGAACATAGGTCAGCCTTGACTTTCAGCACTATCTCATTGCTGCTGTAGTCCTGCTCACTTTCTACAAACGCCCTGGTGGCACGTTTTGCTGGTGAAGATTGTGCTGTTAATTATTGTGAGCAATGTGTGTAAAACCATTAAACCTGGATTTTGCATTTGATTCCCATTAAAGATTTGACAAGCTTTGATTTAGGGTGTTAGGGCATGCAACAAAAACTTCCTAGCAGGGGAGATAGTCTTTCCATCTCATCTTGTTTCCTTCCCATTCCCCTTTCTCCTCTCATGCTCAGCTGCCCCCACCCTCACTGCCTGCATGGGAGGAGCACTGTGTTTCCTGCCCAGCCAGCCAACCTGGGCTGGAAGGTAGGAATCTTTTGGGTGACAAGAAGTTGCTTCCTGTGACAAGAGGCAAAGCGTTTGTGATGTGCCTCTGTGTTCTTGTTTGGAGGTAGTGGGAATACCAGTGGACCTCTGCAGCAGTGGCAGTGAAGACTGTGGAGTTGCAGTTGCATCTTGCTGCTGGTTTCTGTCCTACACATTGCTGGAACTGTGAAATCTCTCAGGCCCCCGGTGTCAGTGGCTGATTGTGAGATTTGGCTGATATAGATGAGTGAAACCTGAACACTCCCTGAGTCTTTGGACTGAGTTCTCCAGTCTTTGGATGTGAAAGGTCGGAGGATTTTTACAACCCTGGTTTCAGCTGCCTCCTTTGAAGAAACAATGAAGAAGCTTTCAGGGCATATTAAGCCCAGACAGAATGTGGTATTACAGAGGTTCCAGTTCAGGCAGCGGGCACAACTGCCAGGTGAAACTTTTACAGCCTTTACTTTGGCACTGCAAGAATTGGCATCAGTCTGTGCTTTTGGCTGTTGGCAGGAAGAGTTGATCCTGGATCAGCTAATTGACAAAGCAGCAGACTGGCGAGTTCGGGAGAAGCTCTTGATGGAACTTGATACCTTGACTCTGGCCCAGGCAGTGGAGCTGGGATCACAGATGGACAGAGTGTTGCAGAAAACTTGCCCCAGGTTTGTTTCAGTTCTGACAAAGCAGTGGGAGAACTGGAGTGGCAGCAGTAAAATCTGGAAGAGAAGAAATTATAATTGCTGTAATCGGTGGTACTGCTGGGGACAGAAAAAAAACCCTACCCTCACAACAAAATATGACCAAGAGAAGCAAAATCAATTCATCCCATCTTGTCACAGCCCAGTGTCATCTGCAACAGTTATGGGGAGTCAGCGCTTGGGCTGGCAACTGAGATGTCCTGCCACTTCAAACACAAACCACAGGAGACTCAGGAACTTCCAGGTAGGCCATTGATTACAAAGTGACTGGGAAAGAGCGACAGAAAACTAAACAAGGGCAGCTGGGACCAGACCATTCAAACTGTGGGTCTGTTGCTTACACAGAATCCCAACTCCAGACTAAGTTGCAGTTCTCCAGGTTATATTGCAGTACTTGAGCACTTAAATAAAAAACTTTCCTCTCTGGAATGAAGGTATGGAGTGCATGGTGTTATGTACTACGACTTTTGCTTTTTGTCTTTTGCAAGACTTAAATCTTGCATGAAGGCTTTAGGTGAGGTCTTAACAATTGTGAGAGCTGTGTCTGCACTGGCTCTGGTCTATCTGTGTATTGGCTGAAGGCTTTTACTAAAAGAGCTGGCAGAGGAATAATGTCATTAATAGAGTTTTGAACTTGGTGCTAAAGCAGGCTGTCTACTGCCTGAAGAAAATCTTTTTCACCCTTTATAACACATAGAAACAGAACTCATTTCTGTAAGAGCTAAGATTTGTGGAAACCTTCATCACTCCATAGCCATTGTGCTTTAGAATATAATGGTTGTGTGATGAAGCATCAGATTTATGTAGATATCTGTAAATAAAGATAATAAACAATAACATATAAGGAGGGGAAAGTCCAATGGGCATCATAGATTTGAGTCCATATCTTGAGGTACCTGTGAAATAAGATTGAGTTATAGAGGTTCTGCTGTAACATCTCTCTGTCCACAGTATTCTGCTCTATTTCAGTCTAAACTTCCTACTTCTTTACAGTGGCAGAAGAAAGGAGGGTCAGTTCCTCTCTTCTTTTTTCTTTCTTTTTTTTTTTTTTTTTTTTTGGTGTTTTGGTTGGTTGGTTAGTTTTCTTTCTTTATTTTTCATTAAAAGACATATGATTTTAACATCTTTGATTCTGACAGTGACCCTCTACTTGATTTCTCTCTGGCAGGTCAGTGGAACTAGCCATTTATGTAAGAAAATAATAGGGTTGGGAAGAAAGGAAACTTGATGGAGTCGGATCTGAGAACAGGAAAATTGTTAGCAGAAGTGATAGTAAAATAATAGAACCCAAAGCCCAGTCTATGTGGAATTGGGCTCTTTTCAAGCAAGGTGATGATCATTGGGCTGCACAGAAGCAAGCTCAAGCAGTCTCTTTCTAAAAGACTAAGAGGAAATAGTGTTTGTGAGTGGTTTTAAGATGTTTGCCCTGTGCTGCTTGCTTTGTCCTTGCTGAATTCTGTGCCATGAGCTGAACAGGGAAGCTGCATCCCCTCGCAGCTGCCCTGTCTTTCTTAAGGCAACTATTTGTGATTAGCCACCATAATGTAATTCAAATGTTTAGGCTGTGCTGAACAATTGAATATTGTACCTCTAATGCCTGTTATTAGTGCTATTCCTGACAGGTAATGAAAAAATTATTGAGGTTAAAAATGTCTAGTACTCTTTGCATATTCAGAATTGAAGCAAATGAAAAGGCTGACTGAAGAGAAATTAACTGTGTTGAGAAGTACTCTGACCTAGAGCAGCACCAGCAGGATCTTCAAAGGCTTGAAAATGTATGATTTGCATCTTTTTGCTTCCTTTTTTAATGTCACTTGATCTTTGTGGTTAAGAGCAAAGTTGAGGTCTGTTTTGTTAACTAAAGTTTACAGCTTTTTGGGTGTTCATGCAGGTCTGTGTGCCATTTTTCTTGAACTGACCTTGAGATGGTATCAAATGAGACACAGGTTTTGCAAGATTTTTTTTGACCTGGTGATGGTTCTAAGTCAGTACTGCACCAAGCAAAATCACTAGGTAGGAGGCTATACATATATATGTATTCCTGATTCTACAGTGCTGAAAGCTGGGTTTCGGCTTAAAATGCACATCTCTCTGTTTGAACTAATAAGCTTCCAAATCTTTCTGTGTATTCAGGTTAGCACTGGCTAGGTGAGGAATTGTGGTATGGATCAAGTGACTGGATCTTGCTCACCTCTGTGTCTATATTCCATACCACATGGAGTAATTTGCTAATACCTAGGTAGACACACAGGGCAGTTTGGGAGCCTGGGAACAGTTGAGGAATGAATGACCTGATATAACCACACCTGCTCCTGCCTCCTGCTCACAGTCCTGCTGCCCTGGATTTTCTTCTGCAAGACCTTTTCCTCCTTTCTGCACATTGCAAATTTGGAGAAATTATGTGTGATGATTTATTGCAGCTTCTCCCACCTCCTCCAGCCCTCTCTCTAACCATACAATATGGAAAGCCAGATCCTTCCCGCTGAACTAATGACTGACATGCTCTTGAAGTTAACGCTTTTTTTGGGCAGCAGTTTCTGCTCCTTCTGTTTTAAAAAAATAAATTACTGCTTCATTGCTGAAGTTTAGGGAAGGCAAAATGAACATTTCAGCTGCAATCGTAGAATCCCCTTTGGTATTAAATAGGTAAGACAGACCAAGGAGCAGTTCCTCCATCTGAAGAACTAAATGGACAAAATTTGTGATCCTAGTTAGGGTTATATAATGCTTTCTGCCAGTGGAAGAATCTTCACCATACTATCCATTTTTCCATGAGATAGAGGCACAACTCGGATAGTAAGGCAAATATGTCTGGATGGATTGTGCCAAAGGACCTAGGATATGGACATCTGTCCCTTTTGCTGTCTTCTTTATCATATTGCAGTTTTGAGGCTTGGAATAAAAAGCTTAAATTCTAAGGACTGGGTGGTACATGCCATTTTGCAGTGTGAGGTCTTTTCTAGGTTAAGCAATGGGTCTGGTTCTTTCAGTCTTTTCTCGTATGTCATGCTTTCTAGACCTCTCATCTCTTCTGTGGACATTCTTGGGCCCTTTCTGAGCTCTGCACAGTGGTTGTCTGTAGTTGCAGAAAGCACTGTAGGTTGCTTTTAGATCTATATTGCTACAGGAGTTCTTTGGTTATGACTGCTCTTCTGTGTCATCTCTGTTATAATAGCGTATCCCCCTGGGCCTGTGTATCGCAGTAAAATAACTGAATGAGCATCTACGAGTTAATAATTACTGAATTAGAGGGCTACAAGGAGCCAAAAAAGATATTCTCATCTGTCCTGCCACTGGAGATCAGCTCTAGCTGTGTCATTGCTGTCAGCTGTGCATCTAACCTGTACTTAAAGACAGAAAGTGATGGTGACTCCATGCTATCCCCTAGGCAATCCATCCCAGTTTTTCATTATCCTGTTGGTGGTTTATTGATTTTTCTCTAACTTCAGTCTTCTCTGCTTCAATTTAAATCCCTTAAGTCTTGTTTTATCTGTCATACATTTGGAGAGAAGATTACTACCTTGTATCAGTAGTGAAAGACTGTTTTCACATTGTATTCTCTCTCTGGACTGCACACTGTACTTTCAATCTTTCCCCACAGCTTATTCATCCTAGATATTCTTGTTCTTCATTTGACTATTGCCACTTGCTCTGTGTATCCTGATGTAAGATACACATCGAGATTTCTTGAAGGTTCCAGCTGAGGCCTTACCTGTGCCAAGCTCAGGTTCCCCATGCCACTGTAACTACTGTTTCTATTATTTTAGCTATTGGTGCTGTTGGGAGTGTCAGAAAATCGCTGGAAGCCATTTCCATGAAGAAGGCAGGAGTCTGCTGGCAAAAGAACTGTTGGTAGTTATACTAACTCACCCATGTAGTGAGTTAGTATATCTAAATCAAATCAAGTGATATCAAGTGAAGTCATCACTGGGATGAAAAGTTCCTGAGAATGGGCAGGATCTCAGAGAGAGAAGGGGGCATTTTGGCCACAGATTCATATAACCCTTGTGGATCTTGAAGTATAAGGTAGGGTTTACATGACCTCAATTCATCTCATGAATCAGGAAGATTCATTCCCCTGTTCCTAGTCACTTAATCTTGTATTTACAGTGTAGCTCTGAGGTCGGGAGGTGTTACCATTGTTTTACAAAGGAGGAACATAGGTGAAATCAGGTATCCCAGGTCAAAGGAGTAGTAAGGCATTAAGCTGGATACTGAGTAGCTCACCAAAAAAGGCACCTGAGTCACTTCCTAAGCCCCAGCAGCTGAATGGCTTGCGCCCACATGTAGTAGTATGCAGTACACTTCAGCTTCAGTAAGGTCTGAAACCCTGGGAGACACTCAGTGAGAAAGGCTTGCTTTTCCTTGCAGTGTGCCATGTGAACACAGAAAGGGGTTGAGCCTGAGTAGAAGCCATGCACCCTGATCACACGTTTCAGCTGCAGATCAGGCCTAGCACCGATGCAGTTCTTGTGCCTATAGTGAAGGCATTAAAATACCTGTAAATAGCCCTTCTATTTTCTGTTATGTGGGAAGAGAGGTGGAATCAGCAAGCAAAAAAGGTCTTTGCAAACGGCACAATTTCACGCAGCTGAATCCATGCTCTGCAACAGCGTTGCTAGCTAAGTTTTTCTTGAAAGTTTTTATTTTATACAAATTGGCATGTTATTTGATCTACTCTACTTTTAAAAGCTCATCAAGAAGATTTCTCAAGCACTGTGGAGAGAGGAGGAAGGCAGTGATGCAACTGCTGGCACTGGAATATTTCATGTCACCCAGCTAGGCTAAACTCAAATAAGGTGTGAGGAAGCAAAGTTGTTCTGGATTCAATTCACTGCCTGAACTTGTGAGCAAGACCTAGCCTGTCCTTGTCCCATGTCTGAAAATCATCCTTCCCATGTTCCTCACTTTACTGCTGACTCCAGAGCTGATGCAGTCTGCTTGAAGAGCTGCCCTTGGCTGCAAAGCTGGTCAACTGAGTTTTTGTTTGTGTAAAATTAGCAAAAGTCCAGAGGCCAGGATACACCCTTCAGGGCAACTGTGCAAGAAGCAAAGGTCAGTAGGGGCAGTTGGGGAGGGGAAGTCCTCATGTATTTTATGCATATGGAGTGATCCAGACCAGGAGTTAACCTGAAGAAGAAGGGCAACAAGAAAAGGAGAAAAAAAAACTTGTCTGACTATCAAAGGCCAGGCTGACTTTGTTAGCAAAGCTCTTTCTTAAAGCTATCAAGAACACGTAGTTAGTGATGGCAAGTCAGACTGAGACATATGAAAGAATAATGCTTTTATTATTCATATCTCATGATAGGGGTGCATGTTTAACTGAGTGTCCCACGGAGCCCCATTAAACTCGTCCCAACGATGCAAAATAAAGTACTATACTTTTCCTCCGTGTTTGTTCTTTCTTCCTACTTATTTTCTTACCCTTGATGCCCATCTCACTTCTGCCTTCTTCTTAAGGCCATTCCTCAAAATGCAGAAAGAGTCTACAGATATGTTAGGTGCGTTTCTGTTCTGTCAGCCCTATGAGTCCCCAGATGATATATATACATACCTTTTAGTCATGTCTCTTCCCTTACTGCCCTTGAGGTTTTCTCCTCTGTTTACATAGTAGTCTCTGTGAGGAGAGCTCAACCCTCAGAGAGGCATTAGACTCAACAGAGAAATGAAAAGATAAAATAACGAGCAGGGGCTGAGATGGTTGAATTCCTGGCTCTGCTGCAGGTGCTCTGGTATGACTTGAGCGAGTCGCACAGAGTCATTTACCTCGTCCCTCTCCCTGTTTCCCTTTATCTTACATAATTAGACTATAAAGACTGTGGGGCAGACACCCTCACCATGTTTATCCAGCACTTAGCACAATTAGGTCATGGGCTTTGTAGCATCTAGGAACTCAGCAGTATGATGTGTCAGAGGAAGGGTGTTTGGTGTAATAATATTGCAACAAGGCTGATAAAAAGGAGCAGCATGACCACAGAAATATTAGTTCAAAAGCAAACAACATAATCAAGAGGGAGCTGCAGTGGCTGAGTGTATTGGGCAATTTGCAATGATGTTTCCAATGATGGCAGGAGGAGGTCAAGAAAGGTAGGATTTTGTATCAGTCACTGTCTTGTGTCTCCCAGGCTTCATATAGGCCCTTTCCTTCAAAATGCTCTTTTAATTGACAGTCTTGAATTATAACTGTCTGCAGACTGATTTTCTTGATTAAAGAAAGAAAGCCCATGGTTCTAAAAATGAGTGATTAGATTATAAAACAAACAAGCCATATATCTCATGACTTTGCATTTGATTTCCAACTTCATTGCAGTCCCATACGTGAACACTGAATTGCTGATCACTGAGGGAACGTCACTGGATGTCTTCTGGCTACAAGCGCACACATACACTTAGCATGTCTTGGACCACTCTTTGTCTTCAATGGAGTCTTTTTTCCGATAGCTTTCTTCTTCAGAGGAGTTTGCCCTCTCTTTAAAGTATTTGCTGTCTTTCTACTCCTCTGATTCAGCATTCCTTCTACAATTTCCCAATGGCACTCAAGAAAACAAAATGGTTTCTGAAAAAAAGAATTGAGTTTAAAAAAGGTAAGTATGCACTCACAAAAAAGTGATTGCAGCAAGTTTACAGTGGAAGGACAAACCACTGCAGCACTCTCTGCTTGGTCTTCTGGAGTGGAAGTCTCCACTTCTTTCACCAGGAATCCTAAAGGTTCCCACTCAGCAAAGTGTTCAAGCATGTCCTTAAACACTCTGAAGGGAAACTAACTGTGAGTGCTGTGTTTGTTTAGCAGAGAGTAGCAGGGCAAAATGGTCTTTTAAAGAGTATACAAACTTCCACTGGTGGAAGGATGTGAGTACTTGCAGGTCCCTAGCTGCATAGCACAGGAGTTCAGCATGGGCCCTATCTTTGGACATAGTTTCTGGTTAGGATGTTTGGTCTGTGCAGAGCTGAGTGTTGCTTCTGCCAGATAGCTTCAACCTCATGTAAGTGCATCTGCTTTAGAGAAAGATTAATCGTAAAATTTAGACAGAGGCAGATGTACGTTTGCCTCCATGATTCTGAGGCAAGAGTTTCCCTGTGGCCAAGGAAGTTGAATTTCCATTTTAGCATCAAAAGTGTTTTCACTGAGGCTTACTCCTCTGTTTCATGGGAGCAGTGATATTACCTGCTCATATCTTTAGACTGTATTTTCAACATGAACACAGTAACTTCTGATTTTTTTTTCTTCTGGGGCAGCCCTGAGATTTTCTCTGTTAAAAAAACCCAGAGGAACAGTGTGAGGGAGGAGGAAGAGTATTGACTTGGTATTATAAGGCAAGCAAAATATACCCCTGTTTTCGTGAAGAAATAATCAGAAATCTAACAATGTAAGCATTCTGTGTGTTGAAGGCAGAAGTACACTGAAGCAATATATTCCCTTTGAAATTTGCCAGCAGAGGGAGTATTACAATGCAATGAATGCAGACAGTTTCTAAGAGCTGGGAAGTTGCTTGAGTCTGAATTTTAAACTGTTCACGTTCCAAATTTTGACATATTATATTGTTGTGTTGACAAAAAATTATCTTTTTATATTTCAGAACAGTAAAAATATTAATTATTGATACAGTTTAAACATTACATTTCAAGAGTGAACCTACATAGTTAGTACCTTGGCTAAAATGTAGGATTTACTCTGGTATAAATAAGCTGTCAGTTTTTAATGTACTTGTGAGAATCAATCTACAAATATTTTCTTAATAGTCGTGTCTGATATCGCTGCATTGATAAAAATGTATTTCTGATGCAAACTGCAGTTTCTAAAACAATGGAAGAAATAAACCACAAATACAAGATACAGGGAGCCATGAACTTTTCAGTTTTGTGCAATCACAAGCATATCCTTCATATTTATCTTCTCCTGAACACAGTAAACCTTTATGCCTCTCCACTGCCTCACCTCTTCATCTGCTGAGCAGTCCTTATCTGGCTGGAGCTAAAGCAGTCGTGAGGAATTTGTTGGTGAGACCCTTGACCTGCAGCACAGTAAGAGACTGGAATGCAGGTTGTATTTCTTAAAGGGAGTACGTATTTCTCTGTGCAAGCTGAGTCTGACCAGGCACCTCATTGCAACCTCTAGATGGCACCCAGACTACTCACTGTTACTAGAAACTACCACACCTTGGCCAACATATTTTATCTTGGCCAACATTTCTGCTAAGCTGTATGTGGTAGTAGGAGCATTAATGTCAAAGGAGGGAGGTCATGGTTTTGGCTTTGGACTATAAAAGTGTTTTCATGTTGGAATTGGCTTGTTGAAAGGAATCAGAGCAGCTGTGTGGAGTGTAGGCAGTAGGCCCCCTGCTTGTGGCATTTTTCTGCTGATGCAGTCCTGTACTTACCAAGTGTCATGAGGCAACATTATGGTGGAGGCCCAGATTTACCTCTGGGGCCAGGTTGTTGGGATGTAATGTTGAAGCACTCACTGAACAGAAACAGAGCATGGTCACTCAAGCTGGCAGGAGGGGGAAACGCACTGAGGTTTTGGCAGTTATGATGCCGTTATGGCGTTTAACTATTTCACCAGTTCTGTGCATTGTTTTGCCATTGGTTCCAACCCCTTCTCCCTCTTGCTTTCATCTGGCACTACCACCTCGAGTGATGGTAGCTGCCAGAGCCTTATGCAATTGCTCACATAGTCCTGCTGATTTTGGAATTGCTTAACCATTTGGAGGCTTTCCAGTGAAGGCACTAAGTACAACTAGAGCAAGACATTTATGCAGAGGATGTCTGCATGTTGTTTCCTCGTGCCACTAATTGTTAGTGTAGTGCAAGTTCTCACAAATCAACAGGACTAACTGGCTTTGAGATATTTTTCAGCAAAAAGTAACTTCACTGTTTGGGAATAAAAAAGCTCATCAATCTCTTGCAAAAAAAGGGAGATATGTTGTTTTAGTGACTTTATATATGAATGGTTCTTATATCAAAATGGTATGGCTTAGGGATGGAGTGCCCTGCAAATAGTGCAATTGCTGTGTATAGATGATTAACGGAACAACTGTGTCGCCAAACTGCTAAAGACTTAGTGCCAGAGTTACTTTTGGATGCCTGTACATATCTGCCATGACTGAAGCAAGAACCTCCTGGGGAAGTTCTGCTTTTCTCATCCGTCTGTGAATTTTGTATCCTCTTGTGCAGTTAAGATGCAAATGTTTGTGACTGTCGTGGTTTAACGCGGCTGGCAACTAAGCACCACGCAGCCGCTCGCTCACTCCCCCCGCTCCCTCAGTGGGATGGGGGAGAGAATCGGAGAAAAGGAAAAAAAAAGTAAGACCCGTGGGTTGAGATAGAGACAGTTTAATAAGAGAGAAGAATAACAATAGTGATAATAATAATGGTAAGAGAATATACAGAATATATAAAACAAATGATGCACAATACAATTGCTCACCACCCACCGACCGATGCCCAGCCCGTCCCGAGCCGCGGTCACTCCCGCCAAGCGGCGAGAAGACAGCCCGAGCTCCGACCACTCTGCCCGCGACCGACCGACCGAACCGACCGAACTAACTAACCCCCCCGAGCATGACGTTCTATGGTACGGAATAGCCCTTTGGTCAGTTTGGGTTAGCTGTCCTAGCTGTGCTGCACTCCCAGCTTGTTATGCACCTGGCCGAGCAGGAGAAGCTCAAAAAGTCCTTGAGTAGTCTGAGCACTACTTGGCAACAACTAAAAACATCAGTGTGTTATCAACATTCTTCTGGTACTAAATCCAAAACACAGCACTATGCTAGCTACTATGAAGAAAATTAACTCTATCCCAGCTGAAACCAGGACAGTGTCCTACATCAAAGCTGAATATGTTTTGCAAGTAAAATGTCATCATTCAGTGGCTATGGAGCACTTTCCTCACTACCTGCAGAGGGTTTCATTTCTTGTGTCTTTCAGAGTGCCTGTTGAACTGCCATTTGTGCACAGAGCAGAATCAGTCTGAAAGTTCAGAACCACTGCTGACAACAGCAGTATTTCTCAGCAATCCTTATCAAGGTGCAGTGCTGCATCTGCTCTTATTCATACTGTTTTGTTTTTTATAAACATCTGTACCACCTATACCACCTGTACCACCACTGAAATGACAAGACAACTCAGAAAAAGTGTTTTTCTACTGAGAAACTCAAGTTCTGTCTGAAGTTAATGTCTTTAAATCTACTTCTTAGTCATTAAGTGTAACAAGGTTTGTTAGTATTAGAAAATGAAGGCTTTGCCAGTGAGCCCTCTTTTCCTTTTTCATTCCCTTCTTTCCATTATTCATGATGAAGGCAATTTAAGAAAAGGGCTTGGATAACTGGATTTGATCAGGAAGATAATTTGAGGCTGTGAGGACATTAAGTGGCTATCTTACATGATGTTTTCTTTGTAGTTTCTAACCTGAATCTCTGCTGGATCATTTTTCAAGCCCTGGTAGATCAGTGCAGAGGGATTCTGGGTAGTTGCAGCTACCGCTCTGTACCCTACACTGTCATCTCCTGCCTGAAGTCCTTTCCAAATGATATCTTTTTTGAGGGGTGGTTGTGTCACCATTAATTTAAGAGGTTTTCCCAAGCTCTGTGCTTCTATATTCTGTGAACCCTGAAAAACACAACTCTGGGCATGGGTGATGGCTCTCCCAAATAATTTTATGGTTTTCCCTTCAGAGAATAAAACTTTACATGTGAATTCATTTGCCACACAAAGTTCCCCTGAGCTAGGCCTGAGACTCTTTATACCATGTATAATCCAACCTCCGACTGGCATCCAATTTGCTTTAAGGATTTCTGGACACACTTTGCATTTATTTAAGTATGGAAGAGAGTAGGTAAATTGAAACCATTAATTCTGAGTCTACCTTTTCCACAAATATGTTTGAAGGGCTTTTTCTTTATAGCTCTATGGTGACTGAGGTAGTGTGACTGGTTCCCCGGATGGCAGCTGTGCTCCATCATTGCCATGAACCACTTCTGAACTCTGTGATAGAACTCCTTGTGAAGGGAACACTTTCTGTGCTGTGTTCGCCTTAAATCCAAGAACATAATCTAGTTAACAAAAAGCCATTTCTATGACTGTTCTTCTGGAAAGACTTGGTGGTCTTAGATCTTCCCAGGCATTTCCAACCTGGCAAATATCCAAGTTTCTAGAAGGACCATTACCTTAGGCAACCTTTGCCAGCCCAGTTGGAGAGACCGAGGCTTAGTAGGACCTTGAGGCTGGACTCCTCTCTCTTGCTCCAAGGCTGTCCTTTTTGGAGCAGAGGTGTATCAAAGGCGCAGAACAAGAATCTGGGTATTTCAAATGCTGTTTCTGTCTTGTGCCTGAACATACCTTTGGTTTTTACTCTGTACACTCAGTTCAGGATATCCATAATCACTATAACAGTTCTGTGACTAGCATTTTTCAAACCTATAGGCCACCTAAGTCCCTATTTGGATGTAGAAAAAGCTCAGCTTTTCACAGCTCTCATTATGCAGAGGATGGATGAGTTTCATGCTACCATGCTAGAGTGCCTCAAATATTTACCATTTAGCTATCATGAAGATTTAAGAATTTCATACCCAGTCACTATCCCTGGGAAGTGGAGTTCCAGAGACTCACAGTCGTCTCAGTAATTCCATTCAGCTTATTTTTTAAATATATAGGACACAAGTTAGACCAATACAAGTAATCCTAGATAACATTACAGCTGAAGTCTGAAGCAGCTGTGTTAACAGTCCTATATTGCCAGTAAAGTGGACAGTTTCATCCACTGGTTTTGCCTACCTTTCTCTCCTACCCCTTTTTAGGTGGCTATATTAGTGTTGTCCTTCTCAAAGACAGTAATGGAGAGAGAGAGCATGTAGATAACCCCAGCACAGAGTACTGAAGTAGGCACAGCTGCATCCTGAGTGCCCTTAGCTCACCTATACTTGCATCAGCAGAAGCTGACAGCATACAGCACTCTGCAGGATGAGACCTTTTGTAAATTATGCCCTCATGACTACCCTGGGAATTGCACATTTCCTTTACCCCATGCACAGGGATGAGGCCCACTGAGCAGAGAGGACAGCTGGCTTGCTCTCACCTGCATTAATGGAAACTGCATTTTAGACTCATCACATTGCCAGTCAAAGACACTGGCCTGCGCCTTTCAGTCAAACAAGGTGCTAAGGGAGATTTATGAAAAGTATATTAATAACAACTCAAGAGTTGTTGTTACCATCACCTATGGAAAAAAACAGTTACCTGAATCCTTTGAAAGATCAACTGAAAATGCTTTCATGTTTCATGTTCAGGGAAGCTGAAAAAATTTTCACAAGACAGGATTGGCTGGGCCCGTGGAAGCAGATTTCACATATGAGCATTGTCAGTCCTCAGTTAGAGGGCAATTTGGGTGGAAGGTATCTCATGTTATGGAGATAGAGGTCTTCACACCTCAAAGTCACAAGTTTTATTTTTCTGGTGACTTTAGGTTGATGTGATTAAATATGTCTGCATCCAATGATAGTAAAACAGATCAGTAACTTCAATTTCATCCTATTTTCTTGGCACATTTCAGTGAGAGATGCAAGAGAAAAGCAGGCGGGGGAGCTTTGCTTTGATTTGTCTATTGTCTGTGAAGTGCAAAAGTCTGATTTCAGAAGTAGTTTCTTTCATATTTTTCCCAAGCTCTTGTCTTCCAACTGTTTATCTGCTTTGAGATTGAAGAGATGTATAAACACACAACTCTGTCCATGGGTGCTGAGGGTTTTCTCAAAAACCCTTCCCAGGAAAGAGCCATAATTTGACTTTTGAAATTCTCAGTGTAATCTTATGGAAATTAAAGACATGAGGACTGTTGTCTAATCAGCAGCCTAGTTGAGGATCACTGCCACATGTCTACTGTCATAGATTGTCTGTGTTGGGAAGACAGGGCTACATTAAAGGACTTCCCATTGTAAACTTCCCCCCTTCTGCTCTGAGTCCTTTAGACTCAATTTTTACAGGAAAAAAACCCAGTAAACCACAAAGACAAGTAGTCCCGCTGTCCTGGCTTTGGCTGGGATAGAGTTAATTTTCTTCCTAGCAGCTGGCACAGTACTGTGGTTTGGATTTAGGATGAGAAGAATGTTGATAACACCCTGGTGGTTTAGTTGTTGCTAAGCAGTGCTTACACCAGGCAAGGACCATTTCAGCTTCCCCTGCTCTGCCAGGTGCACAAGAAGCTTGGAGGGGGCACAGCCAGGACAGCTGACCCCAACTGCCATAAGGGGTATTCCAGACCATATGACGTCACGCTCAGGATATAAACTGGGGGGAGTTGGCCGTGGGGCAGCAATTGCTGCTTGGGGACAGGCTGGGCATCAGTCAGCAGATGGTGAGCAATTCCATTGTGCATCGCTTGCTTTGTGTATTCTGTATATTTTATTATTATTGTTATTATTATTATTGTCATCTGGTGTTTTATTAAACTGTCTTTATCTTGACACATGGGTTTTACTTTTTTTCCCAATTCTCTCCCCTATCCTGCTCAGTGGGGAGGAGTGAGTAAGTGGCTGTGTGATGTTCAGCTGCCTGCTCGGTTAAACCACAACACCCACAAATCCTAATAAAATACACACACTACAGGTTGGGAGGAAATTAAGCTACATATGACAGGTGGTCAGAGCAAAGGCCTGGCCTCCCACAGGCACTGAGAAATCAAAGACCCATAGAAGAAGGTAAAAATGGCACCATCTGCATGTTGTTTGTTGTTAGGACTTCTTCCCTGGTCACCATGGGCAGTTCAGTGAGCTCATGAATTTCAGGTTTAATAGAGGTGGGCACTAGGCCTCCCTTGTCTGTTAGGCAGAGGGCTTTGATAGACATATCAGAAGCTGAAGCTTCTATGTCCTCTCCCTCCTCAAGGGAACCCCATCCCAGGGTACATCTGGTAGAGCAGGGCCCACCAGGCTGATCCCTACACCGGCTCCTCCCCTCAGCAGCACTGGGGCCACGCGTTTAATCCTGGGCCCGGTCCAGGGATGCTGGTTGGCATTAAGTGGTGACCTTCATACCTAGAATTTGTTTCCTCATTTCCCACAAGGTATGGAGGCAACTATGGGGCCTCTGTTTCTGCTTTAATAGCATAATTTTGTATAATACCCATTAAAAACAAATAATGAATTTGGGAGATGTCACAGTACAAATACCCTGACATAGCTATGTTTGGAATGATAGATGGACTGTAAGGGATCTCTGCCCTAATTTTTTTTTGTAATTTAATGCATAGTTATCCTTGGGGATAGTGGGGCATCTTCATTACTTTGTTCCTACTTGCCTGAACAGTTTTTATCTTAGTTTATTGCCATCTGTAAATTTGTGTTCAGAACACTGTTGAAGAGGCAGTGCAGTTACTGGTGAACAGCTGCTGCTGTACTCACTGCTGTGTGAGCCAACTGCTCACAGTTTACGCTGCTCAGTCATGTGAAATGCTAGTCTGTGCTGCTTTAATGCTGGTCATTTCTGTCCTGGTGATAGTGGGATTTGACATTATTAAAGGACCTCAATTACATGTATCACTGATTGCACACAGTAAAGGACACGTTGCCCTGCTGGTTACGTGACACACGTTGCCGTTACAGTGCAACTTGGTCAGGTTTAATGGTGTGAAAGTGATTTTTGGACTTGGTTTGTAGCACTGAATCATCATCCTCCTCCCTCCATTCAATTTGTATTTTCCTTCTTCTGTCAAGAGAAAATAGCAATCTTCTTACTGAGACTCCCTTTTGGAACTAACTCTAGTGCCTTCCTTTTTCCGATTTACCCTCTGTGTTTTGGAGTCTAGAATCAGAAACTCTATGACATATCCTTTGATGTGATTTGGAATTTGGCTTCCCATATGAGGACTCACACTTCCTTGGTGACAAAGCACCGTGGTGAAGGTGACATGCAACTCAGGCCAAGGGACCTTGTGTTCTAGTTTGATGGCTGCCATTCACCTGTGATTTGGGTTTTTTTAGAAATGTCTTTCATTGTTTATTATCTCAGTTTTCAGGTTTTGAAATGTGCTGATCATTCTTGTGATGACTGTTATCAAAACCTGGTTAAAGAGGCATCCAGCATTAGGGTTAAAGGCTGCCATTTATATTTATATAGCTTCGCATTCTGGATATTAATGGACTGAGGCTGGAATCAGCTAAATATCTTTGTTGGGTACATTTGTAGAACTTCTGACAACACCTGTACCTGAAGCTGACAGGCAGCAAGTACTATTTTTACTTCAGGAAAACTTGCTGTGATTTCATTTTCTACTTTAAACTCAAGAAATATCCAGACTTCTTTCAGATGGTTAAAGAAGACTGAGACTCTCCCAGGGTAGCTGTCTGGTACAAAGACATTTCCTAATATTGACAGTGTGGTTTTGATCTTTCTGCTCTCACCCACTGATTTGGATGTGCTCTGATAACTGATATATGTAGTGCTCCTAGTATAAGCCTTCTGGAAAATGAGATTGAAAACTTCTTTCACCTTTGGTTCAGGCTTTGGTATGGGTAGTATCCAGTTATTCAAGTGCAAAACTGTCTGCATATATTTATGTCACATTTTTGTAATTTGGACAGTAACAAGTACTTCTCAGGTTTATCACATATACCTCCTCATCAGATTTGAAGACGATTTGAACATTAGAGTTTTCAGATCTACTGACAAGGGATGATTTCCATTTGACTCATTGGAATGTGAAATGTGTCTTGGTATTGAGCTATGAAAGATATGGCCAAAAGTCAAATTTTGGCCTCTGCATAACTACATATTAAAATGAAAAAAAATATCAATTAAGAAACATTAAAGAACAAAAAGTAAGAAATAGAAAGACTTCAGGTCCATCAATAAGTAAAATATCAAGTATAACTTCCAAAGACATCAGTGTGTATTAAATTAATTGTGTTTCTACGTCCCTTTTCCAATAATAATTCATGCTACTCTGCTGTGGGAAATCATTGCTAAATCATTCTTTTCTGTTTATTCATAGACCCCAGAGCCAGTTGAAAACTACATCAGTGAAGGAGAGTTTGAAGATGATCTGAGTTCCTCTACCCCAAGCACAATAGAGCTGGAGATACATGGATCCAGCCAAGAAACAGATGAAGATTATTTTGAGACCCTGTCACATCAGAGCGGATCTTTGTCAGATGTAAAAACTGAGCCTTATGAGAGTGCATCAGACACAGAATCTGTTTCCAGTGATGTAACTGGGGAAACTTGCTTCGATTCAAACTGCCTTTTTACGGAAAAAAAAAATCTGTGCTGTAGTCTTCCTAAAGCAAAGGCAGAAACAACCCTCCATGAACCTAAGTGCTCAAGGCAACCAGAATTTACCCAGCAGGTGCAGTTAGAAGTGTCCTCCAAAATAAAAGCAGCACCAGGCAAAACTGAATTTTGCATACAATCTGTGAAGTCAGAAGGTGAAGAATTGGGTGATGAAGAGCTAACATTAACTAGTGGTATTTCCAACACAGAGAACCAAGACAGTGAAGAAGGGATTGTATCACAGACAAATAGAAAGTTTGTAGCAGCATTGCAAAGTAAAGCAGAGTTTGAAAGCAGTAAAGTGCAGTCCTGTACCAACTCAATACTTACAGAAGATGATGTTACAAGACAGAAGGAACTTCCTGCAGTATTAAGCATTGCTTATTTCAAAGCAAACTCGGAAAGTTGTTTGATTTTTCCTGAGGTGCAGCAATTTCCCTTCCAGTCCGATGCAGCATCAAGCTGTAGTTTGCCTAATCTTCACTTTGAAACAAATGGACATAATCGTAAAAGTTACACTGAGACATCTGACTATAAGTGTGAATTAGATTCTATGTCCAGTATAAAATGCAGCAGGAGGAACTCAGTTGACAGTGAGGAAACTGCAGGTAAAAGGATAAAACATGGAAGTGCAGAGACCATGTTGACATCAGATTCATTCTTTTACCAGAGTTGCTTCAAACCAAAATCTCAGCTACCACTCACAAGGTCAGAGATTACAGAAAGTAAAACATGGCACAGTGTACCTGAAAATATCAGTGCTCAGAGCAAGACAGAATATGTGGGGAACTGTATTCATCTGACAGACAAATTTAGATGGTCATGTTCAAGAATACATCTTCAAGGGCTGGATTTTGAATACACTTGGAAAAACATAGAGAGGGTACCTGTAAGCCCTGAAAAAGCAGTAAATATAGAGGGCAAAATTGACATTAAAAGATCTCTTCTTAATACCGACATAGACTCAAATGAGTGTCAGCTTTCTCAGCCAGCAGGCTATCCCCAGTGTGTTGATTATTATTTGCACTCTAAATCAGAGACATGTGGCCTTAGCCCAGAAGCAGTAGGTACATGTGCTGATAGCTTATCTTCTACACAAATTGATGCTTGTGAGTGTGATCCAAAACAAAAAGAGGTTTCATCTGCCCTGGACTGTGAGCCAGTGTTCATAACTGTTGAAGAAGTTACAAAAAGTGACCAGTACAAAGCTGAAAGAGAGCTGGAAGCAAGCAGATTCCCTTGTGATATTGATGTTGAATCTGGCACCGGTGACACTGAAAACCTAGCAGCTTGTCATGTAGGTTTTCCTGCTGTTGTGGAAAACAGAGATTGTGACTGTTCTGTAAACTGTGTTTGCACTGGTAGAATACAGCAGAGAAGTTTGAAGGATGGCCTTGAATCTGAACTGTCAGGTATGGAGATCGTGGTAGGGGAAAGATGGTTAGATGATTCTTCTAACCTTGACTTTGGTTGGAAAGTCCTGGAAACCACATTGCAACCAGGTGGCAGTAACATTGGGGCAAAGCAGCAAAATACAAGTTGCAAAACTGGTGCCTTAAGGAGTCACTCTGAGCTAGTAACAAATGAACATCCTACTCATATAGGAAACGATGAAGACAGTGTCTTTACTGTTGAAATGGCTCCCAGATCAGATTATGTAAGCCAGAGAAGTCATTTAATGACTCTTCCAGAGTTAAAGCCTGCCCTAATTATAGTGTCTGTAGAGCAGAAAGGATTACAGTCCAAGACATTGAATGATAACCTTCCTACTGAAGTGGTAACTGCAACATTGAGAAATGTAGTGAGGAAGGATTTGATATCTCCTCATACTGTCAGCAAAGGTCACGATGAGCCAGAGAGAGTTCTGAGTGAAAGCTGTAGCTGTGAAGAACAAAGTCTGGCCACCCACCTCATTCCTGGTAGTGCAGAGGTACTCCCTGGTAGGGATACAGCTGAAGAAAAACCAGAATTTTCACCAGAGAAGAGAGAGAAAGCAGATGCAGGTTCATCCTTAGGGTTCACCTGTAGTAATTTCATGGTAACAAGTGCAAAAGTGGAATTCAGGAGTGTTACTGTGCCACAGAACAATGATACACTTAGTGCAGAAAGTCAGGCAGGTCAATGTGAAGAAGGGCTCTTAAAATCACATAGCAGAAGTGGTGTTATGATCTCTGAGAAAGAGTCTTGCAGAACAAAGACTGGCTTTGAATTCGAGACAGAACAGTTCAGGAAGTCACAGGCTGAAACAAGAGATGACCAGATGTCTAAGGAAGAGGAATTCACAGCACATCAAGGCAGAGAGGAAAGCTTATATGTAACTAGTGCAGTAACACTTGAAGCGTGCAATGTAAGCATTTTGTGTCAGGGAGATGGTGCTGATGTTGACCTTCAAGGGCCCAGCATCATCTCTGAAAAAGCAGTAGGCAGGCAAGGAACCAAAGGCTGTGGTGGTTCAAAGGAACAAATAGATATTTCTGAAGAACCTTCTCCTAGTGAAGGAAAGGAGGGCTGTCCTGCAGAAGATACAGCTAGCCCTAGCAAAGACAGTACACTGAATCTAGATGTGTCTGATGTCTTTAACTATTCTGTGAAAAGGGAAACCCATAGCACTTGTGTGCTGGGCCTAGATAATGTAAGTACCTGCAGCACTAACAGCGAAGAAATGGATGAGAACTCATTCCGCGTTCTGGGAAGTAACAGCAGTCTCTATAAAGCTGTGCAAAAGCCAACAAAGAATGGGAATAGTGGGAAATCTTCCAGGTTTTTAGTATTCTCAAAAATGACATCTTTCAGGAAAACTAAGCCTGCCACAACAGAAAATCAGGGAAGTAGCAGCTTCTTTGGCAGCAAGGCAAAGGTGGAAGAACTGGATGCTGGGAAAGAGGATGAAGACACCGAAAGTTTACAGTCTTTCAAAAGTTGTTCATCTGGTTCAGCCTTCCAGAGGAAGGAAAGCTATGCCTCTGAGTTCTCTGACGATGATGATTTATTCTATGAGAGACCTGCGGGATTATTCAACAGAATGAGCCTGAGGAAGGCTTCTGGCTCTGGTCGGATATTGATGGAAGATGTAGATACAAATTCAACTTCTCCCACATTGGCTGCTGTCAAATGTGCAGATCGACAAGTTTCAGGTTCATCTGAAAACAATGACAGTGAACCTGTGGAATACTGTGGGATTAGAAAATCATTCCCTGAAAATGAATACAAAAGAAACAAAAACCCCGAGGGTAAGAAATTCAAGACAAGGTTGGCCTTGGCACACAAATCGCTGTCAAGCTTATTTGAATCCAAATCTCCAGAAAAAGAAAATACTGAGCAAAGCTCAAAAGTGTCACTGAAAAATGAAAAGGAGAAAGCCAAACTTCGGCAGAGTGCCTGGAAAGCTTTTCTAAAAAGCAAGGAGGCGGATGGACTGAAAAGGCCTGTCTTAGCAAGTTTATCACCAACACAGGAGAGTCTTAATGCAACTACAGGCCATGTAATGAGAACAATGTCAGTAGAGCAACAGGATGGTTCCAACAGACACACGTTTTTAAAAACAGAAACACCTAATGGCTCCTCAACAGACACCAACTATTTTGACACCTCTGTGGAGCCCGTTGATGTCTCTTCACCTACAGGTATATGGAGAAAACGAATACAGTCCCATGACCTGGGCATCAGATGCTCACAGAGTTCAGACTGTGATGAACAACAAGAGGCTCTGAGCAACAGTTTAAATACTTCTCTGGAGGAATACTGGATGAAATCCCCATTTAGCCCAACTGACTTGCAGCTGCCATTTAGTCAGTCAAGTCCATCATGTCCACAGCTCTCAAATTCTGATGGTAAAGACATGCCTTCTAGGCCCATGAGTCCTAAACCACAGAGTCCACGATCCACTTCTCAACACAAGAGCTTCCGTTATCCCGGAAGAATATGTGCCACTTCAATGATCTCTCTCGGGAACAGCTCTGCAGTTGAAAGTAATTTGGAGGCTCCTGAGAGACCAAAGACACTGAAACCCAGAGGTAGTCTCTTACTTTCTGTACACTCGTTGGACTATGAATACCAGAGGGATGACAGTGGCATAAGCAGTCAATCCCAGATCAGCTTAAACACAGCTTCTTCCATTAGTGACATGCTCCGAGATGAGGTGAGTTGTTGTCTGGGAATGATCAGGTGGTTATTTGGTTTGCAGAGTCTTTTGTTTTGATATAGCTTAGGAATTCTAGTTAACTCTTTAATGGCTTAGTGAACACATTGGTTAGATGGGTGCATAAATATTCTTCTTTGTCTAGGATAGGTAGCACTACTAAACCTTTCTGTTTCTGTTCAAGACTACATGAATTGATGCACTCTTTAAGGGAGGATTTACCACAACATTCTAAAGGAATTAGCACAACAGTGCTAATGCATTATATGCCTCAGACAGATTACACAGATGCCACCCTGTGTTCAACTACAGTTTTTAGCTGGGTCTTACCTCTCTTAAAATAAGGCAGAATCGAGCCTTGTAACTGGTGTATAGTAAGTAATTTTCTTGAAGTGAAAGGCAACATAGAAATCAATTCCCATAGCTAGCAGTCACTCTTTAAGAAGTAAAATCTTTTTCTTTAGACAATGAGTAGCTGTCTTTCAAAGTACTATGAGTCTCTTGCAGTCACTATAACTACCCTTTGATTGCCACTAGGAGTCCTTTTCTGCCTTTTCTACAGCAAACAGAAAAAACCCCCATGGACTCAGGGTCTCCTTTTGATGTTGAATTGTATTCTACTCCTGGTAACATATTAATTTCCTTGTGATAGGCTGGATCTTACAGAAAAGATGGGATTTCTTGGTTGGCTGAGACCGTTAGAAGCAGAGACTTCCTCTGTCAGTAGGCTTCTAATCCCAGAGAGGAGTTCCTGAGTTGTAAGTGGCTGGGAGTTTAGGACTCTCTTTCAGCGGCTAAGCACAAACTACCAGGGTGACTGAGATTGACATGTTAGCTGAGATCCCAGAACCTGGCTTGATCATGCGACTTTTTCAGTATTGCTGATGATGAGTTTTGCCATTAAGAAATGGGCAAAATAATTTTGTTGAGCAGATTTTCAAAAGTGTCACTTGAGAGAGGGTATGAGATTCTGTGTATGAGATTCCATATACCCCAAGCAGGCATTTTTCAGAGAGTTCATGAATCTGGAACTTCATGAAGTTAGAACTGCAGGTGAGGGCCGGTTGTGTTCAACTCAGATGAGCCCTCACACAGCTGCTGCTGCTGACTTTTGTCTTTCACATCCCAGATTATATTAAAATTCTAAGATACCCTCCAAAATGTTTTTAGCCTAACTTTTCTCCCTATTTTTTTATAGAAACTCCCTATTTTTTGAATAGAAACAAAACCAAGTTGATTGGAACAGACCTTGGGAGGTCATCTAATCCCACCTCTTTCTTCAGACAGGACCAGGTAGACAAAACTATCACTTTGCCTAACCAAGTCTTGAAAACCTTCACTGCTGGAGATTTCTCCACCTTTCTGGGAAACATGTTCCCAAGGAAAATTTTTTTCCTAATGCCCAACCAGAACTTTACAAGCTACAATTTCTGGTCGTTGTCTTGTGGCATTGTCTAGAGCTACGGAGAAGAGTTTGGATCCATCATCTATGTAACTACAAAATTGTTGCACACTGCTCTTATATTGCCTTTAGTGCCCTCTTATAAGCTTGAATAAACCTAATTCCTTCAACCCCTCCTCACATATTCCCAATGAAAGTTTTTTGGTTGATTGGTTTGGGTTATTTAGCTAATTCTGTCTGGAATCTAAAGCAGCATGTGGGTGGCAGTTTGAGAAGCGAGGGCTATAGTACTGGATTTTTTGTGGGCAAAAGGGGAAGAGAATTTCCTTTATTCCCTCCTGTCCTCTGCTTTACTTGAAAATCTTTTGTTTTCATGGGCATCAACTTAACTTACAATCTAAATACTGGATACCACATTCCAAACAAGAGACTGCAGTGTTACACCAGCCTAGGAAAATGCAAGATACTTGGACTATACACACTATCAACAGATGAAGCGTCTCAGAGGATGAGCAAAATCATTGACCTGTAAATGATAACCCAAAAGAGCATCTAGAAAAGAGTGGAGAGATGAGGCATATGTAAAGCCTTGAATAGGCAAGCCCACATCCTGTAACATAACCATTAGGAGCAAATAAATAATAACTTAAATTGATTGCTAGATTAAATAATCTAAAGAAAACTCTGAAAACCTTAAATGGTATCTAAGCCATATAAAATCAGTTTAATTTTCCTGATTCTTCTGGAGGCTGCAGAATATGATGTCTGAAATTGGATAAATGCAGCTGGAGCCTGGCAATTAATGTGAACATCCCAGCATTCAGGACACAATATCTAACCAGTTAGGCAGATAGGGCTTTTATTTATTTCCATTTTCATGGCATTGTGAAATGAAGTAGAACCGTACCCTGCGTTTTGTAAGTAAAGTTGTTTTTTCAGGAATCTCTGAAAATAACAGGAGACGTTGGGCAGGGTATATTTGTAGTGTTAAGTCTTTCCAACATAATTATCATCTAAACACTAAGGATGGTCTTCCTTATTTATGTTACTAAGGAAAAATGTCATAAAATTAAGTTTAACAGTGGATTTGAAGAAAAGTCCTTTTCTGTTCCACATCAGTAAAGACACTATTGCAAAACAAATGCATAATTGTGAAGTTCTTTGAGCTCGCTTCCCAGTGTGCCCTCCACTATGGGGATAGGTATGTATTCCCCAAGCCCCCAGCCAGGTATTTTTCCAGTGGTATCAGCTTTATCTGTGTTACAGTGCTGTACAAAACTGCAGTGGATCAGCTTGCCCCTGACACCTCTGCCTACCACATTGGTATGTAATCCTCCTTAGCCTGATGGAGCACAGACCAGCCCCTCTCTCATTACCTGTTGATGGATAATGTTCTCCAAGTTATATGCAGAACAAAGATTTTATGCTGAAAACAGCAAAACAGAATGATTACCAGTTTGCCAATGTGGCAGGGCCTTCATTACATATTTAATTAATGTCTGTGGCATGATTTTACTTACATAATTGTGTTACCCAGCAGGCAAGAGTGAAGTGTCCTAATATGTCCTGTGTTTGGAGTCTGTGCAAGTTCTCTTCCTTGCTCCTCTCCAATACGACGGGTTAGGCAGAGAATACCAGCAGGATACACTTTTCTTTTTGCATAGCATCTAGTAGATAAGGTGTGTTTCTAGATTGTGGCATCTGTTGCCAGTGGCAAAGAAGAATTGATCTGGTATTGTTGGTTAATTGAGAATAGATAGGAAGTGCCTGCAGTGGTTTAAAGGTTGTGGTATTTGGGTTCTTCAAATGAACAGCGAGAAACTGGAGAGACACTATTGTCAGGACACAACATTTTCTTAGCATGAAAAGAGACCCCTGAGATCATTTATTCCTCAGTGTTGTTATCTCCCACCTTAAATATTATTGATTCTAACACTGATGTTACCTGGAGTGGTAGTTAGATGCTTCAGGGCATACTTGATTTCAAGTTGTTCCCGTGTAAAAACTGCCATTTTGTGCAACCACTCATTAAAAGCAAATGAGAGTGAAGTGCAAAGCTGTGCAATTCCTCGCTCCCGGCCCACCATCAGGCAAATAAAATGGATAGAGCAAAGAGCACATCAGAAAGCACTGGGCTTAACATATCAGACCTGCAGGCATCTAGGAAGCCTTTTCACATTGTATAACTGAAGTACAGTTGGAAAAGCGTAGACAGACAAGACTGGTCATTATTCTATTTTCAGAGACACTATCTGTCTTTGTAAATAATATTATACAGACAGAGTGACCTAAATCCCAGTAGTAATGTTATTGTAATATGTCATCTAGAATGAGGGTGAAAAGGGCATTGTCCTGTGCAGAGGGAGTGTATGTTACACACTCAAAGGATAGCAGGGCTGCTGCTTCAGGGTGCAGTATACCTATGCCTATGGAGAAGGCTGTGTGAGTAGACAGGCTGGTTTCAGCCAGCCAGTATTCTCGGGAAGGCATTTTCTTCTGAATAGTTCTGGGGCTAGATAACTGAGCCTTGCCATCTTCTGTTCAACCTGATTTGAAGCAAACAATATTTCCAGCCAACAAACCCCATGTTTTCACCTGCTGTTTGTAAAACAGGAGTCTAAACAGCAATGCCAAATGCCACCTGAAAAGAGGCCAAATGAGAAATGGCTTCCCCATCGCAAAAGAAGGCCCCCCCAGGTTCCACCATCCCCACACCCTATCTCCACCCTCGAGAGCAAAGCCTGGAGGCTTTCCTTCCTTGCTCCAGATGAAAAAGCCAAGGAGATTCCAGAGAGGAGGAGGAAGAGACCTAAACCCCTCTATAAGTGCTTCAGCTTCGATGATGTTTGGATGGAGAGGAACCAAAAAAGGAAGCTAGAGAAGGAGACACAGCCAGAGAGAGGGATTCAATTGCAACACCTCCCAGAGGACCAGTTAAAAGTAAGAAATTGTACACCGTCCTCCTCATTCTCTGGCACCATCTTCCTCTCTGCTCCAGCTGCTTCTTTCTACTGTCATCACATTCCTGTCCTTGCACTTTGTCTGGTACCAGTTCTGTCTGCTTTTCTTTGGTCCTGGTAGTCTGTGGAGACTGATTAAACACTGAACTGGTACATAAGTGATGATGTCTAAAGGTGGTGAGTTTTTTAGTTGCTCTAAGAGAGCAGTTCCTGCCCTGTGCCTTGTTGGACAACAGGATGCAAGAGCATCAGATTGCTCTGTGAGCTGAAAGATAGGGAGGGCAGGGAGGAAATCAAAGTTGCCTTAAATCAATATAACTTAAACTTATGAAATCTCATTGCGTGCCCCGTGGCATAGCTGAATAACTTTAAAAAGGGACTTCTAAATTAGATTTTCCTTGTAGCAGAGGCCAACTCCACACTTCTCCGCCGGGGGGGACTTTTAGATCAGCATTATGATTGCTTGTGACAAACTTTGTGGCTCTTGTGACTCACACTGATGGCATCTGTTACTCTTGGATCCAGAGCTAAGGTCTGTTCCCTTCAGGGAGAGCCATGAATCTGTATCCAGGAGATAAATTTAGCCTTCATACATAAAAAAGAACTTCTGGGGGAAAAGGACGTGGGATAGAGGGACATTCCATGCAGGGTCTGATGATAATATGCAGTAAGCTTCTGAGCAAGCTTGAATATTCAGATGAAAGCTTTCCTCAGGGTTTTGTTCTGTTACCTGCATTTGTTTCCCTTTCTCTCTGTTGTCCTGGTTGCCTGTTTCTGGTCTTGCATCAAAATTACAATCTTTGACAGGAGCTAAGGCCCCAGTCCTGTCACCACTTCAGCAAGTGCTTGAGTTTACGCACACAAATAGTTCTGTGGATGGTGAGGGGGAAACATTCACCTGACACAGCTCAGTTTGTCTGCTGTGGCTTGCCAGGAGTAAACCTGCTGCCTCACATCTGTGTGCCTGGAAGAGCCTCCCACTGAAGGCAATGGAGACCTGGGACAGAAAGCCAGGCCTATTCCAGAAACAGGGTTTCTGAAAAACTTCCCACTGTTCTCCCCTCCTCAAGAAACGGGGCTAAAAATCTGTGCTATTTTGTATTTGTAGGGCTCTTCAAAACAAAATGTTGCCAGCTGATGCTTGGATGTGTGCTGGGTATGATTCTGTGGTATGTTGCCTACTCTCAGTCCAATGAGGATGCTTCCCTGGCTCAACCCCACTGCTGCCTATGTGTTGAAGACAATGCCATGCTCCTGGGGCATGTGCATGTTAAGATTAAAAAAAATGAAAAAGAAATAAATTGTTTTATTTTTCTACCTTGTTCAGAGTTCTGAGTGCTTAGTGCTGTACAGGCATGAAATAAACTAGAGAAAATGAATCCCTGAATCAGTGATAAACAGAAGTAAAGCACGCTAAAAATATTTCTTACCATTCCTCGACAAGCATAGATAGTGATGGAAATCTAGCCTATGCTGCAGGGTATGTTGGCCAGCACTGAGACCATTAGCGCTTCTAAGAGGAGTGACCAGTTACCTCAATAGCTTCCCCCAAAGCCATCAGATTACACTGTTTGAATGCTGTCTGTTTTGCTGATTGACTGCACATTTTGATACTGCCAGAAAACAGCTTCTCCTTTAAGCATTTCCACCCTTATTTTCTGGTGCAAACTTACCTCTAAATTGTGATCAGTTGTGTAATGATTTGCAGCTGCCCCTGTGCCCTCACTTAACATCACCTGCCTGTGGGGCTTATGGGCCTGAGTTGTTTTTTTTTTTAGTTTATTCTTCCTTGAGTTGTAGAGGTGAGTGGATGATATCTAGCAGCATGTAGGTAGATCTGTTTTTTACTGTTTCTGTTGATTTAAGTGTGTTATGCAGGTTATTGACACTTCTTATCTTTGTGCGCAGGTCAGGAGAGCACAATGTTAAGTTTTACTGAGAGATCTGTTGGGATTCAAGGGCTGTCTCCTGTATGCCTATATAACTGCATTTCTTGGTCTATATTTTTTTATTTACAATAGTCATCACATAGTGTCTTTTTCTTCTTATTGTGTTTTATTCTGTCTTTACAATGCTCTATTCCTGTAATATGCTGGCTTATTCATAATCCCAAGTGTGGTTGGAGTGCTGTCACAAACTCCAGTGTTGAGTATGGTTTTTAGAAGGATGCTAAATCCCTTTTTAGAAGGAGAAATAAATTATCACAAAAGAAGCTTTGTAAGATGTTCAACGTGTGTTGTGGTTTTATGACTGGAAGAGGACAACTGTATGGGGCTTTGGAGATCTGAAATTGCAAGTCTGGTATTCTGTGACACATGGCTGCCTTGGGATGTGTGGCTTCAGTTATGACAAGTCATATTGTGTTAAGTCAAGATTGGGTCAGCATACAAGATGATGTAATGCTGTAATATTGTGGAAACAACTTAATAGGTCAGACCAGGGAGGAATAGAAAACAAACTCTTGATTTTTCAAGCACTGATTTCTGATACTACTCTTATCTTTTAGATCAATGTACACAAATGTGTATAGTGGTAATAAGAAGCTATTCTGAAGGCTGGCAGTTGGGATTCTGGGGGAGATGGAACAAACAGTCAAGAAGCTACCTTTAAACTAAAAAAATAACCACTTGAAATACCAGTCCTAAACAATTCTATAGACTGGCCTTTGTTTTGCTTAGGTCCAGTAAGCTGCTCATTTGCTTTAAATGGGAACAGTCTGTGCAAATCCCTAGAGTCGAACTCAAAGCTTGACCCAGCTGTCCTTTATAATGAAATGCTACCAGTAACAAGCTGAGCAGCTTCTGATCTTGTACCTTAAAGCATTAACATTTAACTGGTCTTGGCAAGCCTTTGAAGGTAGCACCCCCTGAAGTGGAAGAAGAGAAACTCGTGTGGATGGATCTTTTTTTCTTGGCCATAGGCTTTGCCCTTCACATGGTGATGGGTTTCATGGTATAGCCTGGGGTCCTCTTACTTGTTTTTAATGCAGTATAAATTCCTTAGCTGGAGCAGAGACAATGCCCCAAACTGCTGATACGTGTAATGCTATAATGGCAATGGGCTTTATTTTGGGAATTATTTTTGCAAAAAATTGTTTTAGTAATGTCTCTGAACTACCTGATTGCTCCCAT
>NW_009258754.1:6057298-6088594 GCF_000687185.1 Egretta garzetta
TCTTTCCTATTTTGACAAAAAGTTAAAACCTGACTGAGGCTTGATGCCTCACCAGTGCACAGCAATAGAATCACAGACATGTCTTCTATGTGCATTTGTTAGAGCACAAATTAGAGAGATTCCTGAAAGGCCCATCAGGGGACTATACCCAGAGGGGGGTATAGTGCAGAAAAACCTTTCTCGCTTATTTTGAAAGAGAAATGAGAAGCAGTGAAAAATAGATCTTTAGCTTATTGCCCTGAATACGACTCCTGGAAATCTGATTCTATCCCATCTGCAATAAGAGAAAATTAAGTTTTGCTGCGTGCTACCATGGCTATGAGCACTGTGGGCACCTCAGATACACTTCAAGAGGGTAATGAGCACACTTTGGAGACAGGATTGAATGAGATAAGTCTCCCCCTGTTGCTTACCTGACAAGGCACAGACACGCAACAGGCATAAATGCCTCTCCCAGGGACAGAACTGCTGGGCATAAGAGTGTAGAAATAACCCCCTCAAGCCTATATCAGAAAATGTAGAAGAGAGGGTCTTTACTATGCTCTGGTTCCTCAGTTCCTCTCCCCTCCCTTGTAGGTCGGGGAAAACCCTGCCCATATATTACTAATATCTTTGAAAATGCTTCTTCTTCTGCCTTTGGGTTGTACAGGCCTGACTGCCCTGCTATAGAAATCAAATTATGCCTGTACCTGAAATTTGCTCTGATGTCCTAGAGATTAATAAGAATGAAGCCTGAAGTTTCTACTGTAACAGCCCTAAGGCAGTATTCTGCTTCCTAGTCTTAAACAGAACAATAATGCTTTTTATCACCTTTCATGTAAATAACCTAGACTTTACCCTTGGCATTTTCAGAACAGTAGCTCAGTAAGTTGCCTGTTTTGCTTGATTTCATTGTCACTGGAAGAGCATGTGCTCCCACTGGGGCTTTGCTGTGACTTTTCTAGACGAACAGGCATTGCTCAGGTTAATTTGAACAGGGTTCATGCTATCCCTCAGGAGATGGTGATTTGTGCCAAAATATTGGCTGTGTTCTCTTTGTTGTCAGAAAGTAAGTCCAGAAAGAATAAAGCAAACCAGGCACAGAGCAGCAGCACTCAGCTACTTGGGCAGTGTGTGGATATTCAGTGGGCTTAGTTTGCCATTTAATTTTGGAAGGAGGTTTTGACTAATTGCCATCTTCTAAAGAAGAGGCTTCAGTATCAAGGCTAGTCAGCAGACTTTATTCTGATGGGAGATAGGGTGGGCTGGTAGGGAGAAGGAAGGATCCTAGATAAACCAGTGGCCCTCAGTATCCCAAACTCTTGGTTCAGTGAAGGATGGATGTGTTTTAACTGAATGTCATGGCAGCAAAAGAAAGGGGCAGTAGCAATACAGAGATGAAAAATGGCTATGTCCACAGGACCAATGCTTACTGACCAGCTGATCTCCCAGTCACCTGCTGTCACTGATATTATCTGTGTGTGCCAGCCCTAGGAGGGAGAAAAGAGAGAGGAGAGAAAAAAGGAATAAAAGCATATGTGCATTATGCATTAAGAACTACAAGTTTCAGTGTCTTTGACTACAATCCCTATTGCTCATTGTCAGATGATCTATATTTTCGTAGTCTCTTTCCCAGTACTTTGTGATTCCCTGATGAAGTAGCAGGCAAATGTAGGTCTTGTTTCCTGGTACCAAGCAGATATTATTTCCATTTCAGGGTAGATGAGAAGAGACAGAAAACACAAAGTTTGTTGGTGTGGCAAGATTGGCAGAAAATACTGGTTTTGACACAGAAAAGGGGAACAACCTTGTTTATGTTTTGGATTTTGTTGATAATTTTTTTTTGTTTTTAAACTTCAAGTGAATGTCTGCATGAGAGGGTGGGTTAGTGGATGAAGTAGTGCAGCAGGGCAGTGGTTTGTATGGTTTCTTAAACAAAAAAAAAAAATCTTGTCTTTTTCTTTATTTTAAGCCTGCCTTACTGAGGCATTAGAGGTGTGTGTATGTGTCTATACATTTCTGCCCTCAAACCAGCAAAAGTTATTCGTTCGATGAGACCTGGCAATTGTATAGAGTTTTCAAAGTTTCGTAAAGTTCTGTAAAATCAGTCAGCCAGGTAGAGGAGTGAGTGAGACACCCTATTTGTACCTTTAAGTAAAGAGAAGAATGTTGTGTATTCACATCCTATATGATTGGGGACTGGTACCAATGAATCTCTGAAGGAAAAAGCTTTATTTATGTGTTAAATACACATAATTATTAGGAATTCTTAGTCATAAAGTTGTAGGAAACAGTTCTGTAGCTGAGGGATGACTTGGGGTGATATGCTTCCCCGTCTCACTAGAAAGACTTCATAGGAATGAGTGAAACTTCTGGTGAATGTGAATGTAGGTATGTGTGGTAGTATGTGAAGTATGAGGCCAGTACCTGGTTATCCACTTCTCCTGTTCTTATTACCCTGCAGTTTTCCCTGCCTTCTCGGTGTTTTCTAACCTCTCTAGCCGTAATCATCCACATGTGTCTACTACCTACTTACATGAGCAGGCATCAGAGGTGGAAGGAGGTGCTCCGTGATGAATGCTGAATGCTTACATGTCCTACAGGGCATCTAAGTTTAAGGTTTGTTGTCTTTCCTTTCTTGTTGCAGGCTGGAATAAATCCATCCATCACATCTGCTGTTGCCTTTGACATCCTACCGCTGAAACTGCATCCATTTTCCCAGAGCACTCCAACAGGCTTAGACTGCGTGGGCTGGAAACGGCGCATCTCCTCTCCTGGTGTGTACACTAGTCTTAGTTGGACGTGAACTATGAGAGCATTAAGCTTTGGTTTTTTGAGTATGGAAACTATGTGATAAGTATTCTTACTTATTTATGTTGAATTCTGCATTCATGTCTGAGAAGAAATCTGCTTTAGAGTTAATTCTTTCATGTGCTTCTCATATTCTGGTTTGTTTTCTCCTTGAGCAAATAACCAGGGTGCTGTTTAAAGGCAGTGGTCAGCTTTTTTAGTGAAGAAAAGATCACTAATGGCAATGATAGTGTGCTTGATGTAGAAACATTGTGTTGTCTCATGAGAACTCTGTCTCATCTAGGATGATGTCATATACATCACACTCTTGAATTAGGTTTCTGCCGCCGAAACAGACTCTCTGCCTTGTGTTTGCTGGAAAGCACTACAGTGGGTATGGTGAGGTTCCTCTCAAGTTGCTAATTAGGCACTAAAGCAACTAAATGAGCCTCTAGAGGTAGTAGTTTCCTGTACTTTAAATAAATCATCTTAAAGAACAAGTAGGCTATATTTTCATGAGGAATGTGCATGAAATATCGTGTCTGCTTAATTTCCAATGACTGATGCTTTCTCAGAATTAAAATTAAAAGTTGCACAGATTATTAAACAGTGAGACATATCTTTGCTAGGTTTTTAAATTCTCCATCTGACAGTGCTTGCCCAAACGCTGCAGATATTCCTGTCGTAGCATTTTGGGGTGGGATAAGAAAGGCAGATTGCAGAGTTGTTGTTTGGTGGTTAGGAATCTAGACAGGAAAAGCCAATCACAGTTGGGTGCCAAGCTGCCATTTCTGCCTTAAAGTCTTTTTGTACCATTGATTAAACACTGCTGGAATTACCTAATTAAGGGACCATAACATTGTGCTAATTACATCAGAGTTGAACAGCGATAATATTTTGTGAAACAAAACTGACTTACTTTCTGACACTTCGTACAACTTGTGCACATAGTCATGAGTTTTCATCTGGAAATAAGAAAGCAAACTACTTATTATCATGGTGTCAAGAGCCCTGCCTCTGTTCTCTCGGCACTGAGGGCTTTGATCACTTGCTGTCACAAGCAGCTGGTGTTGCCCTAACACCCAGGACCGGCTCCCTGGCTGAATTCAGAAAACTGCAGCTTTAGTCCTTGGAAATCCCAGATGGAAACCTATCATTGTCAAGTTTCTGTGCATCTCTGACATTAGCTGAAATCCCTAAGTGCCACTGTCATAGAAGTAAATTCTGAGTCACATCTGATATAAATTTCATGATAATTCCCAATTGGGACCTCAGGGAGTTAAAAAATAAATGTATGAATTTTGGAGTGTGTATAATGGGAGTAAATGTAGATTGACCAGTTGGTAGTGCTGCTTGGTGTTTGCATGCTATCTAGAAATGGGGCATGAAACCTGAATCATCTACAATTGGCACAGTGTTCCTGAGGTAGGTACAAGTGAATTTCATACTAGGACCTAAGCCCAGACTGCAAGAATTTCTGTGTAAATGTAGCAAAACAAATGAAATACAGCAGAACCCATTTTTCACCACAAAAACATGCTAGTGGGGGAGAAAACTGATGAACAGAGGAAGCACTATAGTGCTTCTACTACAGCCATCTCTATTAGCTGCAGCTTGTGGGATTCATGCAAAGCATTTTGGGGGTGACGAGTGTGTACATATGTCCTTCCTGTGGTTAGGTGTGGCGGGGAAGAAAACTGCAAATTACTAAAGCAATACTCTTGAGCTGTTGGATTGGGAATGTCCTTGAGGCAGCAGTAGAGCAGCAGAATGCCGCCTTTGCTTACACAGCTTTGTTGTGATACCTGTTGCTTTTGACAGAGCTGTGGGTCATTTAAAATAATGGTAAAATTAAATGATTAACCCATTTAATCTAGTTTTAAGGTTCCTAACTCTAAAGCTGCAACTACTTATATTAATGATCCTACCATATGCTTTAGTCATAAAAGACACTGGATATGAGAGTATAATGCAATATGCTATGTACTATATACTTCCATGTTGAAAATACAGGTAAAATTCTCACTCCAAGTGTCTGCACCTGGCTGTCTTGTGCAGGGAATGCTGCAATGACTGTGGGGGATGGGGTATTTCAGAGTGCTCTCTAGTTCTTCGGGTTTGAAAAGATGGCTGTCATGATCCTAGCCCAAAAAGTGCCATGCACAACTATGAGATTTCTGTCATGCACCTACCCATTACCTGAGGACAAGAGCTTAGCTGGGCACAAACTTATGATTTTAGGTGAGGTTGCCTGTTCCCAACTGGAACATACCATGAGTGCTGGGAAGGAGAAGAGCTTAATTTTAATGCTGCATCTGCTGTGCTTGTTAGCTTCCTCTGACCAGTCACTGGCACTAGAGCACCAAGACATTGTTGTCTCTGCCTTTATGTCATGCTGGGAGAAATGAGGCAGGCTCAAACCTGTCATTTGGATATCCCAGTCGGGATCAGGCATACTATGGTGCTCTTGGTCACTGATCAAGTTTTGCAGACTGCTTTCTTGTCATTTCTTCTGTCCAGAGCAGCCACTTGAGAAAACTGTAAGGAACCAGTAGATGGCTCTGACATCTGCGAAATAAAGAGCAGCTGAGGTGATACTAATCTGTATTCAGCAAAGATTGAATGACTGAGTTTCGGGCCTCCTCCAGAGGAGTACAGAGGCTGACCACCCCCACCAACACACATGAACCCCTGAGGTTAGCAAAGTTAACTGTCCTGGAATGTTTGAACACTTTGGAAGGACCTTCTTGGCTATGCCTTGTACTTTGGCAGGTAGTATTGATGAATATCAAGTGTCTTTCCCTTTAGTTTTCTGGTTATGCCTATGTCTTCATTCATACCTTGCAGTATGTATCTGTTCCTTACTGCCTAGTTTACTGCAGTGTTTGAATAGGTTGAGCTAAAGTGAAAGACCAGCATAGGAAACAAGCCACTTCCTAATGTAGATATGGGAATGCTTTTCTGCTTTTTGGCAGCCTCTGAAGATTCTGAGACCATCTGACCCAAGAATTGCCCTAGGAAAGGGGTGAGAGGGAAGGGCCCGAATGTACTGGAGAGAGCAGCGCTAGGATTGCAAGGCTTTGGGTTAAAGCAGTGGACCAGCATGTTTTTCTTTAGGTTATCTTACTTATCCTCTCCTTCCCCATCTGTCTCCTAAGTCTGATATCTGTTTATCTGTAACCCGAAGACATTGCCTAAAGTTGGGGATGTTGCTGGGAAGCTGTTTGATGGACAGTGGACACAGCTGTGAGGATGTAGCTACAACTGGGCTGAAGTGAAGCTAGGAGATGGGGAGTCCTGGGTATGGGAGCTACTAGCCCACAGGTCTAGAGCAGAGGGAGCTTTCTGGGGAGAGCAGACACGGGTAATTGAGAGTTGGAGGTGTAGTTCCTCGAAGACCCTGCTCTCACTGCTTTCTGTGCTTCTTAGCTAGAGACTTTTCTATTTTTTTGCCTGCCCTTGTTACCTTCTCCCAGATGTTTCCCACCCATGCTACCTCTCAGAGATTTGTGAAACTTTTGGATAGGGTCACACATATGACTCTAAACCTTCAGGGTGTGTCATTCTCATAGAGGGAGAAACTTGTAACTAGTGTATTACAAGATCAGGTTTGTAGCTGTGCTATAACAGATCTTAAACCTGTATTATTTAAAAACATTATCTAAATGCAGACTGAATCTTTCTGGCAGTTTTCCTTGTGTCTTGTCAGATTTAAACAGCCTAAGATCTTTGTATTTCCTGCTATCAGATATTTACAAGAGATGCCTAGGAGTTACACTACAGTGCTGGTGTTGGTTATGCCAGCCAGAGATGCCTGTATTCATGCTGACTAATGTGTACTGATGATGAACGTACTGGTCGCCTTGGAAATCTTGCATAAGCAGTAAGAATAGACAAGCCAAGTTCTCAAAGTCTGAATCTTTTGTGGATAGTCTGGAAAACAGTGACCACTTGGTGATACTGAGCTATCCTCTGGCCTCACTGGTATAGCGGAAAGTATTTCTCAGAGGCAAAGGGACTGTTTGTTTACTCAACATCATGTGGTCAACTTTCATCTTCTTTTCCCAGCTATAGATGGGCTGTTAAGCTCACACTTGGCAACAGTTAATGTGAAGATGCTTGACAGCCACTGGAGAAATCTATTCAAGAGGGAAAATATTAGCTTAATAACAGGACTTCATTATGTCTTATAAATATTTAGCAGCCCTGTAGTTCAGCAACATAACAAGCTGAGCTATTTATTCCATTTTTGTCATTTTAGTTCTTGAAGGGACACAGAAAAAAGAGGTATGCAAATCCTCAGAAATGTATCATTGTAGCTTTAGCATGAAATGTCCATTCCATCCTCATTAACCCATGGAAGTACAATTGAATTTAAATGGCTAAAAAGCAGTTGTGTTGCCTACTGTATTTTTCACTTTGTCTCCAAATCACAGAAAATTAGATCAGCTATGTCAGTCTTGATTCTGTTTAACTACAGCCACAAATATTTGCACCCTGTGAGGTCTCTAACATATGCTCACTCAAAGATTTTCATCCAACCTTAAAAGCTGGGCCAAGTGATGGCTGAGTTACTGAAAATTTGTCTTAGCAAGTTGAGTGGGATTGTATGTATTAGCTACTGATGTGAAAGATTTGGCATACCAGTAAAAACTTTCTGTGGGGCAAAGAGTGAGAAAAGAAGATGCTAGCAAATCCTGAATGATTCTGGAAATCGCTGTTCAAAGATACAAGACAGCAGGACGACCCAACAGTGACTAAAAAAATCCAGCTGATATTTAGGTTCAGGCTAGCTTGGCTACTTTGATCAGGCTGTGCAACGAGTTCCTTAATCTGTAGTTGAGAGTCAGTTGCCGTTACAGCAACTCTAGCTAACTTCTTTCTCTGGTGTCACAGAAGAAAATCTCTATGTAGTTTTAACCAAAAAAAAATAAAAAGGAAAAAAAAATCTGTGATGGGTTGCGGTTTCGAACTGATATAATATTGTGCTTTCTACAACCTGGTTTTGTAGTATTTTTCTTCCCTTCCCATTCTATTAGAAAATGCCTATCCAGTACATACATATAACATGCATACCTCTGCAGCACCTTCAGCTAGGATTGCAACACTGTTGTCTCTGGCACCGAATAAACATCTTTTGGTATTTGCCAAGAGCATTCAGTCCAGAGAGTGGGAGGGTTAGCAGAGAAACAGATGGAGTGATTTAAGCAGGTTGAGGGCAGAGATCACAGAATCACAGAATCGCAAGGGTTGGAAGGGACCTCGGGAGACCATCTAGTCCAACCCCCCTGCTAAAGCAGGCTCTCCTAGAGCGTTCTACACAGGACTTCATCCAGGCGGGCCTTGAATATCTCCAGAGAAGGAGACTCCACAACCTCCCTGGGCAGCCTGTTCCAGGGCTCTGTCACCCTTGAAGTAAAGAAGTTTTTCCTCATATTCAACTGAAACCTCTTATGTTTCAGTTTGCACCCATTGCCCCTAGTCCTGTCGCTCCTCTGGACTCTTTCTAGGAGTTCCTCGTCTTTCTTGAACTGGGGAGCCCAGAACTGGACACAGTACTCCAGGTGGGGTCTCACCAGGGCAGAGTAGAGGGGGAGGAGAACCTCCCTCGACCTGCTGGCCACACTCCTCTTAATACACCCCAGGATACCATTGGCCTTCTTGGCAACAAGGGCACATTGCTGGCTCATGGTCAGCTTGTCGTCTACCAGGACTCCCAGGTCCCTCTCAGCAGAGCTGCTTTCCAGCAGGTCAGCCCCCAGCCTGTACTGGTGCATGGGGTTTGACCTCCCCAGGTGCAGCACTCGACACTTGCCCTTGTTGAACTTCATCAGGTTCCTCTCCGCCCAGCTCTCCAGTCTGTCCAGGTCCCGCTGAATGGCAGCGCAGCCTTCCAGTGTATCAGCCACTCCTCCCAGTTTTGGGTCGTCAGCAAACTTGCTGATGGTACACTCCGTCCCCTCCTCCAGGTCATTGATGAACAAGTTGAACAAGACTGGGCCGAGTACCGAGCCCTGGGGGACTCCACTAGCTACCGGCATCCATCTGGACTCTGCCCCGCCGATCAGAACCCTCTGAGCCCTGTCGTTCAGCCAGTTCCCAATCCACCTCAATCCCAATCCTCTCCCAGGCAAGTGCAGTTGGGTTTAGTAGTACAATCCAGAAGAGATACAGGTGTGTGGAGTCTCCTCACTTCTTATGTACCAAGCATGGGTTTCAAGGAGCAGGGGGTAGGATAACTAGGACTGAAAGGCAGCCTCTCCTCAGCACCTTTCGTGGCTGAAGAGCTGCACTGTCCCTTCCTCTTCTCAACACCCTGTGCTCCATGTCCACACAACAGCTGCATTCATCTTTGTTGTTAGCACTTATCTCACCTTCTCCCCCATTATTATGATCAAGAAGTCTTTCTTTCCATTCGTACTTTAACGCAGGCAGTTCTAGGAGGCCCTTGAAGGACCAGATCATGCAGAAGAGTGGTTCTACTGCAGTCAAATTGAGAATATGTTTCCATTTCTGTATTGGGAGGCATTAGAGGAAGATATTTTGGTCTAAGTAGCTACATTCAGAAGATAATTGAAGGAATTTATTTGTTATGGGCCACTGTAGAAATGTTATTTTTTTGCTACTAATGCAGAGACCTTTCCTGTAAAGAACAGTTGAAATGTTTAAGGACTCAAAAGTTGGTTCAGCATTGTTGGGTACTTTGTAGTAACCTGCAGGGATGGAGGGCAAAGGTTTTTTCTTTTAGGAAATACCCAGTAAAATGAATTCTTACTGAGATAAAATAATCCTACTATTGCACAGATAGTGAGGCAAAGTCAAAGGGGTGTCTCTGTCGGAGCAGGCTGTGATGGCCATGTAATAATGTGGCTTTATTTACTTTGAACAGAATTAACTTACACAGAAATAGTAAACCAAGCATTTTAAATTCTTGTGTGAAATCAGGCTCCTGGTTTTGGTTCGGGTGCCTAGGCACATGTTCACGTTGTAAATAGTAGGGGCAGTTTGATGTTTCCCAATGTGTTCCTTTGTGTCTCGCCTATGGGTGGCTGTCGCCCTCCTGCCTGTGCTAGTGGAGCTGAGCTCCTCGTTTACATCAGTCCAAACCCCTAGTTACAGGGTCTCACCTGGCTAACTTGCAGCTGACCTGGATAATCTCACACTGAAGCAATTTACTTCTGGTCTTACGCTTATTCTGGTAACTAGCAGAAGTTTCATAATGTTTTCTGCTGCACATGATACAGACCAGGTGGCTACTGTTAAAGTGTTTTGATAGTTTGACAAATCTGCCATTGTAAGGCAGTTGTTTTAGCAGAACAGCAGTCTGGAAATGTCCTTTTTCACAAAATCTCTGTGGTGTCTCAGAGCTGTTCTTAAACAGTACAGGTATTTCTGCATTCTCGGGAAACCGGTATTCTTTCAGAATCCTTTTTATAGGGACACACTGAATCACATGTTAGGTAATGAGAATATAAAACTTTCTAATTAAAAAGTAGTTAGTGATGCTCTTTCACTTGGGACTGAGGTCTCTTAAAGATCCACACTGAAACAGGGACCATCCCAGATTTACAGTCTAGGAGCGGATGCTAAATGACTTTTCAAAGCTCCCAGCTGCAACCTCCCCAAATCTCAATCTGTGTTTTTCTGGCTTTGATTTCATTTTGAATTCTTTTTCTGAAGACTTACAAAAATAGTTTTTTAATAGCAGCAGCCGCAGCCAGTTCTGAACATGATTAGTTTATATGTTAAGTCCTTACTGAGTTCTCAGGGGAAGCAGATAACACAAGGTCTCTCTCACTTGGGCATTTTTAAAATGCATGAAATTCTGCTATTCCCACTTATTTATTTTTAATCTGACAGTTCTACTAAATTAGGGGGAAAGAGCTTGGTCCCACCCTTGCTTTTTTAATGCCTTCAAATCCGCTTTAATAAAAATCAGCTGCTAGAAGCTGCAGCTGAGAGCAGCTGAGCTGCCACAGAGGGAGCCTCCTTAGTGGACCCCTATGATGTCAGGATGCATCGAGACAAGCGGAGAGGAGGATAGGAATCCAGCTCAGTCCTCAGACAGCACTGCCAGGTACCACTGCCCTGGGAGCAGCGACAGAGCACTTCGCCCATTTCCTCCCCCAGCAGAGCAGAGCCCCTGGCTCTCCCTCTTACCTGCCTGCATGAGGACCCAGCAGTGCCCCAGTGAGTCCAGTGGGGCACACAGTGGAGAAAACTGCAGTAGCAGTGGAAGCTCTGGGCTCTCACCGGGTTCAGATTCGGACAGCAGTGGGGTGGTGTGTGGCGGTGGTGGGATGAGAGGTGTCCTGTCCAGGTACTGGAGCTTGGAGAGTCTTCATTCTGCCACAGGTAAGGGACATTTTTTTTTTTTTTTTTTTTTTTTTTTTTTAAACTACTCTGTGATATTGCACTGACCTTCAGAAACCAAATCAAACCTTCTGGAAAAAGTATATAATTTGGAAATGCAGTCTCTTAGTTGTGAGAAATAACCAAAATATTCAGTGCTTGCTGGTTGTCCCCCCTGCAGACTTATAGCTAAAACAAAACAACATAGACCTTTAATATACTTTTTAAGTCAGAAGGCAAGAAATAGGTTCTTAATGGCTTTGGAAACAGTGCTTAGGCTTATATCTGAGTAAAGCTATCCTTTCCTTTTGGAACAACATTTCTTATTTCAGCTTAATTATATGAAGCCCAACGTTAAAGCTGGCATTTCTCTGTGTAAATGCCAGTGTAGAGTATTGCTGTCTTTAGAAAACGTGCAAGGGAGGTGCTGTGCAGCAGATGAGGGCTAGGTAGGTTTGCACTGCTGTGTAATGAAAGAAGAAAAGGCAGTTCCATGACCCAGCTACACAAGTTCGGTTTCTGTTTTCCCATCCTTCATTTAATTCCTTTTTGATCCACAGATTTTGGAGGCATGTTTGTGTAGCCTGGATCTGTTCTGGCTCAGCCTGCCTCGATCTTGCATTCTAGTTTTGAATAACTGATGTGCCTATTTAGGGTTTGCATGTTTGAACTGCAAGCATGGGAAAGAAGCTTTCTCATTCCCAACTGATACTAGCAAAGGAGTCTGGCAATGATTTTAGTGGCCAGTGATTGCTGAGCTGTTCAGTTTATTTCTCGAGTGTTGCTGTTTAGAGAGAGGTTTTTTTTTTAGTGGAGCTGCAGCAAATTAGTTCCCCTCTTAGATAAATTCAGACAAGTGCCTTCAAGTCCACCAGTGACTGCCATTTCCTTAGTAAAAATACTCAGTGCTACCAGCTAGAGGCAAGGCTTGGGAAGAATTTTAGGTGTAATTCTGTGTAATCTGCTTTAGTCACATATACTTTTAATTATTGAAAGGTCTTGTAATTCCATCTACTGCTATAGATTTGTGGCTGTTTAATACTCTGTTGCTGTTCTGGAGTCCTCCGATGAAGTGAGAGTAACTACACTATCAATGGGAAAGGACTACAGCCTATTTGACTCTCCAACCCCCACACCAGACCTCATAGGTGGCCAAGAAGCACTAAATACCTACAGTGTGTTCTGAGAGTCCAGGGGCAGGAAAAAAGGCTCGGGGTGAGATCAGGGCATTGGCGCTGTTTTGGGGAAAGACCTGGGCTGCAAATGCAAGGGGATGCAATTCTGCATCTCAGTAGCATCTGCGGGCTCACTTTCTCCTGTAACTGGGAATGCAAATAATCCCCAGTATAGCTCTGACATAGGCATAAAGTAACCCTGGCACAGGATCTCTTTTCAGACTACTACTCAGAGTTGCACATGGGGCGGTAGCGGTAGTTCAGTCCCCTCTGTCTTTGAGGATTTGCTGTCAGCTGTCCTCCATGGATGCATTCTTGGGCTTAATCAGGTCAGTTGATACAAATGACATACAGTGATATAAAAGAAGTAAGGTTGATGGCAAAAGCAAGCTTTGAAGCTAAGTCTTTTTTTCTAAATGCTCTTTCATTTCCACAATATTGTTCCAAAGGCTGTGAGGCAAGGTGTCATTTTGTGGATGCTGCATGCATTTAGCAGGAAATGCAGAGATGACAGGAAACAGAATAGAATAGAAAATGGTATATAAACAGGCTGAGGACAGGGAGAAACCAAATTAAGTTTCATAATTACAGTATTGATATATCAATGCAGTAATAAAAGCAGATCACTGCACTTCAGGCTCCTTGCTGCCTCAAAATACTATGGTTGCAAGGGTCTTCTCATATGCAAAGGATGTCTGAGCAGTTTGCCTCTAACTACTAACAAAATTCAGGTCAGAATTAGGATTAAACCTTGAAAGCAATGCATCTGCAAAAATAATTTATTTTGCTTTGATTCTGCTCTATTTGTGGTATTCTTTGGATTAAACTAAGGCGGCTGTGGTAGGAGAACTGCTTTTTGCCATCAAGGCCCATTGGCTGTCAGAGGGAGTGAGGCAGGATTTCTTTAAATCATGTGTTAAATAACATTTTTTGAATGGCAAAATTTAATACACTGCTTAAAGTAGATAAACAAAAAACCCCAGGAGGAGCAATGGCAGCTGCCAGTGCGTGAGAGTAGTGGTAACTAGAATGCATGGCAATGTCTTCACCTTGGAGGAGCAGGGAGTCTCCAGCACCGTGGCATGCGTCGCATCAAGAAGTTGGGGGGGGGAAGTACGAACTGTGCGGAAACACTATGAACTGCCCGATGGTGCATTAGAAAAGGGCTGGAAGATGAGCCAGTCTCTTTCTCTGTTTTAAAGGGAACCTGTATTTCCAGTAGTGTCCTTAAGGCTGGGTAGGTTGACTTGGCAGACTAAGTTTTGCTTTTCTTCTTCCAGTGTGCACATAAACTTGTCCCTAGGGATCTTCACACTGAGACTGTTGCTGTCTAAGACTTCAGACAAGATTAGAAGGAAACGAGATTTAAGTAACTGAAAAGTAGAGGTGAAAGGGAGGTGAGAGGTCTTCAGTACAGTTGGAATGCAGCCATCTGAGTTTCTCTTTTACATAATTTAGATTTCAAGAGAGTGAAAAGACAGATGTGTGCATATGTATGTTTACACATGTATATATTTGACAACGTGTGATTTCAGAAATACAAATTGACATCCTTTATGTAGAAAAGACAGGTAGCATTTTCTCAGGTTCACAAGTGGGGAAAAAGCTGTCTTTGGTTAATAATTTTCCTCTGCAATCAGTACTGAAGTATGATTCCTTTTGTTTTGGAGTTGACTTTCTTGTAATACATTGATCAAAAGGGGAAGTTAAATGTGATACAGAATTGAAAAAGACCCGTTGATACAGCACAAATGTCTGTGCAAATGACATTTGAAAAAATTATGCAAAAAACATACTTCAGACTTGTAGGAAGTGAAAAATTCTACTGTTTTTTAATATCAGCCCATGGCATTTTTGGTCTAAATGTCAATATAGATTACATTACATGAGGAGGCCCTTCTCCCTGAGGCTAAATATAAGCATGAAAAGAGGGAATGCTTTGCAGTTCTACCAGGCTCTCCGTTTAAGGATGCCAGATGACTTCATAACCGTCAGTAACCCTCACAGAGGGCCTGAGAGCCTTTCAAAGTTTGATTTTAGGATAGAAAAAGAGGTACATATAGTTCGATACTTGGATAGTAGCCTTGCTGTTTCTAAATACTTATAAGCAATTCCCAAATGTTTGGGCGGTGCAGTACTCCAGTGAAAATGACTGGAAGCTAGGATTGCTCAGCAGTTCTGACAATCAGGTTTTAAGCATCTTAGCTGGACAAAAAGATGCGAGGCATCCAAATTAAAGGTTGGTTGTGACAGTGATCCAGCAAGTGATTCATTGGCACTATGGGCACTCTAACCCTGGTTTCCTAGGCAAGACTTTGTATCCCAGGCTCATGCTTCCTATATCCCATTCATCAGTGTTGTACAGCTCTACTGAAAAGTTTGTTTCCTTTAGAGTGTTTCCAGATTCAAGCTTGTGAGTAGGTCTCTTTGCTTTTCCAGCTCCTTTGTTGCAGGTCCAATCCCGACCTCATTAATACTTCTGTTTATTCTTTTGCTTGTCCAAGTGGGGAAAGACTAGAAGAGCAAAGAAAGGTAGGGACAAAGGGGGAATAGCAACTTGGTGGACTAGCGGTTGCCATAGTTTCCCAAAGAGATCCTCTGTGTATTTGTGCACATATAGCAATTTAATTGTACAGACTACACTTCAGTGTTCCTCTGCACAGTACTGTGGCTCCTAATACACAGATATGCTCATCTACTAGCCTTGGGAATACATCCTTTAAACACACAAGAAAACATAGAGTATGGGTGGAGAGTTTTGGTTTTGGTTTGGGTTTTTTTCATTCAGTGCTTAAAAAAAGAAAAGCATTTTTTTAGAAAGGTTTTTTCAAGTCATTCATTTCATTATTGTGGCTGATGAGGGAGCCAGTAATAGAGCTGTGGCAAATGCCTTGCGTCTTTCTTGTTTGGCAAGAGATTTTCTTTTGAGCTTGCTCTTTTTCTTCCCCTAGCCCTGCCTTTTTGGTGCTGATGTCTGCAGCTGTGTTCATGGACTGCAGTGCACAATTCCACTGACCCTTCTTTCTCTAGGGTCACATAGTCAGCAGGAGTTAGAGAGGTCACACAACAGGAGACTGATTTAAGGTTCAAAGTGTTTCAGAATGCTTCCAAAGGGGAGTGGGGGGAGAAGAAAGAGGTAATGCCTGAAAGCATACAGTACAGCATGTTGATGTTATGTTTCACCCTTGGCTTGGCAAATTTTGAGCTAGGATGTTTCAGCTGGATTCATTGATTGCAATGTAGCATGTCCCATGTGTTCACCCCTCCCCATATATTTCCTGTGTCACCTGCCAGAATAACTTCCAGTCATCTTCTGAACAATTAATCAATGGATTTTTTTTTTTTTTTAAACCCCTGCCAACATAACAACCTGCCATCTTCTTAACAATTATTCATTAATTGTTTTTTTTTTTTTTTTTAAATACAACATTCCATGCTAAATTAACTTTGATTTTTCTCTCTGTGTGGATTCATTTGTAATGGTGACTGATACAGTTAGGTAAACCTAAGGGAGATCCTGAACTTTTGAGGAAGAATTGCAAGATTAACATCTCTTGGCTGAACTAATGAACTCCCCTAAAGCTTAAATAAAGATTTCTTATTTGAAAATACATCTTCCAGATAATGTGTTGAGTGTTGCTGAACTGTGACTTGTCATCATACTCAAATAGTAAGGGCATCTACATTAATAGTGGTTGAGTTCATTCTAGTAAATGCAACCTCAGTAAATGCTAAGTGTATGTAAACTTGCCCACCTAAAACATTTAGTACACTTGAAATGTTTTTTTTTCAGTGCAAAATATCCTCTAGCACCATGCTTTTACATAAAAAGAAATAGAAAATGGTGTTGATGTATGTAGAAAAGTCTAACCATGTTTATGTGCCTCTGTTTACAGCAGAACCAGTTTTTGTAAGTTCAGCTATTTTGTAGTTCTAACTACATTTTAATGTACTGGCGGGCTGTGTTAGTTGACTTTCCCTTGAGATTTTTTTGTTTTGTTTTAAAAGGACTAAATGCTTAGTCTTATCATGTCCCTGTGAGGCACCACCTGTGCCTACCAGGGAATAAACATTCCCATCTTTGCTGATGCTGTGTTTGTAGGGGGAGAAAGGTAAATCTTTGGAAGCACTGCCTGTGACACTTCCCCAGGTGTACACCCTGTTCAGGTACATCATCATCATTCTTTTCTTTCTCTGCTTTCAAAACAACTCCAGTGAAGAACATTTAGGTTGTGATTATTATTCCCTTTGCTGTGGAATATGACATCTTCCAAGGCCGTATTTCCTCAAAGATTCAGTTACCTTTAAAGTAGCCTTTCGGATTAACACTTCTTTCAGGTATATCTATGCTTCAGTTGCTGTTATATTTCTAGATGGAAGCGAAACAGCTTTAAGCCACCTGATTTGGATACTACCAGCATTACAGCTCTTGCAGCAGGAAACTGCATGGTCCAAGAGAGTAAAGGGAAGGGGGAATTAGGTGGTACCATGAAGCCTACCTGACCCTTCCTTTCTCTACTGTTGGGTAGACGTGCAAAGGCTTGGAGTAACTGTTGAATGCCTGTTCATTTGGGTTATTTGGACTTACTTCATGTAGGTAAAAAAAGCAGTGAAAAAATGGGTTATAACATGTGCTGGACAATTGTATATATGCCCAATGGTAATGAAGAATGTGTATAATTGTTGCCTACACATGATGAAGCTTTGCTATTACTGCTTAGAAGTTAGTTAGGTTAAATGATATAGATAACAATCATGCCTTCTTTTTGCCACGGGGATGTATACTTTAACCTACTGCACTTGTCTGTAACTAAGCTTATTCCTTATTAAGGTCTTTTTCTCCAATTCACCTGAACCATGAGAAGTATCTTTGAAGGATTAGAGAAATATAGCCCTCTTCTGAGGGTCAGTAATTATCTGTGGAGGTTTCTAATTTAATTACAATCCTACCTCATCTCAAAATCCTTTGTAGTCTGAGGTTTGTTAAAGCAGCTAACTAGTTCGGTGGTTTGCTTAGAAGTGCTAGGGACGAGCTGGATGCACTAGACTGCACAGGATACTGTTCTTCTGAGCAAGCCCAAAGTCTGAAGGTGAGCTGTTTTCACTGAATGCCTTCAGCGGCTGTGCCATTCAAACAAAGCTGCTGTTAAAAGTGGTGTGTCTGCACATCAAAGTAAGACTTTAGCTTGGGTGTAAACTGATAGGACTATAGTTTGCACCTGGTTAATTGTCTTGGATTACATTGTGTGAACATACAAGTGTTGGCAGCTGTCACTACAAATATACCTCAGGGTATATTTGCTTAAACAGGTATAGAGCTTTGCTGCTGTTATTCTCAGTCCCTTCAAGGAGCAAGAGATTCCCTGGAATATGATGATGGCTTGCAAGAGCCTAAGTAACATTTTTTGCCATGGAGTACAGATAAAGAGTAAGTAATTGTTTTGCTAGATTAACTGAGCCAGTTCCAAGCTGTCCCCTATCCCAAGGAGCACTTATGGAAGCTCTGGTGCATCAGCCCTACATGCAGATGGATTTCTGCATTTTGTGGCCTCCCAGCATGATGTAGGCAAGTGGTAGTAGAACAGGAAGCAATTCATGTGTCAAAGGCAACTGAGTACGCAAAGAATAAAATCCATATCAGTTGTTTTGAATGTCGTTCTTGGTCTGTTGAATTCTCTTTTATCTCATGGTTGAGTGTGTGTATACATATACAGTTGTTTAATGGTTAAACTTAGAATATTCCATATGCCTATTATCAAAACTGTCTGTGAGGTTTCTTAAAAACAAACATTTCTAGATTTGGGCTCTAAATTTATTTATCAATGGATAAAGATAAGTTTTCTTTCAAAACCATTCTTAAAGGATCTAAAAAATGCCTAAATAATTGAAATCTATTTCAAATATACTGTTAAGATCTTTGGTACCATCCTGTTGTATTGGAAGGTAAATTACACGCGAGTATTTATAAAATAACTTGAAAAAGAAGTTTTTGGTTTGGGAATATCAGGAAAAAGCAGAGCTTTGATTTTAATTTTTTTTTTTAAATCGAGAAACATAACATCACTGTAATGTTTCATCTTGAGAATAAATAAAGATAAGACTGGCTATGTTTTCATAACAGCTGGCAGAGATATATTTCTATGTGGGAGTGAAATAGCAAGAGTTTCCCTTTTGGCTAATGGAAATGGTTTCCATGAGGTAGTTTTCAATTGGCCTCTTTTTTTAATTGAAGTCTGTCCTTAAAAAGGTAGGCAAAAAGAAGATGTGATAGGAGGCACAATATTAAGGCCAAATAATCTGTTTTAATGGGTAGGCTTATGCTATCTATGCTCTTCCTCTGCTAATGAAATCTTTCCCTGCCAGGTGTTAAAAGCCCTCAGCTAACCATGAACCAAGATCACTGCTCAAATGCACATACACAAAGACATACTTGGCATTTAGAAAGTGCAGTTCATAGATTCATTTAAGAAGAAAAGGAAGACTACAGACAGCTCGTATGCACTAATTGGACATGGCTCCCTGCTCTTGGAGCTGTCCTTGAGGTTATTCCTTGCAGTGATCTGTAGAAAAATCAAGGCTTATACAAGTTTTCAGGAGGAGAAGCTGTCTGTGTAATTATTGAATTAAAAAAAAAAAAAAGCTGTGTGGAAACTGAAGGCTCAGCTGTAGCAATAAGGTGCAGCATGCAGTGAGAATAGTCTCATCTGCTGAAAAGGTGCACCCCAAGGGCTGCTGGAGCTGCTTCTGTTGTGTGACTTCCACTTCTGTGTCTCAGGTAAAGTACCATTCTATTCTGTTATACTGTATAGCCTGGGGGACAGTCCGGCTGTAAAGCTTAAGAGAATTACACAAGTCAGTACCCCTGTTCAGTGCTGTGTGCTGAAGTGGTCAATTCAGAGTTCATCAAAAAATATATGCCTGCAGTGCTCAGACCCGACCTCGGTTTCAGTTGTGGAGCATCTGCAATTGGAAGATTACAGCAGGATGCTGAAGGCAGGAGTACATTCCAAGAGTAAGGCACTCTGAGCTCCAGGCCTGGGTTGTTTTGTAGTCCTACAGCAGGAAAAACCGCTCATGTTGTTATTGTGCAGATTTTCTTGTATGGATATATTCAAAGTGTCTCAATTTCTGATGATACAGAGTGACCTGGAAAAGAAAATAATAGCGTGAATTCTGGAGCTTTTGTTTGAAGCACTGGCTAGCTTCTCAGTTGGCTTAGCTCCTGCTGACTCGACTGGTGCTCTGGCAGGAGGGCACTCTCCCTGAGCAGAGCTGCATGTCAGCTTGAGGTCACTGATGGTACATCCTGCTCAAGGCAAAAACCTACCCTGCATGCCTGAAAGAAGCTTTGACAATAAACCTTTTAAGAGCATTTATTATGAAAACACAGCGTTACTAATACCCTGAAACAGTGGATTTGGATCAATTTGAAATGTGGCATTCTTATCAACCTTAAAAGCCTGAATAAATTAAAAATATGCAGAAACCCTCTGTACTGAAACTTGTTGATTGGATCTGTCAGCTTTCTTTAGAGGGAGCAAAATAATTTATTTTTGGCTATTTTTGGTACAAATTCTGAGGTTCCCCACAATCTCTGTACTGCTGTAAATCTAGGGCCTGGCAATCCTGTTTCAAGCTGGTTTAATGTCAGTACTGTCCATAAGCTGAATTCTGGGGGTTTAGTCAAGCTTTCTCCTATGTATCTATGGTCACCATTGGTGGTATTATGCTCACCTGTGAAGCTGTTTTTTTCTGGCTCATGTGCGAGCAGGCACTAGGCAGCTGGGACATCTACTTGGCCCCCAAGTTCCACTTGACCATCACCTCTAAGCCACTGGAGGAAGTCTCCAAAGTGATTGTATGTAGAGCAGCTTATGCATCTTTTAGGCATCTGCTTGTGATGGTCTGCCCTAGATAACTCTTCTTATCTGGAGACCTTAGCCTTCTGAAGAAAAACAATATACTTCCAAGGGTAAGAGGAGAGAGAAATTTCACAGCTTTTCAAGCCTTGATATTTGAACAGAATTATTAAAAATCCACTGAATTACTAATGGACAGGTCATTAGTATTGATTTGTCTAAATCATTCTTGATATCTCTGGAATCATAAATGTAGATGAGGTGTGAGCACTGCTGGGTCAATTCCTGAAAGGCTGACTGGCCAAATACAGGGTTTTTTCTGAATAAAGATGGGGACTGCAGACTGGCATTCCACCTTCCTCTCAGGTGCTGCCTTTCCTTTTCTCAGTTTTCATTTTTGAGAAAGGCATCTTGATTGCAAAGATTTTTTCCAATTGCAATAAAATAAAAGATGAGGACAATTTCTGGTTTTTATGGGAATATAGTGCCAATACAGGGAAGAGGAGGATCGTTCTATCTGCTTGTCAGAGGACTTGTCACCTATTCTTATGCTTTACACTTGTATTGGGGCATTCACTGATGTGCAGTGGCACCAGTGCTTTCACTTTGCAGCTCACTGTGACCCAGTTCCTTTACCATACTGAGCGAAGAAGGGGCAGTTCAATGAGTTCTCAGGGCTCAGAGAAAATGAGTCTTGGTGAAGGGCAAACTGTATGCAGATAAAGGCAGAAGTAATTTCTTCCAATTACTTCCCAGTATTTACATATGACAAAAGTTTTTAATGGCACCTTGACTTGTATGGTTCATTGTGCTGGCTGGAGTATTGATCCCCTTCTCTGATAAGACAGAAAGGGGGGATGGAAGCTTCCCCCAGCACCACTGTACTTGACAAGGAGGGCTAATTTGTATGATTGATACTGATTTTCTTTAATCATGCTCTTGTTTCCAGAGTCCTGGAGAACTGAAGCATCCTCTGCAGTGGGCTGCTCCTGAAAACTTTGCCTACTGTAGAAAGTCCTAGTTTTGCTTCAGGGCTTGTAAAGCACGTCTTCCTCCCACCTTGAATCTCAGAATGGTTTCGGTACTTCTGGAGACTGTCTAGTCCAAACCCCTGCTCAAAACAGGGTCACCTAGAGTGGGTGGCCAGTCAAGTTTTGAATATCTCCAGTAACGGAGACTCCATAACTTTTCTGGGCAAACTGTTCCAGGCTGTGACCACTCTTACAGTACAAAAAGTTTTATGTTTGAATAGAATTTACTGTACTTCTGTTTGTGTCCATTTCCTCTTATCCTTTTGTCAGCCACTGAGCAGAGTCTGGCTTGGTCTTCTGCACCCACTCCCAAGAGGTATGTATACATCTTGTTAAGATCCCCCTGAGCCTTCTCTTCTCCAGGCTGAACAATCCCAGCTTGCTCAGCCTCTTCATGTATGTCAGGTGCTCTGATGCCTTAATTGTGTCTGGCCTTTTGCTAGACTCGCTCCAGTATATCCATATTTTCCTTGCAGTCTCATTTGCACTGGTTGTCAGCTGTGTCCTGGCTGAGTTTAATATGCTGGGGTTTTTTTGCATCCTAACCACCTTAATGATCATCCTTCTCCCTGTGGGTAGCATGTGGTACCACATTTGAAGCTTTATCTGGCAAGTGCTTTCTTTGGCAAAAGTAGTAGATAGATTAAATGTTCTGAAAATGAAAGTGAATCTTTCCTGCCTTGGTCCTGAGGGCCAGGGTTCACTGACTATTGGATCACTGCAGGCTTCACAAGCTGTTTCCTACTGATCCGGTGAGCGCATAGTTGGAGAAGAAACTTTGTGGAAACAAGACAGGTTGGAGTTGCTTAATTGCAGCCAATCTTGTAGTTGATGGTTCTGTGACATGTGCCTGTACAGTGTTCATGCCTAAAGCTCTGAAATAGTGTTTGGTTGTTTGATGTTTTGGGGTTTTTTTTTCTGCCCTAGGCTATGAATTGCATGGTGTGGGCTATTTTGTTTGTTTGTGTGTGGGGATGGGTGTTGTGGCCCCTTGCTGCACGTTTCTTGCTAAGCATGACAGTGGGAAGTAGGAGAGTTAACATCTGGTTAGTGCTGGTTTTGCTTTTCTGCGAGTAATGCCTGATATTAGCTGTATTATGGCCTCAGGGATATGCCAGGCCAGACTTTGGTGTGCATGTGAAAGGGATCTGGTTGCACAAATACCTCACGCAAAGGTGAGGACCTGTCTGAAGTATCTCTAGAAAGCACTGAGGCTATGTGCTCTTCAGTCAAGCCTTGTATGTGGTTTCTGTACTATATACACAGAGACTCATGCAGCCTTTTTATTTATAGCACTTAAGTAATAAGTTGTGGCACAGATGGGACCTACGATATTGGACAAAACAGCCCACAGTTTCACTGCTGCAGTACTGTAATTATTAATCCCGGAAACCTATGTGAGAGGCCAGTGTACTTGTTAGAATGAGGACTTGAGTGAATTCCACGGGTAACCCAGTTTAAACACAGTGTCCCTCAGTTGTGAATGTCTTTCCTTGTCATCCAGCCTGTGGTGCACAAAGGGTGTCAATCTAGCAATTGTTCTCACGAAATTTAAAGCATTACAGTTAAATAGGGGCTTTCTCCTGTAAACACTGATCCAGACTACTTGCTTCTTGTCAAAGCACCTGAGGTAGCAAGACTTTGGAAGGTTCTCAGGAGAGACTCTGGAAGTAGATAGGAATGCTGGGGGAAAAGGGGTTTTGGCAATTACTACCTCTGTGTGCTCTCTGTGGCAGGCAGGCACATTAGCTTCATTCCTGGTCTGTTTTCCTCTCCTACAAAGCCTAAATACAAGGGACAAGCTTGTGTGGGTTGCTAAGCACTGTGTGTAAGAAAATCAAAAGGAAAACAGAGCTGGGCCATAGACCAAAACCATTGCTTTGGGCACCCTACAAAGGGCCACAGAAAGAGCTCTCGCTCTGCTGCAGGTTGCAATTTCCTGGCTCCCTGTGTAGCACTGATCTAGGGTTTCGGAGCCATGTGGCCGGGAGAGTTTTAGTGGGTTTTCAGAGTTTAACAGTAGCCATATGGTACCCATTCACTATTTTTTAAATGGGTTGATGTTAAAAGGCCAAGAAATTCACATATTGTGTAGCTCTAGTTGTGCTGGAATTATATTTACTACTAAGGGGCCTGCAGTACAGCAAGAAAAGCAAGACACATTTTGTCTTTAACATGCAGTGTATTATGCTAAGGCAGCAGCTGGTGATAAGGGCCTTGGGTCGGGTCCTGCACCGTAATGGGGTTTCTTCAATGGGTGATACCATTTGCAGCACTCTGCAGGAGGCCTTACTGCTGCGTGAACCTCACTTTACTACAAGGAGGAGGAAAATGCCAGTGAGTCTTTCTGATGTGATTTAAGAAGTTGTCTGTTCTTTGCTTCTGCCAGTCTTCTACCTTCAAAGCAGAGCTGGTGAAATGAAATGAGTGTATAAGCCTCAGCTCTTTCAAAGTAAGGGTGGGAAACTAAAATTAAACCTTTCACCAGAACTTGATGCTCAGCTGTTTGACTCTGTACTGGAGAACTTAGGGTGAAGCTAGGCAGCTGGTTCCCTCCCCTCTGCAGCAGGAGAAAGCATGGGTGGCAGAAATGTGGCGCTGAACAACTGCGAGCACTAGTATCTCCATGGGCCACCATTAGTTCTTCTGAGTGTTTGCCCATGGCCATAAGGAAGGAAATGGGTTTAAATGCAGTGCAGTGGAACGCCCTCTAGTCATGTGTCCCTTCCTTCTCTGCTGAAGTCAAATGTCTATATTTGGCACATCCTAGGCTGTTGTCATGGAAATGGTTGTATTGACACATCCATAGCAGAGCAGCTTTGTTCTGTACAGAAGGATCACAAGGACGATGGGTGAGAAAGGAAGAGGTCTGTTCTCAGCATTCAGATGTTCATATTTGTCCTTCAGCTTCTTAGCTCCAGTTGGAAGGCATACAGCTGTTGGATTAGTTGTGTTGAGCCAGTATTGAAAGAATTATGTAGAACAATACCCAACATTTTGACTTTTAACACAGAGCATTACTGAACATCACACAAGATAGGATCCCCAGTTACAATAGCTGCCTCCTACATAGCTAGTATGCCACTGATTAGCACCATTGCAGAGCAGGAAGATCTCTGCTCAGTCCTTTTTACCATGTACTTCTAGCTCATGTGAGATCTTGCATGTTCCTACAAAGAGAAAATGCACCTAGTATTCTGAAAATGGTAGGAAAAAACACTTATTCTTTGTGCTCTCCGTTTGAACATTGTAGCTGGAAATGTCAGGGACTGTAGCCAGATATTTCCTCCTCAACACATGGAAAAGAGTAATACTGAAGAGTTAATGAAGGTGAACTTGGAGGGTAGAAGTTTGTAATTTTGGCAGATTTTGTACCTAGTATGCTTTCTGCTGCTGCCAGGCCACCATGCACTTCCCCCAAGACAGCTGTGGGAAGGGGAAGGAATAGAAGAGTGAATAAATGTTGGATCTGATCATGTCAGAGTATTTTCACAGCCTGTTGCTACAGGGAGCTTCTCAGCTTCATGCCAAGAAGAGTCAGAAGATAAGAAACTTCAGAAGCAGTGAGGGAAGCTGCATCCTGCGGCTCAAAGCAGAGCTCTGCAGGGTTCTTTCCTCTAGTGCCTGGATCTGTGGGAGGAGTTCCTCCCCCTTCCTGTGCATCTTGAACATGGTGGGAGTGTATTTCAATGCTTTTAATCAGATATTTGGTGTTTGGTTGCTGTTTTGTTCTCCCACACACACACACTCTGTTAAATGTGCAAATAGAGGCTGGTACATGCTTAGTAAAAGCAATGCTGTTTCTAATGCAGTCTGGATATGTATCAACCATGATCCAAAAATCATCAGTCAGACTGCAGATAAGGATGGCCTTTTCTTGTTCCAAGTCAAAAATCTTCACTTAGCATGATGACCCCTGTGGATTGGACAGAATACAAGTAAAGGTAGTTCCTGCCCCTGCGTGGCAACTGTCCCATGCACTCCAGATCCCCCTGTAAGAAGGAAGGGCAGGACTTACACAGAATCCATCCCTGCTGTGCTCCCAACCACTTTTAAGTGCTTTAATGGATTTCATCTTTTCAGATTTCAGGAATGTTTATTTGTTAATCAGCTTCCCAGATTCTGTCATATATGAGCAATGCATATTAGGGTAGTAAAAAGCATTTGTAATTAGTTTCCCAAAACCTAAGCTTTCAAATTTTGCACTGCAGATTTGATTAAAAGAACAAGTCTTGTTTCCTGGTGCTTTTTGTGTGTTTATGAAGGGAACCAGATTGGAAGGATTTTCAGTTTGTGTATAAATTTTGCAAGATTAAGAACACCATCTTAATTTTTAGCTGCTTATCTGTGCCAGCTGTTCTGCCTGAGAGAGCTTCTGCTTCCTTCAGGGTGCTGCGGCCCTAGCACAAACTGGTCACCCTGTAAATATTGGCAGATTAGGGTTACAGAACCCATACTATTGCTGTTGTTCAAAAAAGAAGCATCAACAGCAGCAACCTGGAACTTACTGTTTATCTTCGATTAAAGCCAAATACTGAAAAATATTCTGTACACTTGGCCCTTAATTGTCATGACAAGTGAAAGGAAAGATGGTCAATACTTATTATTAGATGCTATTATGTATTTATTATAAGATACCATTTATTAAATAAAATGCATATTAATTTCTCCTCCTCCTTTCTAGGAAGATAGTTCTATTGGTTAGTGATAGCACATCTAAATTGCTGCCCTGGGCAGAGAAGACGAGAGCCTTGCATGGCTTTTGTCTAGCGGATGTGGTTATGGTTGAATAATGGAATGAATGAAACAAGTAGTATAATCAGAACAAGTTCCCAGGCAGTTTTTCATGCTAGAAATTGGGGAAGACCTTAAAGGAAAGTATTTCTTCTTAAAAAGTTATTTTTATGTACATTTTCTTGGAGCAAAAGGTCCAGTAATCTTTTCAGATCAAGCAACCTCACCCAGGGAAGGAGGGCCAATCGGCTGCTTTCAGTTCATCTCTCTGGTGAACTTTTTCTTTTTATATCTCACAACGGCAATATAGAACACTTGTTTTCTGTTTTTTGATTGGGACCACCTCTGAGGCAAATGTCAAGCAACTGTTGTAAGTATGCTCACTGCTTTGGTAGCATAGCAGAAAAGGTGAAGAAATTGCTGGGAGCTTGGATATATATATGTTCTGTTGAGCTGTACGTTGACTCTGGTAGAAAATTAAGGCAGTTTGCAAACTAACCTTTTTTTAAAGATAGCAAAGGTATAGAACTGCTGTCCTTATCTGGCTTCTTTAAGGGGAAGTAGATAGAAATCTCTCCTGACACTGCTGTGGAAAATTTTATACAGTGGAGAATCAGAAAATGCCAAATGCAAAAATGTGATCATCTCTAATGTAGGATGCCAACTTGGCTTATACAGAAAGTCCATCTCTATTATTTAGCAACATGAGGCATTTCGCACACAAGCTATTTTGCCCAGCCAAAACCTGCTCAGCTACACATTGCAACTCTCACTGGTTTCACAGACAGTGTTTTCACCTGGCTATCTGGTGTATCCAGTTTGTGTGTGTCTGGCTGCAGTTATGGCAGGCATCGTGAGTTGTTCAGAAACACTTTTAGCAGGCAGAATTTAAGAGTTGGGAGGCCTGTTCAGGAGGAGCAATATAAATTGAGGTTTTCTGTCTGGAGGGCATCAGACCTTTGTCAGTATAGAGGTGGTATGTGCTCAAAGTGGATCCAATCCTTGTGTTTTACAACTTCCAGAGTAACCTGTAACTATTGCTAGCTGACTTCAATTAGCTTTTACTTTTCCAAAAGCAAATCATAGAATTGTGTCTGGAATTAAAATTTAGGCTTTCCAGTAGGTATTGCTCTACTTGTATTGCCATGAACTGAAATCACCTCCTGCAAGGAAGAATAGTATGTGGGTGAGAAGATGGAAAGTTTCCAAAACAATCATATAATATAAGGTGACATGGAAAATTAAAAGCTGATTTGCCTGAGAAGTTAGCTCTGACTCACTAAATCTTGCTCTGTTCAATGCTTACAACTATCTAAAATATCCACTTAGTTGTTTGATGTATGGATCTGCTATTGCTGGCCTTCAAGGAAATGCATTTGAAATTGGTGACTTGCTCTGTGAACAAGTAATTAGCATGAGGTATCAAAAGAATGAATTTGAGTGCACAGAAGTGAAGACTTTCTGTGCTATCAACAGGAAATACCAATGGCTTACAGTGGGCAACTTCTCATTGTTATTATAATTCAAATACTGTGAGTTAATTGGTTAGGGGTAGAGGAAGCTCTTAATTGGAATGTAAAAAATAAAAAGAGGGAAACATGCAGGCAGAGCACTTAGCGCTAGAGAGAAAAGTACTCTGCAATATAAATTAGACTACACCTGTAGCATAGTTTTGGTCTGCATCCAGTGAAGAATTTTGCACTACATAGACTTGATAGTCAACTTATTTGCAGTTAATGCTAATTTATGATTAAAATATTCTTGCCTCTGCTTTGTGATGGTTGTTGCTTGTGAGACTGGATAAAATAAGGACAAAATAAGATGAGCATGAGATTTGTGTGATACAAGATGAGTTTTGTGACTAAGATTGGAATATCTCTCCATCAGTGGACTTTTCTGGTGAAGAACTTGTGCCTCAGGTTAAGAGTGGATATGCTCACTGTCAGGCTGGTTGTATCCCCTCCTACAGACTCACAGGCAGAGGCATTTAACCTCTGGCATTGCTTATGCAGAAAGGAATTCAAGGAGTGGTTGGTATCCATTTCAGATACAGTTTCACGCTTGATGAAGCAATAAATACAGAAGCTAGCTTACAAAGCTGTAAGTTCCTGAGGAGGACTGTGCTTTATTTATATTGATGCTATTTTTTGATGTCAGACAAAGCCTGTAACTCACTTCTAAAATGAAGCATCAGTTTATGGGTGTAATTATTGGAGGCTTATTAGTGATAGCAGGAGATAGACTGATACTCCAGGAATTCAGTTCTGCACATATGTGTCATATTCCTGTGCTGGACTTCCAAATTTTGTGCATTACCACTCCAGCAGCAGCAGAGACTGCAAGGTAGTGAAAAATACTGGGGTTTCTTTTGGGGGCTTTTCTGTGTCTGAAAAGTAAAGGCTTTCAATGGTGTGTTTCATGTAATTTCCTCAAGGTTTCCAATTAGCCGTTACAAATTAAGAAATTAGCTGCTTGTTAGCTTTTCATGTTGAAACACTTGCCAGAGGAAGGACATAGTTCAGCCCCTGGAGCCATGAGCCAGTGGATGGATGTGTCACATGCACTTTAGCTAGATCACCTCACCCTTTTACCTCTTTAGCTAGATTACCCCTGGAAAATCCTCTGGTGTTTCCTGCCAGCTGGCCGTTCATGAAGGCCTTGAGCTAGATAGCTTAGAACCTTGGGAACTTGAGTGGAATTAAGTTGGATGAATCTAGGCCCTAATCCCCATTTACCTAGGTGTTCTCATCTGTGGTTTAACAGTATTAGTTACTGTACGTGCCAAGGCTGAGGTCTTGGTCATTAATGCTGAAAGAAATTGAAGACACTATTATTTTCCATGCATGAGCTTCCAGAAGTTCTGTGCTATCTGGAGAGCTATAACCAAAAGGCTTTAAGTGCTCTCTGTAGGGTGGTGAATCTCTGTGTTGGGTTCAGTCTGCACTGGAAGGAGGTTCTGTCACTCTTACTGGTTGTGTTGTGTGACCTTGGTTGGTGGGACATGTAAACCCACCTAAGTTTGTATAACCTTTCCTGTGACACTTACCATGAACAGAAGTAGGACTGTAATTGCTTAGTGGAGCCCATGTTTGGAGTGAAATCTTCTCATCTTTGACTAAGAACATACAGAATGCCTTGCCTTCTGAGTATACTCGCCACATGTGGACATCTTTTCTAGGAGACAAAGGAATACCTGTCTGTGGTCACACTCTTACTTTGATCTGATGGGATGCCTAAGCTTAGCCCTGGGATGAGAGAGGGACAGATAGAAAGTCCCTGTAAAGAGCACTCTGTCATTCTTAAATGGGCAACAGAACTTTTTTTTGCAAATGGTATTTTTGTCTAACTAAAACCATCAGTCTTTGGTGCCTCTTTTTACAGATGCCAGCTGAACTCTTGAATAATTCTGTGCAGTTTTGCTTTCAGAGGAATAGGAGCATTTAATGATAATGACTCTTACTGAGGAACTGAATTTAGAGTATCTGTAAAATCTTAGCTTGACACCTAAAATGGAACACAGAAAAGGACTATTCCTAAACCCATAGCAGCGATGAAAGAAGTGGAAAGCATTAGCCTCCTAAGCCAGTGTGACAGCTTTTTTTTTCTATTTTATTAATGTTTACTTTAGAAACAGAGATATACTTGCTCAGTTTGTTCATTTTCTGAGACTAATTTATGTTTTGAGTTCAGCCATACTATTTTCCCTAGTGCTATGGAATTTGATTATACTAACAATGAAAGAAAAATCCAGTGAGTTGATCTAGAGATAAGCATAATTTATTATGGAAGGAGGAAACTCAGTGGGATGTCTTATCACTCCAGTTTTCAGTAATAGAAGTAAACTATTCAACTGGCTTTGTCCAGATGTTATGGCAGACAGAACTCCAGAACTTTGGCTGCAACAGTTGTAGAAAACAGAGTTAATCACTTTGGCACTTGGGAAGCTAATTTACTTAGCTCTGAAAAATGAGGAGCCTGGGAATCTTTATGAAAAGTAAATTTGGGAATAAACGACTATAATGAAGTAAAAACTAATCAGCTAGTCCAAAGCCTGAAGTAAATGAATACTTTTGAGAAAATACTACAGACCAAATGCATTGTTCAAAGGTGTCAGGAGGTGTATTATAAACCCAAGGCTCTTACTTTGAGGAAATTTTATTACTGCGTACAAAACCCACGCAACCTATGATGACAAATAGCACTTTGTCTTTCCCCACTCCTGTGAAGAGACTTCACTATGAAAGCGCTAAATTTTTTGCTACATGTTGTGTACCTGGTTCAGGCCTGTGAAGAGTAAGGCCAGAAGAACATGAGAAGCTCAGGACCGAGTTTGTACATTGCAGAGGGCGTTACTTTAAGTTTAGAAGTTGGACAAACTGTGTAAACTTTTTCTGCATTTTTGATTTTGGTTATTTGGTAGGTTTGCTTGTATTACACAAAAATTGTTCCAAGTTCTGTCCTGCTCCCATCTGTTCTTGGCTCTGGCTGACTTCTCTGGGAGCAGTGAAATGTGCAGTTAGATTCCACTTGTGCAGAATACATCGCCACAGTAAGTTGAAGGCTGGTTCCAAACTCAAATGTCTTTCAATAAAAAGACAAGATTTTCCTATTTGTATTTTAGCCAAGAGTCTCTATCTTTATGCCTCAAGCACCAATTTAGTGCCATGTTTCAGGACAGAGGACAATCTCTCGCTGTCTTGGGTCAGCGAGTCCAGACCATCTGGATTTTATTCCCGACAATGACAACTAACTGGAAGAAGGAAGCACTACACCTGATTTGAGTCTAATGTACTATCTTAGTTGATTGCATTTTACAATCACAGAGCATTAACTGTAAACCTGCTGATATATCAGGGCATGATAACATTAACACTGACCAAAATTAACAGAAACCTGACCTGAACTAAGAGTGGGGGAATTCGGTGCTAGTAATTGTGGTTTTACAGCAAGGTTTCAAAACAGGATTAAAAAAAGATACCTCCAATGTTTGAGGTGGCAATAAAGATTTGGAACGTGATCATCAGTTGAAGACATTAGTGGAGTTCTCTCTGTGCAACAAGTATTAATCAGCAATATATCACCTTTGCATGGTTGTATTAGGTCTGTAAAATTAACAGGAAGAGAGAATGTTATCTTTTTAATTAAAATAGGTAGGTCTGATCAAATGTGCTTACCAGACCTTTTAATAAGAATGATTCCTACTTTAAGATCATACTTCCACTCTTAATTTAAAAACACAACTCAGGGCTTTAAATAATTGAGCTACAAGGATGTAGCTCTTACAGGAAGAGCAAGAGCAGGTTTTTTGTTTTCTGTGAGGGTCACACAGTTAGGTCTTATACTGTTCATGGAAGAGTTCAGTTGGGTCAGCTCTTC
>NW_009258754.1:6088614-6131130 GCF_000687185.1 Egretta garzetta
CTGTCTCAGATCTATCCTCAGGAACAAGTGTCTACATCGTGATAAATACAAATGGGGGTTTCTTGTTGTCAGGCTCTGGGAGTGGGTTTGTCAGCTCATCCCAAGAGGTTCCTTCCTAAATAGGACTAAAGAACTGCGAGCTCCTGCAGACAGCTCAGACGGCCTCTGCCTTTCCTCCACCTGCTCTCCAAGCAGACGATGAACGCTTTAAAGGGTTTGGCAGCCTAATAATGTTTCTCAAGTGCTTACATCAGAGCTAAAGGTGCTGTTTGAGGACATGCCCTTGCTAACCTTAAAATGAAGTGATCACAGCAGAAACATCAACTAATTCCTTTTAATTCTTAGTGTTCTCTATGACTTCCATGTGTCCACAGCTAGGCAGCAGCTTGTTGCCTCTGTTTCCTGTCCTGTCATCTTCATTTACATCCAGATTGGCCCTCTTTCATGTTTAGATATTCAGGTTTTGATTTCTGAAAGAGAAAGAAGGGAATCTCTGATCAAAGAGGTAGGCATGACCACTCTTTTAAGAAAGGAGAAAAGAAAAAGTGAAGTATTGTGTAGCATGAGTGTTTGCTGAAGAACAGACTATTCAGTGGTACAGACTATTCATGGTTTTATTGTGAAGCAGAATGAAATTCCCCAGTGGTCAGAGTTCGGACCCAGAGGAATTGGCTGTAGCAATAGGCAACAGCAGCCCTGCTAGGCAAGGGTGTGTGTGTGTGTGTGTGTGTGTGTGTTCAGAGATTTTTCTACATGAATAAATTCAGTTTGCATAATGGAGTGAGGAATACCTTTTTCTTTTTTTTTTTTTTTTTTTTTTTTTTCTTTTTGGCTTCTCAGCTTCTTTCACTCTTTAATAGCCAGAGACAAGCTCTATCTGAAATTCCCACAGTTCCTTGCCCCCTTTCATTCTTTGGCCACCTAGAATCCACTTGCTATTTCTGGTGTAGTGCTGGGAAAAAGTTATCTGGGGAACTTGAGAGTAAGAGGGCGCATTTCAAACTAATCTCAGGATCACCAGAGCTGGATGATAAAGTATACTTGTGTGTGATCTAAAACTACCAAAATCTGTTCCCATATCCCAGGTAAGATGCAGAGAGTGGAGACAGTGTTGGCAATACAGTATAAGCAAGATACTCTCAGATTTATGGTACTTCTACTGCAGTTCTGGAGTAGAATCAGAATTTTTATTTTAATATCTGTAGGTGCACTAGAATGTGTGTTTCAGAAAGAAAACAGCCAGCCATTGTAAGCTGGATTCTGATTGCTGCACTAATTCCCAAAGGCTTCAAAAATCATACTCAATCTCGTTAAATAATGAGGGAGAAGATGATGATAGAGCTATGTGGTGACCCCTTCTCTACTACTGTTCCTTCTCCCTGGCCTTCATTTTTGGTGAAGGAAAGAACAGGGAGGAGGGTGAATATGGTAGTTACAGCCATATCTTATTTTCTGAGCATTCTGTAAATGCTTAATTGTGTTGCTTTGTGCCCTCAGAACAACTGGCTTTTTTTCCCATGGAAAGCTGGTTAGTTGATCATGTTTGAGCCCATTTGCCAAGACCAATTCACTGGCACATTTCAGATGCACCATTAAATCTGGGGAGCAGCCTTTTACTGTAATATTTTCCATGAGATTATAATTTGCCTAGAGTCATTTGTTACCTTTTTTTTTTTTTATTTTTTTTAGAATATATGCCTAGGGCTCTTCTCTTTGACAGTTTCAATCCACAGTGTTGATCTGCAGCTAGGATGTTTTCATCCTATTATGAGTAACTGGTGATTCTTCTAGAGAGTTTCTTGAGAGAGTGCATTTGAACCAGAGTTCAGCACTGAATGTCTAAACCCAGGCATCTTCTGTGCCTTCTGCTCCAAGCTGGTCAAGCAAGTACAGTACAAATTTATACTGTTGCTTAGGATGTTTTCCTTTGGATTTACCAGATGAGGTGACTCTGTAAGGTACAGAATTAGATCTCAGAAAGATTTATATTGAGGTTTTGAGGTATTTTTATTACTCTGGAAATTACGCACAGAATGTAGGTCATGATTTCACAAGGAAAAATGGGTCAAAAATCTTATTGAAACAGTGAGGGTCCCCTGATACTGTAGGTATGCAGATCTGATGTATCCTGTACACATTTAGCATACATGCCTATCATGGGATCTGCATCTCTCATCTGCAGAAAGTGCGAGTAAATCTGGGTTTATAATTGGAAACCCTAACTCTGTGCTGTCCATATCCAACACACTTGAAGGCCTTAGGGGAAGTCTGTGATGCACAAGAAATGTGGGTTTGCTGCCAAGTGTTATAAAATGTGGAGATGACAGCTCTGTTCCACAGAGCACAGTCTAGAAAGATGCACAGACATCTTTTACATGATGCTGGTGTCCTTCTTTTGAGCAAAAGACAACACAGCCTAGGAAATCCAGTGGTAAAGGTGGCTGAAAGGTTTTATTGTCTTAAATATAAACTTGTATCTTGTCTAAAACTAAAAAAGGCAATTTTGGAGTGTTTCTATAGTTGTGGTTTTTTTTTTTTTCTATAGTTTTTCTGGTGTTTTGTTTCTGTCTTGGTGACAGAGACTTTTTGCTAAATGGCATTGTTGACTTTAATTCGTCAAAAGCCTATTAACATGATATATGAGTTTTATAGCTCCCATCCCTTACCTACGAGCACTCTTACTGTTTTTAGTCAGAAGTAATGTGTGCTTCTGACTGCAGATCTAGTCAAATTTATTAGGCTGTTAATCAGTGAAGTGTTTTTGAGTTGCAATAATTTAAACCAGTTTCACAGATGTACTTCTTCATCACCAAGTCTTGACCAAATATCTGTTAATATCATAGCCGCTGGCAAAGCAAGGACAATGTCCTTCCTCACAAATTCTCTCTTATTAGAAAGAGAGCTTGATGCATACAATGGGTTGTCAGTGGTAAATAAAATAGTGAGAGGGGGCTGACAAAATAGTGAGATTTCAGGTGGCTCCTGTAGGCTGTTGAAACCAGTGCTGACTTTCAGCTGGGTTCTTAGAAACACTGGGTTTGTCTGGGAAGAGAGGTTGCTGGGGAATAACTTTCAGGTCTGTCCAGATATTTGTGAACTTTGAGTACTGGATTTCTTAGTGACTACTGAAGCAGCGCATACAGTTTTCCCGAGGGCCTATTCTGCAAAACCAAGCTGGGGTCTGGTATCCATGTTTCGGCAAGGTCATCATTCTAGTGGTGTAATCACTTCTGCTCACAGTTGTCACAAACACCATGAGCAATTCCAGTTGGAGACTGGATTCTGAACAGGCAGATTTAGTGCTGCTTTTGGTAAAGTGTGTGTGTGTGTATCCTTCTCTCCATCCCCAGCAGAATCAGCCTAAGCCAGTATGTAAAGTGTTTTTCTTGTGCACATCACTAATAATGCGGTTCCAGAAGCTGACTGCACATCCCTTGTTTGCCTGTCAGACGCTACAGGGAATTTGTGGAGTATGAGCTTCCTTTGGGACAGGCCTTCAGGCTGAGTGTGCTAATTTGTACTGCAGGAAAGGGAAGTCTGAGGGGAACTGCTCAGAAGGAGATATTTGAATGAGGCTGGCTTTTTGTTTTGTTTTCCTGGAAAAGAACAGTTTTTCCATTTTGTAGTAGTGTTAGTAAAGAGAAGTCATGCTTGTGCAAATGGCTGCTGTGACACTGTTAGCAACAACGCCTCTGCTCTACTTCAAACAAATCTGCTTTCTTGAAAGTAGTGTCTGACCAACTGCAGCACGTTAGTAAGTCTGAAGGTGGGAATAGAAATGTCCTATTGTCTATACAGGCTAAAAGATGGGAAGGGCCTGAAGCCAAAACTGCCTCTTTCCCACTAGAGACAGACCAACTTCACTAGCTCATTCCCATGCATTGGCCATGATTCTGTAGTTTGCTGTGCTGACCTTAGTACAAAAATTCAGTTTTGGGCTACCTTTGAGGTTAAAAGTTAATTTAAACTTTTTCAAGTAAGTATTCTTGTGGCTGCTGTCCCACGCCTTTGCCTGCATCACAGCAGCAGACCTCTTAGTAATGGGTGAAATTTTTCACTTTAAGAGAGTGAAATGCTATTTCAGGTTGATATCTTTTGCTAGGTGATGCATGTGTATGAATAACTGGCAATTAGAAGAAGTTCTGCATCATTGCTTATGCTGGCTTTGTGACATTTCTCTGTGTCGCTCCAGCAGTGTACAATCCAGAATCTCTTTGAAAGACTATACATCAGTTGATGGGATGGAGGGGAGAAGTAGCCCTTTTCTGTTTCAGAATACCTCTGTGCTGACTGTTTTATTGTAGGGAACTAAGAAGTGTCCTGACATACATCTGAAAATATGTTAACAGCCTTTCAGCCGAATTTGAGCACTTGTTATCTTGAAAGAAGGGCGGGGGTGGGGGAAGGGAAGAAAAAGGGCATTAAAGCAAGAGATGATGTCAAACTGTACAAGACAATGTAAAGTCTTGCCTCATGAAAACAGCTATGAAGATCAGGACTCTTAAGAGCTTTTTTTTCCTGTGTCTATTTGAACTTTTTTTTAAAAGGAAATTTTATTTCAGGTATTAGTAGTTAGAGAGGCAAATCATAACGTGAAGACAAGTCCCGTGCCAGACAGCTAAATTCGGGGTTTGTTCTTTTAACAAGTCACAGATGCCTCACCCTGGAATTTGACATCTGAAAAGGGAAGCTGGACGTGGTTTGGCACTGGGCAGCTGAATCGCATTTCTTCCTCTGCTAATCAAGGATCTTTATGCTATGTGAGCAAGTCAGACCTTGGGTTACTGTTTTGATACTGGCATACCTTTGCTTCCTGAATTGAGGATCCAATTCCCAAATCTGTTGGTTTTGGCAGGAGTAGGATAGTACCTGACAGAGCATATCAGTGCAACAGCTAGTGGGGAGATAAATGCTTATCACTGTGAAACATTTGTGAATCAAACCTATTTCTTCTTCCCCTAGCTGGTGGTATCCAAGATGTCCAGAGGGAACAATTTAGTAGTTCGTCTGTAACTGATGTGAATATTTTGTGCAAATAAGATGCCTAATCTGATAGCAGGTTGGCAAACAAACTGAAGGACAAGGTTGGTCAGCAGGCAGAAATAAATATCAAATATTTTCCTTGCTGCCTCCTATATTTTTGGAAACTGTTTGGAAGCCAGAAATGTTCATTGAAAATGTTCATTAAAATGATCCCCAAAGTGGATTAGTCAGCTAGTTCTGGAAGAACACTGCAAATTCTTTTCTGTTGCGCTGTTGGCCTCCTTGCATCACTATTAATTATGAAACTTAGCTTTTCAGCAGGCTGCTAATTAAATTGGGCTGCAGTGATAGAGACAAGTATAGTACCTCTTTCTATTTTGTGCCGAGATAGTCATATATCCTGGGGTTGTCACGAAGAAAAGCCAGCCAGGCTTCCAGTTTCCCTTCCTCTAGGGATGACGTGTCACATTTCATTTGACTACCTGTCTGTTACAGTGAGTCTCTCCCTTCTTTTCTTTTAATTTTAGAATTGTTTATCTCATCCTTTTTTCAAGGCAAGAGTTCAGCCGACAGTGCCTTTTTGACTTGGTTTGAAGGCTCTTCATCAGTCAACTATGTGATTCAGTCCTGCCCTGAAGGTGCTGTTGGCTGTAGTGTGGAAACTGAAGGCAAGGACAAGAAGTTACTCATAGTAGCATCTCTAAATCATAAATGCTGTCCCAGTTCTATAAATTTGCTGAACTCTGGATGTTTTTCTCTTGTGAAACTTACTTAAGCTACAGGTGCTTTACAAATAGCATTTTGCTCTCTCCAGGTACAGCCTGATTTCTCTGACTTCACTGGGGAGAGGTGATGGTTTACTTCATCGTATCACCTGATTTGTTGTCTGCTCTTAGCTAAAGTAACGTGATGATGGAGATGGAGTTTTGTTCAGTGATTTCATTCTGTAATTTTTTTGATGACGAAAGGATGCTAAAGAAGATAGTGCCAGATGTGCAGATTTATGTCATCTTGGTGACGTAAGCTACTAACTGCTGGCTGATGCATAGTGGGCTATGGCTTGCATCCTCTTGTACAGCTCTTTGTAGCTCAATATCTTTCAATTGGGAAGTCCTTTCCATATTCCTTGCTGACCTATTGCTGGAAAGCTATGGCATGATATTTGTGTACCACTGCTTTTTCAATATATTCTCTGTATCAAAGAGATAGTTTCATCAATTTTTCTCAAAGAGAGTAAGGCTTTCATTCTGTGGTATGTGGCTGCTATACCCTTCTGAGCACAAGTGGAAGACTGTTTTGGAGAAGAGAGAAGACCAATGCAATGCCATAGCAGTGAGTTAACTTTTATTTCCGACCTTCTGAGTGTTGAATTCCAAAGCCCTGTTGAATAGAAACAACAACACCATTACATTTTTTGCTAGCTATGCTGTTCAGATATTGATCAAAATCTGCCTGTGTGTTCACCATTTTACCTAAAGAGCTGATGTGTTATCTCTGAGAGAGTAATCTTTTCTACAAAAACCCCGAACCCTTAACTTTTCATGTTCTCCTGTTTTGATCTAAATATATTCTTCCTGGAAATATAAAGCTTGTCTAGCAAGTTCTGTGGTTAGGATTTTGCAGCTGAAGAATATCAGGGGCACTATGTGCATGTAATTTGGACTAGGAGGTTACAATTTAAAGCAGATCAGAGGGATTTGGAATTTGGTTAGTATAAAAGGATTCTCATAGATTCGTGGCCTACCCTGTTACCACAGTTACATTTGCATCAGTATATGAGAAGCATATATATTGATATTGGATTTTGTTAAAAATTAAGATTAAATTTAATTCCATCTTTTCTGTCCCAAATTCATTATTTGAATTTTCTTGTAATATTTTTCTTTTAAATTGGGAAAACATTGGGGTTTTCTGTTGGATTTTCTTGTTCAGTTTTCAGTTTCTGAGACGCATTGGTTATCTTCCTTGCCAGAATGAAATACACAACTGAGACTGTTAAAAACAGCTAATCAAACACTGAAATTCTTCCGAGTATAAAAAGCCATGGTCACAACACTTGTTTGTGCGTTTCTGTTACAAGATTTACTGTGATATGAAAATGCCTCCAATGGGCTATTGAAACTAAATGTAGTGTGGATTAAAAATAGTGTGAATTAAAATCCCCTGTTTAAAAAAAAAAATCTTAAAATACTTAGCACAAGATGAATACATAGTTGTGCTTAGAGAAATGCATACCTTCAGTGAGTTTGTTATAGCAAGATCACAAGGTTAGCCAGTGTTGTGCACACATGCACAATATGAGTAAAGAACAAGCCAGCTGAAGAAAATTCAACATAGGGTTTGCGATTCAATAAACTCAAAATTGCCAGCCTAAAAACCTGTGAACTTGACTGCAAACTTGGGACAAAAATTTCCCTGCAAACAAGGGGACTGATTAATCAGAGCTATATAACATACCCAAAGAAGTACTGCCTAGTAATATTTTTTTTTTTTCTAAGCAAGTTTCAAATCTTTTCGGGCAAATTTTTGTTGTCTTCTGTTAATTCCTGTGGAGAATCCAGTGGATGCTCACCCTATTCAAATAGGGAATTCTCAGCCCCATTGAAAAATAGGTTAGTGTTTCCAATCTAGTCTTTATCATGAAGTTATCACAGATGCTTTGTTCTACAGAAAGGATTCTAGCCTCAAAGACCTCTTTACATTTTCTATGCGTGAGAAGTTTTTGCAAAGCATCTTCTCACCAGCCTTGTTCCACATTGTTGAGTCCATTCATGAGCATAACAGGGTGATCCTGGCAAAGAGGTAATGATTGTCCTGAGACAGGAAGGGAAGCAAGAAGCTGTTTCACAGGACTAACCTAAAGATACTCAGAGGGATTTTTCCTATGGTACCAGAGCTGGGTTGTTAATTGTATATATTGATAGGAAAAAAGATCTCTTCACCTATGTTTCCTAACAATATCTGTGTAAGTTTGTAGGGTCATTTGCAACAGGGGAAATTCTGTATGAGTCATTTTTCATAATTCTGTCATCTCACTGCCTACTGCTTTCACACTAGTGGGGGGGAGAAAGGGGACGTTAGACTATAGACATTAAATCTGTAGTGGCCATTTCTTTGTGTGTCTGGCTCTCCTGCTTACTTCTGTCCCCTTGTTTGTTGTTGAAATGGCAGAGTGGTGTCTGTTGCCTACTGGCTGCAGCTGGCTGCTCTAAAGTTCTGGGGATCATGGTTTATTGAGCCTTGTGTGCCTCCAAAGCTCTGAGGTTTCCTATTCAAGGCAGCACAGTGGATAGAAAGATAACACTCTGCTCTTGACCAAATGATGCATAGCAAAACAGTTCAGTTCAGTGGCCCAAACCTAAGCTTTGACTTTCTATTATATGTATATTGTCAGTTACTTATCTAGTGTTTCTTTATATTTCTTCCTGTAAGCTATCACGTTCTGCTGTGCACTTCTGAATTTGTTACTTCATGTATTTGTGAACCTCCAGTCTTTAGCTGTGACTGTGTTCTGTTTGTGTTGTACATTTTTAATACCATATTTGGACACCTTTCAGCCTGCAGGTAGTACGTTGGGCGTATTTGGTACGGAACTTGGTTAGCTCTTTGACAGACTACAGATGGTCTGTTTGTCAGCCTGTTATCTAGGTGCTTATCAGTCATGCTCTCAAACTCCAGTCCTTGTTTCAGTTGCACAGCTGCAGTAATTAAGACTCCATTGTTTCTATGCTTGTGTTGCTTCAGCCCAGAAGTGGGAGTCCTGCAGCAGCCCAAGTGCACTTCTGTTTGCCAGTGGCTCCCACCCAGAATTTGAAGAGGCGGCAAGCAAGTCATGCCTCTTCTGTAGTTTGGGAAAAGTCCCTTTTTCTGCTCTCTGCTCTGCTCACTAGGGTAAGCTCTGATCTTCAGCCAAGAATCTTGCAGTGAAAGACCACCTACCAGAAAGAGGAGTCCACAACCAGTAGTATTCAGGGAGAGCTGGAAAAGGCTTGCATGAGGGACAAGGCAAAGGGAGGAGGAAAGAAAGAGATTAACAGAAGATTGGAACTCTTTCGCCTCCTGCCCTCATCCTTTACAAGGTGGAATTCATCAGTTTCTTTGAAGGAAGGAAGAAAGAACTGGATTTGAATCAAACCAGGAATTGGCTGAGGCAAAACAATGTTGTGAACAAAATTTTGTAGTGCAGGCAGTGCCTCACAGACTTGCACGAAAAGCTGAAAAAGATCCCAGTCTTATATCCCCTAGTGAGCCAGAAATATTGTGCCCTGAGGCGTGTTAAAGGATAGAGCTGTACAAGCAAGAGTTATAGCCTTTCCTGTAACTTCTCCTTGGATAGGTGAAGAGGTCTGCAGAAAGGAAATTTGATCAATCCAATTTAGACTAGAGAAATAAAATGACAAGAGGATCTTATTTCTTTCATCTTTATTAAATTCTAAGGTACATTTCCTTACAAGACTTATGCAATCATAACATTTTATTGATGTAGCATTGTATGCAAAGTAGTTAAAAATACTAGTTTTAAAGAAGCTGGAGCCATACCCTGGCATATTGAAGTATCTGGATTCCCTTACAGTTTAATGAACCTTTCCTGTATACTGTCCAATAACACTTGATTGATAAGGGATTTTATGTGCCTGTTATTTGAGGATGCCAAGACAGGGATTTGAATGTCTTATATGAAGTCAGAAAGGTAGCCCAGGGTACAGCTGAGCACGGAGTGCTTAACAGAGTACTCTTGGACTCCCCTGCCTATACACTTGGCTCCCCTATACTTCTTCCTACGGATGTGGAGTTGGCATCCTGATGGCTATATGGAATCATAGAATCATTAATGTTGGAAAATACCTCCAAGATCAAGTCCAACCATCAACCCACTACCACCATGCCTACTAAATTATGTCCTAAAGTGCCACGTCTCTGCGTTTTTGGTTGGTTTGTTTTTTTTTTTTTTTAACACCTCCAGGGATGGTGCGAAGTGCCACGTTTCTGTGTTTTTGGTTGGTTTGTTTTTTTTTTTTAACACCTCCAGGGATGGTGACTCCGCCACCTCTCTGGGCAGCCTGTTCCAATGCTTGACTATTTTTTCAGTAAAGACATTTTTCCTAATATCCAATCCAAACCTCTCCTGACACAACTTGAGGCTATTTCCTGTCATGGTACTGCTAGTTTCTTGGGAGAAGAGACCAACACCCACCTCACTACACCTTCCTTTCAAGTAGGTGTAGAGGGGGATAAGGTCTCCTCTCAGCCTCTTCTCCAGGCCAAACGACCCAGTTCCTCAGCTGCTCCTCACAGGACTTGTGCTCCAGCTTTGTTGCCCTTCTCTGGACATGCCCCAGTGTCCTTCTTGAACTGAGGGGCCCAAAACGGAACACAGTATTTGAGGTGTGGCCTCACCAGTGCCAATAACAGGAGGACGATCACTTCCCTACTGCTGCTGGCCATGCTATTTCTGATACAAGCTAGGATGCTGTTGGCCCTCTTGTCCACCTGGGCACACTGCTGGCTCATATTCAGTCATCTGTCAACCAGCACCCACAGGGCCTTTTCTGACAGGCAGCTTTCCAGCCGCTCATCCCCAAGCTTGTAGGGTTGCATGGAGTTGTTGTGACCCAAGTGCAGGACATGGCACTTGGCCTTGCTGAACCTCATACAATTGGCCATGGCCCATCCATCCAGCCTGTCCAGATCCCTCTGCAGAGCCTTCCTACCCTCCAGCAGATCAGCACTCCCACGCAACTTGGTGTCATCTGCAAACTGACTGAGGGTGCACTCTATCCCCTCAAACAGATCATTGATAAAGATATTAAATAGAACTGGGCCCAAAACTGATCCCTGGGGGACACTGCTTGTTACCAGCCACGAACTGGATTTAACTCCATTCACCACAACTCTCTGGGCTCGGCCATCCAGCCAGTTTTTTACCCAGTGAAAAGTATGCCTCTCAGAGCCATGAGCTGACAGCTTGTTTAGGAGATTGCTGTAGGAGACAGTGTCAAAGGCTTGTAGTGGTTTGTAACACGCAGCAGAGAAGAACCAATCTCCTTACAGGCAGTAGCGTTTGGTGCAGGTGTTTGACTTGGGTGCTTCATTTATGAGGTTTGTTTTTGATTTTCTTTGGGGTTTTTTTCAGTGGTGACTGATCCTTAATTTGTCATCTTCAGTTTATTTTAAAAGAAAATACAGGACCATCAGGGACTTACTGAGTCACAGTCTTACGATCTCAAATAAGAATTGTCCTTTTTCTCTTGCAGCTAACCCTCTTCTGGGATACCTTATTTTCCAGTCATGTCTCTAAATCAACTAGATTGTCCTGCCCTCATTACTGCTGTTTAGGAGGCTGTTCCATGACCTTAGTGCTCGGAGGGTTACAAGCCTTCTGCAAGTAAAATGTCTTCCCAGTCTCAAATTTCCTTACAGCAAGTCTGTACACATTTCTCCTTGTGCCAGTGTTGTCCTTCCAGTTGAATAGCTTCTCCCTCCCCACCCTCAAGTTGTGTAGGCATTTCTCTTCTGAGAAGCCCCTATTGCTCTGCTTGTCACAGGGGGCCTTCTCTGTGCCAGGAGAACTGGGCTTTGGCATTAAAGGTTATTTCCTCAAACAAGGATACTTTGTGCTTTGTGAATTTTATGCCAACAGTTTTAAACAACCTCAGCTTCCTCTGACCTGTGGGAGTTCTCCTCACAAAATATGTCCTCCTTAAATAAAAATCCCCTGTGTGGGAATTTTCAGACTCCTGTTAGCTTTTGTGATCGTGTAGCAAAGAGAATTCTCCGGTAACCCACAAGCCAGATGTTTCTGTGCAAAAAAGTCTTGAGTGCCAGAGATTTGAGGATGTCAAAGTAGCAATAATTAAAACTATCATCATTTAGTGGTCCTTTTGCACTGAAGAGACTCTTACTTTTATATTTGCATCATAAGGGCAGATTTCTTCCAGAAACACTGTGAACAAATAAGATGTTTGAGTTAAAGCATCTGGCAGCCTCTATCTTGCATGCTTTTCTGACAGTTACAGCTACTGTCAAATTCAAGATTTGGAGCTTCTAGGCCTTGTATTAATGGTCCTGTCTAATTCTTTAAATTCCTTGAGATTTGTTTATGTCTATGGAGGCTAAACAGATTTTTATGATGGAAGAGACTATATGTTAGCTTAAGCTGTGTAGGGAGAGAACTGAATTCCAGCTGCCTTAGCCTGTCTTTGGTTACTTGTGCTGAGATCAGCATGGGACTAACCTTGTCTAGAGAGTCAATTTAAAAAAAGTAATTCTTGATGTTCAAGGTTTCAGTTACTGTTCTGTCATCCATCATGTTTGGGCGATTTCTTTGAATACTTGGTTACAATTTTTGCTTTGATTTCCTAAAAAGAATAGAATTAATTTTTGTATCATGGTTAAAGCAAGAAATCCTAGTTAGCAAGAATATGGGAGGTTGGACTAATCGTTGGTGAATATGTTTGCATTCATGTCCGATATCAGCCAGGCTACAGGGTCATAGATTCTGTGGACAGATTCCTCTCTGGTTGAGACACAAACTGTGACTTGCAGTTTACTAATCAACTTGAGTTTTTAGCCTTATTTTATGTTCAGCTGAAATTCGAAGCAAGTCTTTTTTCTGTCAAGATAACATGACATTAACTGTGGCGTAAGTGTTACAGGCTCTATAACGTAATAGGACTTGAGCTTCTTTGCTTTGGATTTCCTTATTGTGTGTATGCTATTGAAGGAGACCCCTCTCTGTTCTCTGTCCTCTGCTACTCCTAACAGGAACGTTATTATAGCTGGGATACTGAAAATCTGAAGCAGAATCATCTTTACCTTGGTAATGGCCTCAGCCTGGAGCTATCTGCCACTGCTCGCTCTCAAACACTCTCTTCTGTTTCTGTTTTTAAGGCTCTTTCCTGGACCCTTGGGTTGTAGGAGTGGCATTCATCCTTTCAGTGGCAAAGGCAGGGTGGTGCCTCCTAATATGTGCAATAAAGATCTATATCCACAACGGGTATAAGGCTTATGTTTTATATGTAGCAAGGATTGCCATGGGAAAAATGTTTTGTTAAATTGTCTTGGAAGCTTCAGTTGTGAGCCCGAATCTTTGCACGTCTAGAATGAGACGTCTTTAAGACCAGGCTTTCTAGATAAATTGTGGGTTTCTTTTGTTGCCCCCCCTTCCCAAAAAGCCATAGGTGAGACTTACAATATGTTTTAAACTATTTCTTCTGGATCAGGATAATGAAACCTTTTAAAGTAAAACCTCCATGCTTTTCTGTTATTCCCTACTTGAATGTTTCCACAGTCTCTTGGTGCATTTACCATAAACCTAGAAAAGGCTTCTTCAGAATTATTTTTTTCTCTTGTGTTCTGTTTTTCTAGTTCATCCAAAGTTGCCTAAATAGTGGGGAATGGGGACAGCATAAACCCAGGGGCTCTGAAAGCATTTTGAGTTCCAACACAGGCAAGATGTAGCTAAGCAGAGGACCACCAGGCCGCAGAATGATGCATTGCATTTTGTGCAAGTCTAATGCTTGTTCAGCATCTGTGATGTGTCTAGGATGGAGCGATTTGAAAACTGGGAAGTATGAGATTCTAACTTGGGGAGTATTTTTGTGGGTTTGGGTGGAGGGGGAACTTCTTGCCAGCATGAGTCCATGAGAACAATAACATCCTGGCCTGCTGCTAGCGAAACAGCATGCTTGTGTGCATTAGGAAGCTCGTGATGCACATCCCAAACGTGACTGTTGGCAAGGCACTCATATTCACAAGCAAACTCAGAGGAGTATCATGGTATGAATATGGGTTGAAGGGCTAATGTGCAGACTGAATTACAGAGAGCTGATTCCATGTGTATTTTGAAGCACAAAAACATGTGGTTCTGGCATCCCACCTCTTGATTCTGAGTATTGTCTTTTTCCCTGCTATTTTCTTTCTCCAGTGTAATTACTGCTGGGTATGTGACCCAGCTTGCTGACTTTAGTGTCATGCCTATTTTCTGTGCATATAGCGGAGTAGACCAGCATTCTGGGTGTCTGCTGCTGCCTGATGAGAAAGCAAAGTTGGGGTATGCACAGCAGTGGAAGGACCACCAAATGCTGCAAAGCCCACCTTTTGCTTCCTTTTTTCAAAGCGTAAGTTCAGGGGTTTTCTGCACTTTTTCCTTCAGGCAAACCACGTATGTGGTCATTCCCTGCCTGGGCTTCCTTCTGTAGCTTGAAAAAGGGCAGCCAAAATAGCAAATTTTAGTCCATTGCAAATGTTGTATTGCAGTATCAGTGGAGTCCTGCCAATCCACAGCCTCATTCCGGTCTATGTGGTACAAGCAGTCTGTGGAGGGGGAGAGTATGCCTTAGGAGGGCAAATCTTCTCTAAATGTCTGGGCTGTATAGTATGAACGTGAGTCTTGCTGCTGACCTGATCAGACAATAACCAGATCAATGAAAATTTAATCCTTCTGGCCAGACTTCTTGTAAAGCTGCCTTTTCATTTAATCTATAGCAACAAAGTCAAGCCTTTGCTTAGGTATTTTTATTAATATTTTTACAAGTGGTAGAAGAGTAGCCTTAGGCAACTCTTTCCTATCTGCATATCTCAGGACATTGTAATCTGAAAGGATGCTGTCATGGCTGATAGCATTTGTATAAGATGATTACAAAACCAAGTGACCTTTCAGACCTGTTTACAAAAGCCATGATATAGAATAGACTCTTTCAGTTGGAAGGGACCTACAATGATCATTGAGTCCAACTCCCTGACCACCTCAGGGCTGTCCAAGTTAAAGCATGTTGTTAAGGGCATTGTCCAAATGCCTCTTAAACACCGAGAGGCTTGGGGCATCGACCGCCTCTCTAGGAAGCCTGTTCCAGTGTTTTATAAGAGCTCCAGGAGCTATTTTACTGGGGGAGTGCAGCAAGGGAATTGACAGAAATTAATATTTAGTCCCATCTAAGCGTGATTGCATGTAATGACACACGTGAGTTAGTGGTGCAGCAAAATCTACAAAAGAATAAGATCTTGCTTCAGTTTCAGTACTGTTACCAGCAAACTTCTTTATCTCTCTCCGCTTTCTACTGTCAGCCTCATATCACAGTTTGTACCCTTTTGTACTTCCACTTAGAAGAAGCTCTGCATCCTAAAATTGCCTAGGAGAGTGGTGGTGTGGTCCACTCTGAAGCCTCTTTTTGTGCTAGTAACACAAAACTTCCGTTACAGTTTTGGAACGTGTTCATACTGAGCACCTTGTGCTGCAGAAAGTAATTGTATTCTTGGAGTAAACAGGCAGCAAAATGGTTTCCAAGGGGAGATTATAGACCATGACTAAGATGTGACTTTTGCAGAGCTTTGTTTTAATGGCAACATATTGCTGTATATAAAACACCTCTATTGAGGTAATTTCATATTCTTTGGCACCAGCATCTGAGAGGTTATTGCATATTCATTGTAACCAGGCAGGCACAACAGCAATATTATTTTGAGTTTGCCTGTAAGCAGCTTTGGGATTATATTGCAAAAAGCTCTGTGGTGCCTGGATTTTATGCATTTGTGTTAAACCCCAACAATTCCAGGGAGTGTCTGAGTTCTTGTGCTGCTGATCACTTGTCTGTCTTCTCACTGAAGACTACGTGGATGAGAGCAAGGCTGCAGTTCTGACCTACATCATATGAACAAATAGAGGAATGTATTCCTCAATTATTTTTAAAATTAGTCTGCAGCTTGAGCACCCTTTTCTGGCACGTAACTTCCACTTCTTTCGAAACACTGCTTGCTTAAGCAAGATCAGAAAACTGTAAACTACCATATCTTCTAAGCTCACAGTCCCCACTTGCTATGCTTGATTACAAGGCTATACTGAAAATGGGAGTAAAGTTCAAGACATAGGCAGAAAGATAAGATGGTAGCTGAGGTCATGTTTCCAGGACCTGGGGATGGGAGGCAGGCTGGATTCTGCTCCGGACTGTGCTGCGGCACAGTATGAGTTGAGACCCACTTACTCAGACTGCTGAGGTCTTACTTGCTTGTGACATGTCAGTGGTTTACAAGGCACAACTGCAGAGAGGATTTATATACTAAGGTGAGCAAAGAATTCACAGTTTAGCCTGTGACATTCAATTTTGGTTTGTTGTGGGCCCTGTTTTACCAGAACTTTAAATGGAATTCGGTACTTTTTCCTGGAAAGATCTGTGGATAGAGTTTGAAAGTTATCTTCCACCTGTCAAAACAGAGCACTGTTAAAGACTTCCAAGGTAGGTACGCATGAGCAGATATGTCTGTGTGGGTTAGATCTTGGTAGCCAGGTTGTGATAGGGACAGTGATTAACAGCCTGGCTACTCAACCTGCCTGAAACAGTGAACTGATGTATCCATGCTCTTTCTGGAGCTAACTTGAGTATCGGTCCTTCCAGTCTTGAATTAAAACTTTAAAATCACTTCATGCTTCCCAATGCACATGCTGTGACTGTAAGCTGAGATGCTCCCTTTAATTAACAGCTTCATTCCTGACCCTGGTACAGCCTTGCTGTTCTGTTGGCCACAATATACTAGGTGTGGTACAACCCAAAAAGATATTGTGTTTGCTGCTCTGGTGCACTGCCCACCCTAACATTGAGGAGAGCAGTAAAATTTTGGTGCACGCCTAACTGAACTCTTAGCTGGTCTTAACTATCAGCATCAGCTGAGTGGCTTGTATTGCAGAGTGGATTCAGGCCCTTGGATTCTCTGCTCTGCACACCACGGCACAGCATGGTGCTGTATCACAGCAAAATCAACAGGCAGATTTATTGAGAGAATAAAATGCAAACTGCAACTTGGTCAGAGCAATTTCTTAATGGTGCTTGAAGTGAGGCTAGAAGTCGTGTTCCAACTGCAAACTGCTGTTCTTGGGACAAGTCAGTTAGTGAGCAGCCACGAGCTAATTGGAGCAAGACAGCATTATCCAGTGCTGCTGTTCTGTCAGTGTTTGCACAGGTGAATGTCACTCAGAGCAGACCTTGCTGGTCAAAATCCTTTAACAGTGAGCAATCTTTACAGTGAGAGCTGTAGGCTGAGAGTGAGTTGTTCTGCTCCCTCCAACTGAGCTGCTCGCTGTTCCCCTTGGCTGGAGATGAGGCTGAGTGGGAGTATTCTGCTCAGCATGAATTCCTGCCCTAAGCATTCCTCCCTCCCCGCTGTGCCCCAGTGACTGCTTGATCTGCTGTGCTGCATCAGATTGTCCTAATCCCCTGCTTCCCATGTCCTCTTCCCTTTGGGAGCTGGGGGAGCCAGTGTGTGCTAAGCCCCTGGTGTGAGCACAGCCCAGCTAAGGACTGGGGGCTGCTGGGGCAGCTCCCCTTGACTTCAGCCTCTGCTGCAGCAGGAGTCAAGTAGCAGCTTCTTAACCCAGTGCACTAGTGCTCCTACAATGGTATTTGACAGGGCACGTGTCTTATCCAGAGTGGGAACTTTAACCAACATGCATAAAAATATCTGAACATTTTTTGCTGGTGACTGAGTGCAATTAAGAGCTAAATGTCACACAACAGTATAGGCTGCTCTTTTTCTAGTGAAAATATTACATGGTGATTTGATGTCAGCAGTTAATTAGTTTGGGCAAATGATCTCTTGCTGTGGATGTTTACCAGTGCAATCACATTTATAGTCAAGCTGACTGGCTAGAAAAAAAGGAAGGGAATACTCTGCCCTTTTGCTTTAGAGAGAACAGATCATCAAAGCTGTGTGACTCTTTGCAAGACAGGGACCTGGCTCTGTGCTTTTTTCCTCAGTTCTTTGCTGAACAAAATGCTCGGTGGCAGGAGCGTCTCCTGAAGGTCACTGAGCTGCACACAACAAGAACTGACAGGTCTCTTTCCAGCATCTGACTGAGCTGCGGTGAAGAAGGGAAAATGAGACACATCCAGGTTAAGTAGAGCTCTCAGAAGGAGCGTGTAGAAAGTTCAGGACAAAGTGGATACCAGTGACTGTGCTTTGTGTGCTCAATGCAGATCAAGAGGGGCACGGTGAATAAAAGGACTTCCAAATCATAGAGCTTGATTGTGCTAGAACATGTTGCGCTGGGTTTATAGAGCAGGTGTGACTGGCACCTTTCCCAAGGAATAGCGCTGAACTTCTGTGAAGAGAGCAACGCATACTGGTGCCCAGAAACATAGCACCCTTAATTTAACTACATTTGAGGGAGTTCGTGGTGAATATATTCTTGTTGACCAGTCTAATCTAAAATGCGCTGAATCAATCTTCTCTATAATTGAAAAAAAAAAAAAAGCTGACTTGGACTCATAACATTATAATTTCAGTGAGCTTAGCTTTAAGTATGAAACAGTGTGTAGGCTGACTTGTTAAGTGTATGTGTAGCTTAAAGGATATATAGAACGTATTTTTGGGCACCACAGTAAGAATGCTATGGGATGAGCTGGAGAGGATCCAGACGACAGTAACAAGAGTAATCTAGGGAACGTGATCTACAGGAGAAGTTTGGATGATTTTAGGGGTGTGCAGTAGAAGAGAATGGGGGAAGACATGAATCTTGAAATACCTAGAAAAGCTGTTAAGGGAATTTGTTTCTTTATTCATGGGGTGGGGAGAGTTGGGGGGTAGAGAGGGCAGGGAAATCTGTAGCAAAGACGACTGAGAGACTGAAGTCTCCATCAGTGAAGATCTTGAGAAGGAGCTTGGGGAAACCTTTCTCAAAAGCTACTACAGCTGTTGATTCAGCTTTGGAGCAGACAGACTGGAAAGACAACTCTGTGAGGTTCCCTTCCAGTCTTCTGTTCTGTAGACAAGGTCAGAATGAACACTGGGCCACCACCTACGCTTCAAGGTGCAATTCCAGTAATTGCCTTCATTGATCTTTTCGTTTTATTACTGCACAGTAAATAACTTTGGTTCCATTCCAATGTTCTTTACTCTGGAAAAAGTTGGATTAAATCCTTTCTGCACAGTTAGGCGTACAGCTATGGTTTCAAGACATTTTCTGCTGCCTTGTTATGTATTTAAAAGCATTTTATGTATTTGTAAAGGATGAAGATGACTTTACAGGCTCCCCTTTCCACTTTCAGTGACATGTTGTGTAGATGTTTGAGTTGTGACTATTGTAGAACTCAGTAGGGTATTTGGATAGTCCCACAGATAATTCAAACTACCCGAGACATGTAGGGAGGAAGTACTGGGTAAAGTTTGGGGTTCTAGGAGGCTTAGTACCCCATCTTGGAGTACTGACCTGTGGTGAGGGTCCATTCTGTTCCAATAATGAACAAAAAACGTCACTTTTGCCTACTTTAGATATGATGGCATTTAACCTTTTTATTGACATCATCAGTTCCTGGTGTGTGGGAGACAGAATCCAAATGCCAAAAGTTATCAGGGAATGTTTTCAGCAGCAAAGTGCTGCCCAGTAGTCAATGGTACACTCAGTATTTGGTGGGTTGTCTCGCACACTGACTGTCTTCCAGCAATGCTGTGCTATGTCTGCGTTTTCTTGCCTTCCTGACCCCATTCTTTGTCTAACACAGGTCAGCAACTACTAAAAATGGTATTGTATACCCACTGGGAGTGAGGGTTCCAGATTCTGCTGCAATGCTTCTGAAGCCATCTCTGTGTTGTTGAGTATTATCTCGAAGTAGCTGCATTCAGCTGCAGACTTGGTCATCTTACAGCAGGGAGATAACTGAGGAAGGATTGAAGGAGATGTAAATCATCTGCTGGACCAAGAGAAACTTGAAGTAGGATCTCAACATCTTTCTCATTAGAACCCACTATAAGTTGTTCGTGGGGCCTGGGAATACAATTTACAAGTTGTCTCAAGCCAAAATTTGCCTGTTGCTTCTCACTGGATAAATGCAGTCCATTAGTTGGAGACTGAAGGGGCTTGTTCCAGTAATTGAATTGTTTCAAACTGGTTTCTGGAACAAATTTATGTGCTTCATATGTTGTTTCCAAGGCCAAAATCCTCTCTTCTCGCTATAGTGGAGATGAGTAGTAGTTATATTAGGTTGAGTGGAAGGAATCTGCCCCTTCTACAAAATACCCGTTCTGGCTATGGGGTTGGGGGACACGTTCCCCTTTGTGGGGTGACTGGTAGGAAAACAAGCAAAGGATCTTACTGGCATCACCTTGTAAAAGCCTATGGATGATGCAAGTGTAAAGCGTATGTTGATTAGATCAAAGATCCTCTCTTCCCTGCAGTGTTTGTGTGGTGATCCCAAGAAAGCAAGCTGGTGGATTAGGAGGAATTCTACAACATCCTGAGTTCAGATACACTGTTTTTAATTTTAGGGGTTGTTTTTTTGTTAATAAGTTGAATAAATGCAATAGAAAAATGAGTGGCATACTGTTATAGGTTTATACTGTAGCTGCACTGCACTATTGATGTATTCAGAAAATATTCTGCCCTGTCAGTGTTTTGGGAGACGGATCCTTCCTCATCAGGGGAAAAAGAACTTTGAATCATAGGGGTATTATGGAGAGAGGATCATGGATAGAGAGGGGTATAGGCTGAGTACAGATTTTAAAGTTCCTTTCTTAGAAGCAGAAGATAATTTTCTGTTTGTAGATGTGCCTTAGTGTGGGAAAGGAAAATGATGTAATCGTAGTGATTTGGAGTAAAACAGTACTGTGATGCTCAGGACTCGCTATTTTCTTGTTCTCTTATTCAGCTGCATGCTTGGTCTTGCTCTGCTTTTTCCACATCACACAGAGGAAAGCGGGAATTTACTTGAGTATGGGTAATAATAGCCTCACACTGATGTTAGAACTATAATAACTGGGGAAAAAATGTTTTGCATCATGGGTCCTTTTTGGGCAAGGTAGATGTGGTCACAATATGATGCAGCCTGCACCCTTCCTCCCCTTTTGCTTGCTAATATTACATAAAGCTGCTGCTGCTTACTTTCTGATGGAAGACAAGGTGGTCAGCTGTGAGTCCACTGAGCAGTCCTGCACTCTTACTTCTTGTGCTGCTAACTCCTGGTGCCATCTTGCCTTTATGGTGGCTTAGGGATAGTGCCTACTCTGGACTTTCTCTGCACATTGTATAATTATGGGGTTTGTTGTCTTCTTGACTGGAGAAATATCTGGAATGTTAATGTGAGAAATTTTTCTGCCTAAAACTCCTATTTCCAGGTAATTAATTCTGTGACTATGCTGAAGATGTTGCTTTTTGTGCCTAGGAAAATATTGACAGGAGGCTGAATTAGATGCAAGTTTAAATAAAAAAACAACACAAACCCCAAAAACACCCCCCCCCCCAAAAAACCCTCTCAAAGTCCAAAACAAAACCAAAAAATCCAACCCCTGCAAAAAACCAACCAACCAAAAAAAAAGCCCAAAACAAACCACAGCAAATTTTTCCTTTCCTTGCAGTTGTATTTCAATTTGTTTTAAAAAGGGAGATCTAATTGTGAATATTCTAAGGAACAAGGTGGGTCCTCAGTTGAGGAAGTAGCATCAGTTGTGGTGAGATGAGATTCACACTATTTCCATTCCCCAAAAGGGAGAGGAAAATGGTAGTCAAGCCAGGAAGCCATCCTCTCACAGACCAAACTCAGCTCTTGCTTGGGTTTGACTGATTTCACAGGTCAGCTCTTCACATGTTCTAGCAATAATTAAGATCAGGAGAATCAAATGTATTTCACATGCACCCATGCCCGCAGCATTGTCACTGGGAGTATAGAAGCCGCCTCCTCACAATTTCCAGGTTAGTTCTTTAGCTGTCATCATTTTGGAACTGTGAAAACCTACAGATTTCTTCATCAACCACAGTCTTTATTATCAGTCCCAGAACCCATTGTCCAGAAGAGTAACATCCTGATAACAAGCTTCCCTGCCCCCTAACGTGCTGGATTAAACTGGAGTTGGCTAAAAAGTGAAGTAGATTTAGTGGTGGAGTCATTGGAACAGTGATAATCCATGACCATAGTATCTGTGTGCCAAATGTTCCTGGATTTCAGTTGTCAGTACCCAAGCGCACTCCTAGGTGACAACTCATACCTTTGGTGATCCCAACCACTGCAGAATGCCATGAGGAATGATGGGTGCAAGTAAAAAATTCACATATTGTGCCTACAGTATTGCTTTCACCTCAGCCAGTCTGGGAGGGCTCAGATCAAAGCATGCTATTTTGTTGCTTTGGACTGGGAGTACTAATTATAATGGGAGTACTAGTTATAATACTTTTCATAATCTCTCTGCTAATACCTTGTTCAGATGTGAATTCATCTTTTCTTTGTCCCTCCCATCTAGTTTCTGTTCACCATTAAAAGAGAGATGTGTACATGGAGAGCACTTTCTGTCACCTCTGAGAGAGCTTTCTAACCTGTAGCAGACTGGAACTGCCACGCTGTATTGAAACAAGGCAAGCACAATTGTGCCTGTTTTGATTGTTTTGCTGTTGATGTTTTTGAGATTATGCAACCAGAGATCTGTGCAGTGTGGTGAAGAGGAGCTTAAACCTTTAAGGTTAGTGTGAGGTTAATAACGAAAACTCGTACTGCTCAGAAAATGCGCCCTGAAATCGATTGGAGACAGGGCTGTGTACAGAGCAATTATTCCCAAGAACAACAATTTCCAGTTCAAACAAGCTCAGACCGTATTTACAGCAAAGGGATACTGGGGTCAAGGGGATTGTTTAAGTTCTGATATGCTTTGATGACATCCACTACAAAGCAGGAAAGATAAGCAGATGCCAGGAACATAGTCTAGAAATGGTAGTTTCCTGCCTTCAGTAGAATTGCACCTGCTGAGTTCAGAAGGGACTTGAGGGGGAAAAAAAAGTCCCATTTTCAGAGCCTGTCCTTTGCATTTGTGTTTGAAAGGAAAGAAGGCAGACAAAAATGTAATTAATCAAGGTGTGAGGAAATGGGATTGTAAAGAGATTAATATACATCAGCTGCATGTATAATGGCTCTGTCAGCTGCATGACAGCCTCTCTCAAGGGGCTGCTGTCTAATCCGGTGGAATTTAGAGCTCTAGAAGGCGGGTGGCAGGTGAAGGTGGGGAGGTTGCTACAGGGTGATGTGGGTCCATTTCCCTCACCCTTTTGGTTTTGTTCTGATCACTGCAGAACTGGGAGAAAGAAGGGGAGAATAGAGGGTCAACGCAGTTTGTTGATATGAACAGAAGGCCTACTCGTAAATATGTGTGAGTTTACTTCGGGCTAGTTTGTGAGAAGAAGGGGCATACCTGAATGGCTAAAGAGTTATCCTTTTTGTGTTTTTCTGCCATTGTCCTGCATAGGACTGCAGTTGCTAGCAGCGCTGGCTGTCTCCAGCAAGAGAAAGGGATGAGGTCTGTTAATCATTTTGCTTTTCTAGGCTATCACAAAGGCGCTGCATTGCGGCATCGCCCCCTAAGTCAGGCTGATACTATCTGCTGCAGTTTAGCCATACGCTCTGAATGCAGTATGCCAAATACCATATGTATGCGCGTGGAATGTCCATCATTGCTGCACCCACATGGCCTTGTGGACTTAAAATGCATCCTAAATTTTTTCATGAATTTTACATCACACTAAACTACTGTGATCCCCAGTACGTGCTATGTGCCTCACTCACTGATTTTAATCACTAGAATAATCCTCTTTTAAAGCTCCTTTAGAATATATCAGCAATACTGTTGTTATTCTCTTCTATCCCTGAATTCTGGATTTCACAAAAACTGAGACGCAGCAGACCAGCATCTCCTATGATTGCTTCTGGGGAAAAATCTGGAGAAGTGAAGTGAATGTTAAGGAGAGCCACTTCAGACCTGCCATGGTGTGCACAGCAGTACAGCACACAATGTGCACCTTGCTCTGCTGGTTTTTTCCTCCTGTTGGTCTCTCCCAGTCACTCGGTACACACTCTGTACTTATCAAATAAAATAAATGTGTTTGGTGCTGAGAGTACTGGCCGCTGTCAAAGCAAAGATAGATGGCTTTCCAGGCTGGATGGACATCTTCTGGGAATTTGTTTTAGAGGGGTTATCTTTTTTCTTTTTTTTTTTTTTTTTTATATTGGAGAAACAAATTTATATCTTTGACAGTAGTCTCCTGGGGGACTCTTTCCTTTATTGATACTTCAGTGTTGTCCTTTGATGTAATAATTCTGCATTGCATAGTCTGTCACTCAGAAATGATGAAGTTGGGTTTCTGGTGCAAGGGAATACCACCAAAGCTGAAAATAAAAATAATTATTTAAATCTACAAGACGGAGACAACAGCTATGCCTTAACTTAAAGGAAGATGCTACTTCACAGAACCATCCATGATGAATATGAAAATAAGCCAGCAGCTTGGTTTCACAGAAATGTTATCTAAACTGACAAATTTTGTGTTTACACTTCATCCAGGCTATGTCATCAGCCAACTTAAACCACACAGATACTTACAAGTAGCTCTTTCATTGCATACTTTTTTTTAATATATCTCAACCACATCCTGCTCCTGTAGCACTTTTCTCTTTGGGGAAAATAATCTGTTTGTAAATATAGGGGGATTGTTTTTGTTTTTCTTGGAACTTGATTTGAAAAATGAATAAGGGTACTCAGGCTACCAGCCCATAGGATTTGAGCCTGGAGAATTTGTGTTGCTTTGTTCAAAAGATCAAATTTTGTTATGAGAGTAAAGCTCATAGGCAAAAAAATTGCTGCAGAGATAGATAAGTCGACCTGGTTAAATTGTCAGGGAAAGGAGAAACTGGACACTCAGATTCATCATCCTAAGTGAACATGCATCAGGTATAAGACCTTTGGAAAGTAAGGTTAATTTAACTTTCACTTCTAAATTGGCAAGTTGTTACTGGAAGCACTCCTTCACCATTTACTGTAGTTCTGAAGAACAGTGATTTTTAGACACTGAAGGACCAAATCATTGCGTAACTAGTAAACCACAGCACATCCCTCAGTGTATTCGAGGATAAATGGTAGTTTTATACATTGAGCACTTTTGAAAGCAAGTTTGTTGACCAGTGCTGTGCACTAGAACACGGGAACAGAGTTGCTCTGGAAGGCACTGTCCTTGTTTTAGCCTGGTTTGATTTTGCAAGTTACAGCACTAATGTCTAATTTGTAAAGATTATTTTGACTGCTTCAGCCATCTCTCTAGAATAATGTCCCTTTTCTGACATGTGCCTTAGGTAGAGCTGCCTCTGACTGTACACTGTACTGATCACAAGAAGGATAGACTTGCTTTAGGTAAGGTGACTTCTGACAAGGCTTCATTTTCTCTTACCTTGTTCAGTTCGGTCACTGCTGATCAGCAATGCTCTCTTATTAGCTAGGATTGAGATTATGTTGCTACCTGTGTTAATACACTTTTGCTACTTAATTTTCCCATCTCTGGTTGGGGATGGGTTCAACTTTTAAATCAGTCTCCAAAGCTTCCAAAATATTCTATGTTGCATCCAATGATCTGCAAGTGGTAATGTTTCATTTTGAATTCATAGTTCAAAATGCACACTTCGCATCTCAGGCTCATGATTTGCTGAAATGCTGATTTTACCAATTCTGCTATTCTTATTCCCTTGTTGAAGCCTGCACTAAGCATCCTAAGTAATGAATTTAACTACTAAAGGCACCCTGACCAATGTAACCTTGCCAGAATGCTTTCTGCTTTTAAAGGAATGATTAATAATGGCTTGGAACACATCAAGCATTCAATTCAAAGAGGAATAATGTTTTCCTTGGAAGAGTTTTCTCGCTGTAGGGTAAGATTGCATCTGACGTGTTCAGCTGTAATTCGGACCTGGAGCTGAGTGTTGTGAAAACACTCTGAAATAAGGTGCTTTCTCACACCAGTTTCCTAGGAAACTTAAAATTATTGAATGTGAATCTTTTTTTTTTTTTTTCCCCCCTATGATATTTGAAAATTAACTGAGATGCATCAATCAACAGGTTCAGTATCTCAAGCTTAATTCTTTAAATTTGATTTGCAGTAATATATCATGTCTGCACCCTCAGATTCCCAGGGAGCAAATACTTCACAGTGGGCAGCTCTGTTCTTACTACAATATGAGCAGTACCAAATGTATAAGGCTGTGAGGCCTGTCCTTGAGTTCTTAAATGTATTTCATGAGAATATTGCTGTCCATGTATGGTTTGAAATTATTTTGGTTCAGTCTTTCACTTTCATATATATCACTGACAGGGAAGGCTGGAGGCCCTGGGGAGAGAGGTAGTGAGGGCTGACTGATGTGGGGACTACTGCTGGAGCTGGTGTGAAGCAGACTCCCAGCCATGCAATGAGGGCAAAAGACTTCACCGTCCTCTCATCCAAGTCACCTCTGTGCTCCAACCTTCTTCCATCAGGTTGTAGAGCTGGTCTTCAACACAGGTGACATAACAGTACTGGATATTAAAACTAGTCAGTCCTGGACTCTGGCAGTGAAGTTTATGCTCACAGAACTGTGTAATGTGCAATGTCTGAGTGAGTTTGAAACTTCCGCCTTGTCTCTGTCCATGAAGTCCCTCTAAAATGAGCTAATGTGGCACCCTCCTATTCTGCACCCATCTTCTAGTAGAGATGTTCTTGTATCTTTGTCTACTCAGAATATAAAGACTGAATTACACTTGGCCATGTTCAGCATCAATCCCGTAGCTTGCTCAGAGCTGATCTCCCAAATCTGTTCTGAATAACACCAAAGAAGAATCACCCTGATTAACTCAGCGCCTGACTTTGCCTCCTTTGTTTGTGTAGTGTTGTGATTCAAACAAGTATGCTGCGAAGAGCCTGGTCCCTTAGCTATCATGGCAGTTGTAGTTAAGTAATATTAATCCTTGATTTCCTGTTTTCCCTTCAAAAATATTTGGTAGTTTGACCTCAGGGATTTTCTTAGAACTCAGATTAAAGTATAAATAGGTACAGGGGGACTTCCTAAAGGTAAAGCAGTTTTACCAGTATTTTTAATGAAAAGACTGTAGCCCCAGTATGAAACCAGAAGATCTGTTCTGTGTTACATGAAGACTGGTCATTCAAAATAATGTCAACAAAACAATCTTGCTGCCCCTTGAGGCTTATACTTGATAATGCACAAGAGCAATTGAAAGTCTTCTCATGGCATTCATTTTTAATTACTTCTGTGGCACAAGGTCATAGATATAAGCCAATTGTCAGCCTGGATAGCTTTACAAAGATAAAGACAAGATTTATAGCATTATGCAGAATTCTGGGAAAAAACAAAGGTCACATTTTTCAAATTTAAGTGTTCAAAGTTAGCCTCTTAAATCCGTCTTCAGACACTTATGTAAACAGCCTGCTTTTCAGAAGTGCCAAGCAGTGGCTCTTTGTGCTGACTTTGCTGGAAACAGCCTCTGCCCAGTGCATCTGTGCTATTCATTGTATCTGTTAGCTAGCTATAGGCTTGCAGGCCTCCTTTCAGGTTCTGGTGTTAAATAGTTTTGTCTTAACCAAAGGTGGCTGCATTGTCAAAAGTTTTAAATTATTATTAAGACAATTCCTCATTCTTAATCATTCAAGTTATAATGTGGATTGCTACTTTCTGTGAAGACCCATGTCTTTTTTTTCCTGCTCCAGGTTTGACTGTCGTGAAAATAGCATAAGGAAGTTGGTATTTCCATGCAAAGTTGGCATGACTAGGTGCAACATTTTAAAGACTTCTGTGATATGAATTGTTTTACTTCCTAGCAACAAGTGCTTCATAAAAATGACCTTAACCATTCTTTATAGTCTGGTCTTTTCCAGGTCAGTAGTTAAAGCTTAATGTATAGTGGAATGTTCTTGTTTCTAGACTATGACTTAAGACTGAAGAAAACTGTATGCTTTTTGGCAACACAATGTTTAGCAAAGACTTAGCTTCCAAGCTCTTGGTCTTCTGAGGGTGTACTTGGATGTACAAACATAATAAAAGCACAGAATCTTTGGAAATATAAATCAACCAGAATTTCCTACAGCATGTTTACATTCTTTCCGTTGTTTAATAAAGGAACAGGTACAAGAAAGGAGGCACTATGAGAGCCTTATGCTGGCTTGGGTTTCTAACACTCTCCTGTGAGTGCTCTTAGGAAGTTGTTTCAGAGGTGAAGCAAGCATCACAGCTAAATCAATATAATTAAAACAGACAAGAGCAGTGTCAATTTGGGAGACAACAGCACTTGCGCTAAAAAAACTCCAGTTTTTCCCTGGAAAGTAGTGGCAGAGGTAGGAGGAATAACTATTCCCGAGAGAATATGGGGGAACGTTTTCTATTGAAGGTCTTCATTTGAGGACTGGTGATGACTGCTATGTCCAAATTGGTTTTTTTGTTGGCTTTCTGGAGGAGGAGAAAAAGATTAAAAAACAGAGTTTGAGTATGAACTCAGATTAAGTAACGGCAAAGTAAGACTCGGTAGCAGTAAGATAGCAAGGCTCCTTTGTTTGCATGTTCCCGCAAGCAAGTTTCATATAGTTGTGCAAGCAAAAGATGAGAGAAGCCCAAAGGTGACCTTTAGGACTAACCATGCATTGAAGTAGTGGCAGGTGTTGAGATCACATAGGGGAATCTGGGGGAATAATCTTTTAAGAAAATGGTGTGTCTTTTTTGGCCAGATTGCTGATTTTCCAACTTGTGAGGTGTGCCTATAACATTTTGAAAAGCTGCAGCAGATGCTTTCCTAAAAATAAATAAATAAAAAAATCTTATTGACAAAGCCCTTTCAAATTCGTGTTTGTCAGGCTTGTCAGCTGCACTAACACTCTTTGATGTTGCTTTTGCCTCCTATGTTTGCTGAGGTAGGTGTTGTCCGCTGTAAATAACTATTGTTCTGATTTCCTGGCTCATTTGCTTGAATTTCCTCAGTTGTTGTTACACTTTTGGGTAAGAATGGGTGAATGTGGTGGCACAGACATGGTCTTTCCATCTTTGCAGTTGAGCTGAAAGCTCATCCGAGGCTACTACTGATCTGAATTGACCCTGACCACACTCTGCTAGACAATGTCAGATACGTTGCTCCTAACCGGCAGCCTGTCAGTATTTTGGGATGCAGTTGTCTGATGAAGTGGCAGCTTTGTTGTTGTTTTTCACTTTAAGGGAGGGGAGTTTGGTCTGTGTTTGATTTTTACTTCAAGACGTAGCAGGCACAAGGGTAATCAGCAGAGTTAAATGGACAGGTAAAAATTCAGCATGAGTTTAAAATGTTGGTGTCTGTTATCTGTTAGAAACAAGAAACTCAACCATTTTAGTCTTCCACAGAGGAAACTTTTGAAAAATTATGATGGATGGTTTCATCTACACTCCCCCCTCCAGCTCCTTTAAATAGCATCTACGTCAATGAATAAGACTTGTTGTTGGGGTAGTAAACGACACACCGGATATTTCAACTAGTACATCCTACCAAAGGTACAGTAAAGATTGTGCCTGGATACTAGAAGGGATTTGTCTTTAATAGTTTGTATGCAGTACAACAGAAGGGCTTTTCAACAAAGGATCAGGCTTTGGATCAAGAATGTACGTTTATGTGACTTCCTAGCTGTTTTTTCCCATCGTTTCCAGTCTTCTTCAAATCTAGTTAAACTACTCCTCCTCTTCTCTCCCACTCGTAACATCACTCAACAAGCAAGGAAGGGACTGGGGGCAGCTCTCTGCCGCATGTCTGCCAAGGCAAAGCAGACCAAGCTGCAAGCATGTAGCAAGTGGTAACGTGGGAGTCAAAGCTGCAGAGCCATTCATAATCCGCATCTCTCTTCCCCATAATTATCTCCGCTACCCGAGAGAGCTGAGAACTCCCTTAGGCCTCCCTGCAAGTCGTTTAGATTCTAATTGGGATTTAAAAACTCTTGAAACCTGAGTGGGTGGCTCAGTGCATTATTGCTGATGAATGTTACCCTGGGTGATGTGCCCAGCAGACCCACAGAGGACCTGTGCTCAGCTTTCTATTGAAGAACTGTGTCCTTTTTGGTTTTGAGAGAGGATTTTCTCTTTGCCTCAGCTAATTAGGAACTGGTTTCATTCACCACAGCAATTCCATTTGTGGCATTATACCAAAATGTTAATTTAATTTTGTTATGTTGAATCCTTTCCCTTCTTAGTGTTTCTTTAAAATGGAGGCGATGAAGCCTGCTTTCTCCATTTAAACGTTTTCTGCCTCTCCTCCCCATTCTGTGTTCTTTTTTTTTCCTTAGAGTCACTGAACACAGTTTCATTCCCTGCTCAGAAATGTCATCGTGAGGACCTTAGCTCTCTAAGGCTTGGCTTTGCATGCCCGCGTCCTTGGCTGGTATTTTGGTTGGTGGTTTCCTCCCCCACCCATGAAGCTCATACTAACTGGTCATTGTTCCCTTGTTGCTAATTCCCTGCCAGACTTCCCTCTTCCTGTTAAACTGGCCCACAACCATAAGCAGAATGATGGGAGAGAGTCCATCAGCACAGTAAAGAGCTGGAGAATTGCACTGCTGGGGCAGAAGCGGGATGACATCACTCTGATGGATTCTACTGTGGCAGCTGCATAGGGACCTCTGTATATCAAGCAGCTGATAAATGAAGCACGTAATTCAGAACAGGACTGATGGAGGCTGCAACACTACTGTGGCAGATATTTCTAGGGGAGATGAGGGTTTAGCAATTCAGAATGGGTGAAGAGGAGGTGGAGGGACTCTTTTCACCTGGGCAACGTAGTCTGGGTTTGGTTTCCCAACCTCACGCACCTCTTTCATTTGTTTATCATCTTAAATCTCTTTAACTACTCCCTTCAACCGCTGCAGTGCACTTTCCTATGGGCGCTGCACACAACCACAGCAATCTCTGCTCAGTGAGGCAGAGGGAATGATGTTGTTAGCTCTGAATTAATTTGCTCTGTGAGTGTAAATCAGGCTCCTACTGTTATTTTGGTGAATTATTTTAAATGTAAATGCTACAGAGACAAATTAAATGTGTGGATGTGGTACTGAAAAAGCACACTTGAAAGGGAGATAATTCAAATACACAAAACTCGTTCCCTTTGTCAATAATATAATGTGCTTTTAATAAACTATGGATGCTTTTGGCTTTCAAAGCTGTCTGTAATCATCATGGATTCCTGTCCCAGCCTTGCCCTTAAAAGCTGTAGACTGTAAGTCAAGTGAAAACAGATAACTAAAGTTTTGGAGAAACTGCTTCTAGCTCATTTTCCTTCAGTCCTGGGTCATTGTTCAGTCTTCTGACCCAGGCACACAGCTGGAGATCCTCGCCAGAGGGGAACTCTGGGGTTTATTCCAGCTGAGATATAAACCTATGTGACTTTGAGAGATCTCTGTTAAGAGGCTGTGCTAGATTTGGGGCTGTAGTGCCCAGCTGCTTTGAAGGAAACTGTTCTACTGTTCTAGAAATTTATTCCGTGTTTCTCCAGTGAGAGGGTGGGATTTTTTTTTTTTGTATGGTGATAGTGGTTGGCTTTGAGTCTTTGGTGGTTTTGTGGTGGTGGTTTCTTGGGTGGTTTGGTTGGATTTTTTTTTTTTGGCCAACAACTTGTGTTCACTAATTCCTGGCACTTGGAATGTATGAAGCAGGTCCATCGATTGAGAGAGGAGAGGAGCTCAGACATGGTGGACAGTGTCACAGAGTTCAGCTAAGACTAATAGTCAATATTTGTTTTCAGCCTGTGACCTTCAGTAGGTCATCTAATCCTGACTACTTTTGGTTTCCCACCAGTTAGATGAACAACACAAGGCTTCTCTCCCTGCCATCTTCTGCTGGCTATTAAGATCGGGGCTGTCCCAGTGTAGTCCACTGTTCTCCAGTGTCAGATAGGCTTGATCATGGCTCCCAAGCATAAACATCCTACCATACAGGCAACTGCCTGTATGCATTTCAAATGATCCAGACTTACCTGTAAGCAGGATGCAGCTGCAGGCTACTAGCTGGGGTAGCTGAGAGTTGTACAGCCATGGTTTGTACTGCGGCCATTGCACAGCTTGTCTCTCACCGCAGGCACAGAGTGCTCTTCTTTGTGAAACCACAGAGCTGATAACAGCTACAGTGGCGCTCTGATGAGATGGAGAGCTCCGTAACTGTCTAGGAGAAGTCCCTCTCAGGGTTGCTTGGCATCAGCCTTTTGCCTGCTCCCCTTCAGCAAGGTGGGGGAACAAGCAGAGCCCAGCCAAGACCCTTCCCCCTGCTGCCTGCTTATGCCAGCATCTCAAAGCCTGTAGGAAGGTGTAAGGGTGAACTCTATACCTTCTTCCTCTGGACCATTTTGATCAAGCTTTATGTGCTTTTTATAGAATTCTTCACTTTTGTTTTTGTGACTATCCTTGAATGTAGCCTCAGTGCTGCCTGCTCGGGCACTTGAACGCAGACCACCTGTGCCAGTCGTTGTTTTCAGTGCCATTTTTTGTATGACTTTTGCTGCTTCATATCTTCAAGATGCTTCTTCATGGAGTCAGGCTTTTGACACCTTATTCTCTATTCAGATGCATAAAAAAGGGGTTGAGCAGCATTCTTTCATGAGCTACTATTGCTAGAATTATCCATCTGCTTTTGTACTTTAATGACGTAAATCCCAAGCTTGGGCTTGGACTAACAACAGAATAAAGCAGAGTTTCAATACTTGCACAGAAGGTTGTAGTACCCAAATGTTGGTGACAACTTCTCCCTGTGTTCCTATGAATCGGATTTGTTGCCATATTTAGTGAAATTTATCAGAACAGCTGTAAAAAATACGGAGAAATCTGCTGGAGCTAATTGGATGCTTGGCATTTTTTGACAGAATGTTGTTCTTTGTTGTTGCCTGATTGCCAGGGACAGGTCAGATCAGTGGTTTCAGAGACACATGCAGAGGCCACCTGTGACTGTACAGTGGATTTCAGTGTTAAATGGAGATGACCAGTTTGGGGGGGCGGGAATGAGGTATCTGAGTCAACCACCATGCAATTTAATAGCTGCCTGTCCGACGAGTACTGTGCTGTGGAGGAAGCTGATAGCCTATTTCAGCAGTCTCTGCTAACTTGTCTTTAAAGATTTTTGTATAGTGCTTGCTTGCTTTTCTATGTGACCTAGTTTATGATGTGCATGTTGAGTCACTACCTACATTAAAAGCCTTCATTCTCCTACTTCCCTTGATGGATTTCTAGTGCATTGGGTCACCATTCCAGACTGCTGTTTTATTTATTTATTTGTATCATGTCTCCCATGTAAGCTGCTTCAGAGCAAATTCTTATTTTTCATTAGGTTTATTCTTCCCTGGAACATTAGTTAGTTTGGGAAAACATATAATGGCTACCTTGGGCCATTCTTCCTCAAGGACTGAGAACTTTCATATGACTGTGAACTGCGTGTTTTGGTGAAATATGTCCATGAGGACTTTTCTGCCAGGAAAACTAATCCAAAATGCAGTAGCAGGTTTTGAGACTGCAGAAAATTGATGAGCTTGGTAAGATCAGAGAAGAAAAACAGATCTCTAGTAAAAGCAAACACAGCTTTCAAGGCACTTAGAGGTATAGAGCATTTTAAGTAATACAGATAAATATCTCCCTGGAGATTTTGCTTTTTCATCTAAGCACAGATCATAGAACAAATAGGAAAATGTAGGGGGAAAAACCAGAAGCTTTAAAGATGTCAATGAATGTTTTTCAAGCTGAAAATTACTTTTAGTGGTGAAAATAGCAGAAGATGCATAAGGCAAAAGCAATGAAGCAGTGCATAAAATAAGGGAAAAGAATGATATGAGAGGGATGCAAAGAAAGTTTTGAATTAAGCGTCTGCTAACTCCCTTCTTATAAATGATTTTTTTTTTTATTTGTTCTTGAAAAACATTTCTAATTTGGTTTTGGTGCTGCACTAATACACTGGAAGTTGTTCATTACTATCAGACTAATGTTTTTCAGACTGTATGAGCAAAAAGTGATACTTTAATGCTCCTTAGAAAAAATAAATTTAAGTGCAAACCATGGTAATTCTGCATAAAATTATAACATCAGTGGCATTCCAGATGGTTTTGAGTTTTATATTAATGGGCTAGGTCTTAGACCCAGAACTGCTTTATATGGGATCTATACTACTGGCATGTATTTGGTAGAGAACTTCTGTATAATTATATGATGTGTCAGAACAAAGCTATAAGAATGCTTGATGATTTTTTTTTTTTTTTTGTGTGTGTGAAGTGTCACTTAAAGTTGAATGGTTGGGTAGTTACGCACTTCGACAGAAAATGTGGCTTTAGTCATAAGCTTGTATGCACTCCCATGTCCTGAACTGCCATCAATATTGAGTGGAGTTCCAGGTTTACACAATGAATATCTCTTTGCTATATTGTGTGTAGTTATTGAATTCAAAGCATAAACAATCAAGTATTTAGTTCAAAAATAGCTCATACTCCAGTCATTTTGATGTCAAGTTACTGCACTGAAAGCTGCTACACTGAATATACAGCTCACCATGTTATTAGAAGAAATCAGGTGACATGGCCTTAACACATGTAATGAAAGCATCGACGAGGACAATCTTTGCAGGTCTTGCTGTAACCTCTGACAGCACTTTATTTTGTATTACTGGGAAGCTTTGCTTTCAAGTAATAATAAGCTAGTGAACCCTGGGCACTTTTTCTTGGCCCATTGACACAATTAGGTTCATAAGATGCACTTGCATTATGGAGTGAAGTGAGGGCTCAAGAACAGGCCTGTGTCCCCCCAGACTGAGTGGTGCTGTTCCTGTCTGAGCCATACAAGATCAAGCTCAAAGGTGGTTTTTACCTGTTCTGCAAAAATTGAGTGTGACATCATGTGTAACTTGGATAGCCAAGACTGTCAGCAGGAGTGCTGATAGCAGTATCTGTGTTTTCCCTTCATTCAGTTCTACTACTGTAGCTGAGTCAAGTCTGTTAAACTAAAATTACTGATTTTATCAACTGTTGTTCTCTACATCATGTTTGTGTTAGTTACTTCATGTATAGAAAACTTTGTGAAGCCCACCTCTTTATCATGGAAGCTGTTGTCCTAGCAGTTGCTAATCCAGATGAATATGTCCACAAATGTTTTCTTAATCATTGAGACTTCTCACAGATTTTGAGAACAGAAAGTTTATGCTCAGTAGCCTATACAGGTATGGGATGAATGAATGATTGGTCAACATGCCACTGAAGGGTATTTGCTAATTGCTAATTGCTGAGGAAAAGGTTCCTGCCTGTGAAACAGATGAAGGGCCATTTCCTTCTGTGCAAGGAGTATAAATGCCATATTTTTATTTCTCTCGGGCTTATGCTTATGTCTTGAGACTTCAATGCCTGCTCTAGCTACAGAGTGCTAACCCTCTGTTACCTGTAGTTTATTTGGGGCTGTGCTGAGCAGAATGGCTCTCCTGTGATAATAATGGATACTTCTGTAGCAAACACCCTTTTAGGCAACAAAATGGGTTCTCAAGTTAAATAAGCATGTGGACAAAGAGGAAGGTGAATGTTCTTCCCAAAGGCTGAGAGTTTCCTTGGTCTGATAGGATTTGGTAAATCATAATCATCAATGTATTGGCAGACATGAGCTTGTTACCTAGTCAAGTTTCCTATCAACATGGCAATGTCATAATGAAATCATCTTTGCATCATCTCTGCTCTGTGCCTTTATTCAGAGCCTGATTTCTAACTCTTACTTGATCTTTTCTTTGCAACATGCAGTTGTTGAATTTTTTTTAAATCATACTTTCTGGTCTAGAAAAAGACAATCTTTTATGGTAACAAATCATGAATTGAAGAAAAAGTCTCTGAAAAATGGGCATTCACCAGGCTGTAATTGCGTCCTGAAATTGCCTATCTAGTTTCCTTGTCTTTTTTTCCTTTATGCTGTGTTATAATGTCCCTCACCCCAGCCAAGCTCCTATAATTGATGCAGTGGTGCTGAGGATCTTGTGGTCTATACTAATGTGTTCTTTTTGTTGTTGCAGTGATCACTGATGGGGCGCTGGATAAGACTGCTCTAACAGATGATGTGGGAAGTGAGGAGGACCTGTATGAGGACTTCCGGAGCTCCAACCACCGCTACGGCCACCCTGGGGGAGGCGGAGAGCAGCTTGCCATCAATGAGGTATTGTACTTACTGGTTTCTGACAGGCAGGATAAGTAAGGTTGCTGGGTTTTGTTGTGAACTGTAAGAGAGGTCAACAATCAAACCGATAATGGCAAAGCAGATGTAGCTTCAAATGTCATTTACTGTGGGTACCACTTACAACTGGGTAATGACAGAGTCTGGGCCTTCTGTCAGGGCACTGTCCCTAATAGTAGAGGTCAATGATGTAAAGTAATGCAGAGCCACATGTCCTGAGTAGATAACTCTCCTCTTAGGTGTTTTTGGATGGGAAGTTTAAAACCACTAACAAGCAGCCTGGTCACGGCTGGTGTGAGACTTGAAATATGGTGTACTGAAGGCATAAAGGAAATGTTGGGAAAAAAAAAAAAAGAAAGGTCTATATACTTCTTTATTGGTAGATGAGAAAGGTGAAATGTTTAATGTAGGCTTGGTCTTCACTGCTGCTTCCTGTTCCCCAGTAAATTCACCTCAGGGATGTGAAAGACATGCCTTTTTAGTCAGTGCTTTTCTGCTATTTTCTTTTATAGTGCTGATACTTGAGATCAGCAATTTCAAAATGTACTACCTAGTTTAACTGATGCGATGAGCAACATATTAACAGGATTTAAGATATTTTTTCTGCAAAAATACAATGGCTTTGCCTAATGCATTAGAACTGGCATCCTGTTACACACAGAATGCTTTTTTCGGTGGGGTGAACTAATAAGCTTTTTCATTGGAGGAGTGGAGCACGTTTACCGTATGAGTGATCTCTTGCACTCTTACATCTTTCTCTCTTCCATATACTCTGTTACCTTTACATGACCTTCACAAGATGAGAAGGCAAGGATAAAAGATGTAATACGTTTTCTTGTGGCTAAGCTATAACTAAAACTATGTTGGCTGAGGCTCTGTGCTTCTGTTTGATATATACAGCAAAGGTGCTTCTGGGGTCTGCAAAAGCTCCAGAAAGCTGTATGGTGAGGACAACAGCTTTTCTTCAAAAACAACAACAGCAAATGCTCTCTAGAAGTTTTCCTGCTCCTAGTGCTCAGAATCCCTAACTACAGCTCTGGGTGCCTGGGGTAAGGAAGAGACTTGCTATATTTGCTTCCCTTATTGTTTATATCCAGGGGTTATCAAACCATGGCCAGAGCTTTTCAATTTAAGCTTAGCTGTTTTGGGCTGTTGCCACTGACAAGCAAACATTAGTAGAACACCAGAAAACCCTGAGTTGTATTCTCCCACATTTACCTGATGTGTTTGTGAGAGAGTCCCAGGTACCACATGAGTCAGTCCCATAGTGTGCACTGAGACCATGGGAGGAAGATTCTGCTTCCCTCCCATTCAGGTGCCTGCCTTGGCAAGTCTGTGTCATCAAAAAGAGCATCCTCTGGATTTTTGTTTCCTTTTTTTAAAGGAAAAGGCAAAATATTTTACTTTTATAAAGAAAATCTTTATAACTCTTTAAAATCAGGAAAAAAATCAACTTGGCAGTGGGTCTGTATATCCATAGTGTATGTTGAGGTTTTCTCTGTCATCATTCATTATTATTGATAACAATTGGTTTTTCTTTCTTTTCTTAAAAGTTAATTTTATTAGAGTAAAATCCCATCATTTACCTTCTAGTCAGGAAAGCAAATGGATGTGTCCAAAGCAGGTGTAATTTGTATAGTCTTTGAAGCATATGTGGGGTTTTGTTGGCTAGTTGACTGGAAGAAAAAAGATTATTTTTGGCTTGTTCCCTAGAAGCTTGCCTGTTCGGGGGCCAACAGAACCGTAAGAACAGGCAGTACATTATTTACTTTGTCGACTGGTTTCTACACATAATTAATCCATCACTTAGCTTCACTGAGCCTTAGCAAAGTGCTTTCCTACACAATCATTTCCTGGAACAAAAGAGTATATTAAAATACAAAATCTCTGAGTTGAAATACTAAATCTGTGAGGTAGGGATTTTACATGAACAGACGTCTTAAATGTTGGAATTGAAGTATCTCAAATAGCTGGCAATTGGACAGGCTTATCTGCATCTTCCCTGCTGGACCAAAAGCTGGGTATTGATTAGTCTTCAGTATTTTCCATAGTAGTGCTAGGAGTGATGTAGGGTGAAGATATCAATGTCCAAACATTTAGTCACATTTTGTGAGTAGTCTTGTCTTTGTTTTATTGTATTCCAAATTGTGTTTTATTGGTTGTGGATAAGGAAACTATGGTAACCGCATTATTCTTAGCCTTCTTGGAAGAAGCAGCTCTCAAATAAACAGAGAAGATTGAAATACATTTTTAAGGCATTTGGCAGACCAAGTGTTGCATTAAAAAACAAAACACCCAACCACTGAGTTTTAGTTCATTTTGGATCAAAAGAAAATTGTTATGAAATAAAAAAGAAACCTTTCATAAAACTAGAATAATATATTGGCAAGAAGACTAGAGGGATAAAAGAAAGCTGGGAAGGTTGCATAGAGCCCACCTAAGAAGATCAGCATGAGAAGTGTGTAAGAGCCAAGAAAAATCAATCAAAAAGTAATAATAAGGGCTTGGGATGAAAAAAAGAGGCAGGGGAAGTAATTTTCTTGGGGCATCTGTCTGACATTTTCAAATGCATTCTTGATGCTTGTGAGAAGCTATTTTTGTTTTTAGATTGTACTTGGATTTTACTTTTTGTTTGTTCCAGATAAAGACCCTATCCTTGTATCTTTTTGCTTCCACAGTGTTAATTAGGTAAAATGCAAGAAAAATCTATACTGCGACTGCATTGTGATTCTGTCCTTCCAGTGCAGAAGTATTATGTATAGGACAGATGTAGCTTCAAGCTTCATTAAATGTGTTCTATGTAGACTGAAGTTGAGAACATGAGGGATTAAGCATATTAAAAGCCTGCCTGCCCGCCCAGCTCTCAGGTGATTGTGGTGATAGTGAGGAAAACTACACTGCTTATCAAGTAATTGGCCTGGGCAAGGAGGCTTAAGCCCGTTTGTTTGGAAATACCTGATGTGTACAAAGGGTTTGTTCTGTCCTGCTGTGTGAAGGGTCCATATGGCTCTGTGCTTTGGAAGAAATGCTGTTGCAGTTCAACATGTGGAGTGTTTAACCCCTTGCAGCCCTAGGTGAACAGTACTGTCCCCATCTTGAGAAAGCAAAGCACTAGATGTTTGGAAAACAACAGCAAGACTCCCTATTTTTCCTTATCTCTTATGGCTCTATGTTTGATAAGATTGGAATTTGGTATGTGAAGTCTTGCTCCTGAGGAAATGTACGACTCGTTGGCTTCAGCAGGCCAAGATTTTCTCCAAGTGTGTAACACCATTAGCTTATGTTTTAAAGTGACAGTATTGTAGTATGTTACAGATGTTTGTGCTAACCAGTGCTTGTTGACAAGATGCAGTTAAGTGAATTGGTTCCAACGTATATGTTTCTGATTTAACAAAGTAATTCATACAGAAAAATGTTCTGGAAGTGGCGCAAACAATACATCTGCCATGTACCAAAGGTGGCAGATATTGTAGCAGTCTTCTCTTTGTCTTACTGAGCAGTGTACAGCTGGGGCTGTTGAGTCTCTAAAGCATTATTCTTGTGCTAAACTCTTTGATCACTCGCTGGGAAACTGTTCTAGGATCACCCAGTGTTCCTCCAAGTACAGCCAATTTTAAACAAGACAGACACATAGACTGGTTTTGTTTGTTTTTGAAAGAGACAAAACCCCAAACTCATAAAAAGTTAATACAGATTAAATTAGAGCAACTTATTTTAATTTTGTTAAATGTGAATAATATCCTTCATAGCATTTCTCACATTATCTATCTACATTCCAATTAGTAGAAATCTCTTGTGTATTATTAAGGACAAATTTCAAAAGACAGAAAAAAAATATAGTGCCATGAAATGTTATCATCCCCTTTTTTTAGAAGAGTATGGAATAGGTTGAAAAAGCTATGGTCACAACAGATTTCCAGACTGAAAACAGAATTATCGATCATATGGAGGCAATAGATAACATTCCTGTGTAATCTGGGAGAAGAGATTTATTGCCACTTTTATATCTTAACGTGAGTATATTGCTCTCCCAACTGATACTAAACCAAATAGAAACCAGTTAATAAATACCCTCTCTCCCTTCCCACCCCCCTTTTTTTTCCAGAGGGCTTAATTCCCACCTTTGTGTCTTGTGTATTTCTGCAACTAAGGTTTACAACTGTGGTCTAGAAGCAGCAATTATGATTTATTTCAGAGTACTGTATAAAGCTCAGTGCTGTCAAGGACAAGAAATAATGTTCCCTGATGGACATAAATCTTTACTGGATCTGAGTTTTTAGTCCCAAGTGCTTGCGTAACTTTGTATAGGGCTCAGATGTGAATGTTCAGAGTGTGGAGTCAGAACCGTAACTCCTTTTACTGCCTGATGGATTTAATTTTTACAGTTCTCAGGTTTGCAAAATTCTAAGGTCATTTCAGAGGGCTTTTTGCAATAGATCTAAAGCAAAACAGTGTATTCAAATACTCTGTACCAATTACGTCTCATCAAACATCAGGATCAGAAGCTAAATGGTCCCAGGGTTGCCAGAGCCATATTTCTGCTTTCTACCATGCTGTGGCTGCTCTGAGCTGCCTTCCTGTGCCCTTGTCAGCATTAGGACTTGGTCTTCCCCTGAGCAAGGGATCCTGCCCCAGCAGGTTGAAGGTGAAGAGAGGGTGATGGAAGCCAGTGTAGCTCACTCAGCACTGTGGATTATTCTCATCTGAGGAAAGTCTATCTTGCAAGTGGATGTTGGGGGTTTTTTTTGAAAGGTGGGAGAAATGGGATAAGCTTTTATGCAGTCATGCAGTGAGCCCTTAGCAATCCAAATGCTTGTTTGCACACACATGTGTGAGGTGTGGGTAGGTAGCTCCCATACCATGTATGCTGTGGTCTGTAGCATACACACAGACCTTCAGCAGGGGTTCAGTCCACACAGAAGCATTTCTATAGAATATATAATTTTTTGCTAGACCCGTGCTTTCTCTAAAATAGCCCTATTAATCTCATACTCATTAGGAACAAACAAAAAAAAAAAAACCCCAGCTTAGTTCTTGGGGCAAGAATAGTACATGGGGGCCTGTCACAGTTGTACTCCTAAACAAAAATGCTGAGCTGTTACAGTGGAAGGGGCCCTGCATATGCACAAGGGAATGACTGGGTTATGGGGTCACTCTCTGAATGGACCTAACTCCTCCTTCCAGGAGCCAAACAAAAGAAGCAGAACAGGAGAGGTAGCCTCTGTGTTTCACTGCTTTGTGGGCATGGGCGTGTCCCCACACACATACTGGCATGTTTAAAGAGGGGAAGGTACTGCCCAAACTTTCATCTGTGGCTGTAAAACAGACCTAAATACGTCACTCAAAGGAAATAACTGGTGACAGTGTGATGGCTTTGGAGTTCTTACATAAGCCCTGCCAGCTGTTAAATTATAAAGACTAACAGCTTCTGTTAAAGCTTGTTAATGATAGCTTGTGAGTATTAGAGAACTCTTAATAATGTCTGCTGTTTGCCGGCATTAAATGTGTTCCCAGATATTGGGGTGTAGAGAGAGGCTTGGCTCCACAGTTTTCCCCCTGGAGAAGAAATGATCCAACAATGTTTTACCTCCTGAAATTACTTGTGCCAAATCATCTCAAAGTCTGCCTGTATTCTATTCAGTGTATCTGTGGGTTCCTAGAACTCTGTCTGATGCTTAAAAGAAAACACGGCATGTCTACTGATGCTTAGCACAAGAGGTGGTTGTCTCTTTATAGTGAAGACAGCAACCACTTTCCAATACTTTGGCATCCTGTTAAAAGAGCTCTTTTACTCTGTACTGGTGGCATTGTATCCTGTAGGGTGAAGGGTTACATTTGCAGAAGGTCTTGGCTTTCTGTCTGCCACTTCTAGCATGTGAGGGCCATCTACCATGGCACCACTGAAATCTTCAAATCCTTGCTCTGCTGCATTTGAGTTAGTGTGGCAGGCAGGCACTAACCCTCTGAGGGTCCTGATGGTCCCTGCCTGCTGAGGGCTCTCACATGCACCTAATCACAGGCTTTCTAATCTGCTGTCTTCAACCAGTGTTGCCTGCAGGACCTGATTGTGGAGTGCACACATGCGATCAAGTCCTGTGTGATGACAGCTGAGGATAACCTGCAAGCAGGTGAAGATGAGTGATTTCACCTTTCATGTGTAAGTGGGAGCCTTTCTGTCAGACCTGCCCTGTCTGATACAGAGAAGGAACTTGCACCTGTCCTTGATGTTTCTCACTAGCTATCCTTGGGAGCTCTTTTCAGGGATCCTTGGTTTGGTACCTAATTCTCCACCACTGTTCTATGGGAGGAAGAGCATTAGAAGCACTGCAATATTTGCACCACTTCTAAGATTTGACTTCAGAAGTGTAGCATAAATTAAACTGCAGTTATTTCTGCTTGAAATGGTAGCCTGATGGTATGCAAAGACAAGTCTGTTTTGCAGAATCTTGCTGTTACAATTCACTTTGCCAATATCTTTATTTTAAAAATAGGTTTTGGAACTGGGATGCCCCAGTTTGCTAGTTCAAGAAACACCTGTGATGGATAACAGCACAATAACAAAGTGGGTACTGGAGTACAAAGATTTG